>NC_139512.1:15438066-15496043 GCF_947247035.1 Vipera ursinii
TCCTCCTCCTCCTCCTCCTCCTCCTCCTCTCCACAAACCCCACTGAATCCCTTCTAGCACTGATGATGTTCCCTAGTTGGGTCATGAAACATCTGCAAGAAACCAGCCTAGCTCGGAGAGCACCAAGGACCCCACAGTCATTGTCCTCCTCCTCCTCCTCCTCCTCCTCCTCCTCCTCCTCCTCCTCCTCCTCCTCTCCACAAACCCCACTGAATCCCTTCTAGCACTGATGATGTTCCCTAGTTGGGTCATGAAACATCTGCAAGAAACCAGCCTAGCTCGGAGAGCACCAAGGACCCCACAGTCATTGTCCTCCTCCTCCTCCTCCTCCTCCTCCTCCTCCTCCTCCTCCTCCTCCTCCTCTCCACAAACCCCACTGAATCCCTTATAGCACTGATGATGTTCCCTAGTTGGGTCATGAAACATCTGCAAGAAACCAGCCTAGCTCGGAGAGCACCAAGGACCCCACAGTCATTGTCCTCCTCCTCCTCCTCCTCCTCCTCCTCCTCCTCCTCCTCCAACTCCTCCTCCTCCTCCTCCTCTCCGCAAACCCCACTCCCTTCTAGCACTGATGATGTTACCTAGTTTGGATCAGGAAATGTCTGCAAGACAAAAAGCAAACTCAGAGCACCAAGGACCCCACAGTCGTCATCCTCCTCCTCCTCCCTGCAAACTCTACTCCCTTCTGGCACTGACGACGTGACCTAGTTGGGTAATGAAATGTCTGCAAGGAAACCACCAAGCTCAGAGCGCACCAACGTCCCCGTAGACCAGCAGATAGAAACGTAGAAAAGTGATGACTAGTGGTCCATCTAGTCTTCCCTTTTGAGGGTTGTTTTTTAACTTTATCGGAAGGGACCTCGAAGACCTGCAGGGTCCCTTCCAACTCTATTATTCCGTTATTAGCCATTTGATTATTTATTATCATTATTATTCGGAGACAGGAATCCAAGGATCTCACCTTAAGGTCGAAATGGGCGATGTGTTTGGAGTGGAGGTAATGGACCCCATCCAGGATCTGTTTCAGAAACTGCGTGGCTTCTTCCTCGGTCAGGGATTCCTTCTCAGCCAGGAAATCAAACAGCTCCCCGCCGGAGACCAATTCCAGAATCAGCACCACGTCCGTCTTGTTCTCGAAAATGTCGTGGAGGGTGATGATGTTGGGGTGTTGAATCTCACGTAGGATGTTGACTTCCCGCTGAATCTCCTCCCGGCTCACCCCTCGGCGGCTTGAGGACAGGCGGCGCTTCTTGATAAACTTGGCTGCGTATTCCAGAGCCGTTTTCTTCTCGCGGCACTTCCGCACGATTGCAAACTGGCCGCTGAAGAAAGAGAAGCGAGAGGAACGGTTGGTATAGGTCGTGCTTGAGTTACGACCTGTCAGCTCCCTTCTTACGCTTGCTTGTGGTTCGGCTGCTATGCGGTGACCGACCGCCATGAACTGCGGGAAGGAAGGGGGGAAGTCTTGGGCAAGCGAAAGTAAGGGCTGTTATCTCCTCGAGAAGCCGCCTCAAGGTCACCCAGCTGGAAGAAGGAAGGGGCCACATACCAAACTGCGCTTGGACTGACCGTTAGGGAAACCTATTGCCTGAACCTGATTGGTTACACGGGGCCGGACAAGGAGACAATTAAGGGAGGGAAAAGTAGAACTTAGGAATCTTGGCACACAATTCTCAATTCTGGCTTAGTGCAATGCACTTGACTTGACTTCTAATAAAACTATACTTTTCTCAACAATGGCGCCAAGGATTGTTTCTATCTAGAGGTTTATGTTGTGGCAGGTCCGACACAACCGTTCCTTAAGTGACTGTTCAGTTACAACAGGACTGGAAAAAGTCTGCAAAAAAATCCCACCAAGTTCAACCATCAAGGACCCCACAGTCTTCCTCCTCCTCCTCCTCCCCCCCTTTCCCCCTTCTTTCCACTCCACAACCCCACTCCCTTCTAACACTAACGTTACCTAGATGGGTCACAAAAAGCCTGTCAAAAACACACCAAGTTCAGAGAACATCAAGAACCCACAGCCAGATGGGACCAGCCCCACAGTTTCTCAGAAAGCAGAAGTCCTACAGCTCAGTGTAACTGCAAAAAGTAGGTTAGTAAGATACAGGTTATTTGCACCTCTGTAAGGATTACCAGGTGCAATAATTAAGATGCCAACTCTGAGATTAAGTAGAGCAGGGCTTTTCAACCTTTTTACCTATTGTACCGCTTTTAGGATATGGCAACATCCGAGTACCACCAGTCGCCTAGCAAGGTGTCAAAAACTTGATGACCAAAAAAAAAGAAAAAAGTGATGAAGTACAGGTAGTCCTCGACTTACAACAGTTCGCATAGTGACTGTTCGAAGTTACAATGGCACTGAAAAAGGTGCCCCCCCCCAAGCCACAGCCGAGCAAGACGCCTGCCTGCCCACCCGGCGGCGCTCTTCCTCCTGTCCGAGGTTTTCATTGTTGAAATGAAATGAAATGAACCTTTATTGTCAAAGTACAACTATGTGTACATTGAGATTAGCTGAGCCTCCCTTTGTGCTCCCACCCCCCAACACACAGTGACAACAAACCCTCCATCTGGACATCCATTTGCCTGAAATGGTATAGGGTTTCCTGCCTGAGCAGGGGGTTGGACTAGATGACCTCCAAGGTCCCTTCCAACTTTATATTATTATTGTTGTTGTTGTTGTTGTTGTTGTTATTAATTATTATTATTTATTATCTTACTACACCATCTGAACCAACTACACCACACACCGGCCTCCCAAGTCAATTCTGCATAAAATTCACAAAAGTTCACAAAAGTTATTTCTCATTCAAAAGCCTAACAGCCCACGGATAAAAGCTGTTTTTCAGCCTGTTGGTACGGCTGGCTATATTCCTATATCTCCTACCGGATGGTAGGAGAGTAAAGAGATACCGTCCAAGGTGTGAGTCATCCCTGAGGATTTTCCTCACTCTTCCAAGGTAACGAGCCCTGGCGAGGTCATCCAGTGGTGTCAGGGGACAGCCCACAATGTCTTGTGCTGTGCTCACCACCCTCTGTAATACTTTCCTATCTGCGGCTGTCAGACCAGCATACCAAACCACAATACCGTACGAGAGGACGCTCTCTATAGTAGACCGGTAAAAGAGGGTCATAAGCCGTTGTTCTACCCTGTTCTTCCGCAAGACCCTGAGGAAGTGAAGCCTCTGTTGGGCCTTTCTAGCCACCTGGGTTGTATTAACTTTCCAGGTAAGATCTTCACAGAGGTTGAGCATTTCTGTTGAGGATTGGCAGCAGGGGTGGGGTGGGGGGTGTTTGGTTTTTATTCCCCCCGTCTTCTGGGTGGTTGCAGCAAGCTTTGTCACTTCACATGACCCTGGGACACTGACCGTCATAAATATGAATCAGTTGCCAAGCATCTGAATGCTGTAAAATTCCAGCTGATCGGCACTTCTTCTGGGCTCAGCAGAAGCACCAGGATCAGCGCCAGGCTCCTGACAGCCCTGCAGCTCCAGCCGTCACTCACTCAGGCTTGTGCGGTGCTGCCACCAGTTCAGCTCCTTCCCCTCCCCCGCTGCCACTTTTCTAGGATGGTCGTGTACCACCTGCCAGGTGCCAATGTACCACAGGTGGTACCCGTACCACTGGTTGAAAAGCCCTGAAGTAGTCAAATCACTTCCTGCTCTATCCACTCCTTTCATCTTGAGCCCCGCAAACGGAGACTCGCCCCACAGAATTGCTGGGACGGCATTTCTACAACATTCACATCACTTCACATGCATTATCTAAGTAAAAGTTACCTTGGGCAACAGATTACAGGCAGCCCTCGCGTTATGACCACGGCTGAGCTCCAGACTTACGTTTTGCTACGTGAAACATTTGTTAAGTGAGTTTTGCCCCACCTCACGACTTTTCTTGCCGTCGTTCTTAAGTGACTCGTTGCATTCATTAAGATAGTGACCCGGTTGTTAAGCGAAGCCGGCTTCCCCATTGACTTTGCTGGTGAGAAGGTTGCGAGATGTGGTCACCTGCCCTTGGGACACAGCGACGGTCGTAAGTGTGAACCCGTGGCCAAGCATCTGAATTTTGATCACGTGACGGCAGGGGGATGCTGCAACCGCCGTTAAGTGTGAAAAACGGTCCTAAGTCATCTTTTCTTCAGTGCCATTGTAACTTTGAGCGGTCGCTAAATGAGTTGGTGTAAGTCGAGGACTTCCTGTATATTATTGCCTGCATTATTGATATACTAGCACGTGATGCTTAAAACCCCAAGCCCATCTATCCTACGAGGCAAGAACCGGACATCTGGTTTATTGTGGCTGGTTCAGATCCCACGCAGTCCTCGGCTTACGACCGTTGGTTTAATGACGGCTTGAGTTTACAACAGCCTTGGGCAAAGTGGTTTCAGAATCAGCCCTCAAAGAAGCAATCTCAAACACCAAGCGTTTGAGGCCAGCCACAGAGCAGCTAAGGACGTTTAATGCTAGTCCTCGCTTACGGCTACAATGGACCCTCGAAATTTCCGTTGCTAAGCAAGACGGTTGTTCAGTGAGTTTTGTCCCGCTTTACCTTTCTTGCCACAGTTGTTAAGTGAATCACTTCGGTTCTTAAGTCAGTGACACTGTTATTAAGTGAATTTGGCTTCCCACTGACTTCGCCATTTGTCTGAAATGGTATAGGGTTTCCTGCCTGAGCAGGGGGTTGGACTACATGACCTCCAAGGTCCCTTCCAACTTTTTATTATCATTATAATCATCATCATTATTATTATTATATTTGGTATTTATTATTATCGTTTATTATTATTATTATTATTATTATTATTATTATTATTATTTATTAGTCAAGCTATTCTCCAAAGCACCTGAAAGCAGGACAAGAAGCAACGGATGGAAACTAGTCAAGGAGAGAAGAAACCTAGAACTGAGGAGACATTTCCTGACAGTGAGAACAATTAACCAGTGAAACAACCTGCCTCCAGAAGCTCTGAATGCTCCAACACTGGAGGTTTTTAAGAAGAGACTGGGCAGCCATTTGTCTGAAATGTTATAGGGTTTCCTGCCTGAGCAGGGGGTTGGACTAGATGACCTCCAAGGTCCCTTCCAACTTATTATTATTATTATTATTATTATTATTATTATTATTATTATTATTATTATTATTATTATTATTATTATTATTATCCACCCCCTGGGGACGCTGCAACCGTCATAAATATGAATCCTTGCCAAGCGTCGGAATTCTGATCACCTGAGCATGGAGATTTTTCCAACGGAAGTGTGGAAAAGTCACTTTTTCTCACTGCTGCTATAACTTCAAACAGTCACTAAAAGAAATGGCAAAAGTTGAGGACTATCTTAAGGCTCCTTCCAACTCTCTCATTCTGTATTTGGGCAATTTGCAAATGCTTTGATATATTTCCCCATCAGGATTGCGAGGCATCCCTTTGCTTTTCAATTAATTTCCCTTTTCAGCTCCGGAGCAAGAATCCCATCAACCTCATTGTCGAAGCACTTTCCATTTTTGTGACAAGAAAACTCACACACACACACACACACACACACACACCTGCCTCGTTAAAAGGGGCAAATCCTTTCAATAAAGCCACAGGCATCGGGAGATTTAAATCTGCGTAGTTATTTACATTTTTCAAGGCTGAGATCATGCCGGCTGGCTGCGGCAGATTCCATATAAGGCCGCAGCTACACAACCACACACACACACCCTGCAAATAGGAATTCCTGACTCCTTTCACCTCTGCAACCAGCCGAAAATAGAAACAGCTCAGTGCCACTAATTCTTCATTCCTTAATTTTTAAGGAAAAGAACTTGGCTTGCAAAATACAGTTACGAGACCAAAATTTCCCTTGTGAAGCGAGACAGATCTGAAGTGAGTTTTGCCCCATTTTACGACCCCTCTTGCCAAAGTTGTTAAGTGAATCACCGAAATGGTTTTAAGTTATTAAGTGACTTTGGCTTTCCCATTGACTTTGCTGGTCGGGAAGGGCGCAAAAGGGGACCCCAGGACATGTCATAAATAGGAGCCAGTTGCCAAGTGTCTGAATTTTGATCACGTGAGCTCGGGGATGCTGCAACGGTCGTATGTGTGAGACACGGTCGTAAGTCACGTCTTTCAGTGTCCTTGCAACTTTGAACTGTCACTAAACAAATGGACGTTAAGTCGAGGACTACCTGTAGTACAGAATTTACTTCCCCTGAGCTGGAGAAAGGTTTCACGGCTTTGTGACGCTGAAGTTGCGACATTGATGGGTGCTCAACAAACAGGAACAAGGATGAAATCTCAGCCCCAAGTGAACTTTCTTTCCACACACTCAAGACTGTCTTGCCCCACTGGGTGACACAAGATTACTCAGACAGGATGTGTACGTCACACAAAGTTGTGCACTGCGAACTACACGACCAAAACACTACTTAAGAAATTTTATTAGGAAATTATAGCTGGCCAAGACTCTGTTTACTGAAAAATTTAGAGAAGTATATTTGAATTAAAATAGAATAACAAGAGTTGGAAGGGACCTTGGAGGTCATCTAGTCCAACCCCCTGCTCAGGCAGGAAACCCTATACCATTTCAGGCAAATGGCTGTCCAGTCTCTTCTTGAAAACCTCCAGTGTTGGAGCATTCACCACCTCTGGAGGCAGATTGTTCCACTGGTTAATTGTTCTCACTGTCAGGAAGTTTCTCCTTAATTCCAGGTTGCTTCTCTCCTTGGTTAGTTTCCATCTGTTGCTTCTTGTCCTGCTTTCAGGTGCTTTGGAGAACAGCTTGACTCCCTCTTCTTTGGGGCAGCCCCTGAGATACTGGAACACTGCTATCATGTCACTCCTCGCCCTTCTCTTCATTAAACTAGACATACCCAATTCCTGCAACCGTTCCTTATATGTTTTAGCCTCCAGCCCCCTAATCATCTTTGTTGCTCTTCTCTGCACTCTTTCTAGAGTCCCAACATCTTTTTTACATCGTGGTGACCAAAACTGGATGCAGGATTCCAAGTGTGGCCTTACCAAGGCATTGTAAAGTGGCATTAACACTTCGCATGATCTTGATTCTCTCTCTTTGTTAATCCAGCCTAGCACTGTGTTTGCTTTTTTGGCCGCTGCAGCACACGGCTGGCTCCTATTTAAGGGATTGTCCACTAAGACTTTGAGATCCCTGTCACATATCCAGGTCGTCCTTGACTTCGTTTAGTGACCAAAGTTACAACGGCAGTGAAAAAAACTGACTTATGGACGGTGTTCGCACAATGGTTGCCCTGGTCCTACGATCAAAATTTGTATGCTTGACATGTCGTTATGACAGTTGCGCTATCCTGGGCTTATGTGATCACCATTTGTAACTTTCCCAGCCGGCTTCGGATAAAGTCAATAGGGAAGAAAGCCAGATTCACTTAACGAGCAAACGATCCATTTAACAACTGTGATTGCAAAATGGGGCAAAACCCAGGTTAAAAGCTGTCTTGCTTAGCATTGGAGATTTCGGTGCTCAGCTGAGACTGGAAGTCGAGAACTATTTGTCAGTGAAACCGTGGCCAGCAATTTAATATATTTATCCCAACAAATCTCTTAAGATTTATGACGTGCATCCAATTCCTTTGGGGCCCCGGCATTTTTTTTATCCTCCATTCGAAGTTACAATGGCGCTGAAAATAGTGACTTATGACTGATCCTCGCACTTATAACCATCGTAAACCTCCCACTGGCCTCAACGTCTGTCTATCCATCAGCAATCTTCTTTTGCTGATGGGAAAAACAGTAAAACATTTCTAATGCATCTCAGCGCGAAAGGAACTGACAGCCAAGAGAGTTTATTTTTAATATCCGATGAATTAAGAGTCCACAAAGGTTTTTTTATCTTCTTTTTAAAAAAAGCTGGCGGAACAACCAGCGTTTTTCAAGATCTGCCCTACAATTCAATGGGCCAGCAATTGCTTTATTTCCATTAGCTTGTGTTCAAATACGAAGGAAAGGAGATTATGTGCCCACACTCCTTAAGTCTGATTTCTGATGACTGCATGGATGTGTAAGTCACGCGTGGTTTTGTCACTGCCAGATCTGGTGCATCCAGTTTAGCAGGCCAGTTTTGCAAGTTCCAAGTAATATCCAAGAATATCCAGAATTTACCCTCTTAAGTTTTCCAGAAATTAACCAAGATCAAATCAAATTAAGCAAGATCAAATCTTGCTGAGATCACCTTGACATTAGTACTGCTTTGTTAATCCTTAGTAAGGCCACACCTGGAATACAGCATGCGGTTTTGGTCACCACGTTACAAAAAAAAACATGTTGAGAGTTTGGAAAAAATGCAAAGAAGAGCAACTAAGATGATTAAAGGCCTGGAGACTTAAAACATATGAAGAACGGTTGCAGGATTTGCGTATGGTTAGTCTGGGGAAAGAAGGACTAGGCCAGGGCATGATAACAGTCTTCCAGTATTTAAGGGGCTGCCACAAAGAAGAGGGGTCACATTATTCTCCAAAGCACCAGAAGGCAGGACAAGAAACAATGGATGGAAACTAATCAAGGAGAGAAGCAACTTGGAATTAAGGAGTAATTTCCTAACAGTGAGGACAATTAACCAGTGGAACACCTTGCCACCAGAAGTTGTGGGTACTCCAACACTGGAGGCTTTTAAAAAGAGACTGAACAGACATTTGTCTGAAATGGTACAGGATCTCCTGCTCAAGCAGGGGGTTGGACTAGATGACCTTCAAGGTCCCTGCCAGCTCTATTCTGACTGACTCCTGGAGATTCCACATATACATTCCTGTGGGGTTCTTATACTATATATTTATATTTCTATATTACATTACATATCAGATATCATATCGTATATCATATATATCATATTTTATGTTATATATACTACATTATATATACTATACTATAGTATAGGTAAAGGTAAAGGTTCCCCCGCACATGCGTGCTAGTCATTTCCGACTCTAGGGGCCGGTGCTCATCTCTGTTTCAAAGCCGAAGAGCCAGCACTTGTCCGAGGACGTCTCCGTGGTCATGTGGCCGGCATGACTAGACGCCAAAGGCGCACGGAACGCTGTTACCTTCCCACCGGAGTGGTCCCTATTTTTCTACTTGCCTTTTTACGTGCTTTCGAACTGCTAGGTTGGCAGAAGCTGGGACGAGTAACAGGCGCTCACTCTGTTATGCGGCACTCGGGATTCAACCCGCCAAACTGCCGACCTTCTGATTGACAAGCTCAGCGTCCTAACCCACTGAGCCACCGCGTCCTTCTACTATAGTATACTATACTATACCATACCATACCATACTATACACCATAGTGGCACAGCGGTCAGCATTGAAAGCTGACTCTGCCCAGTGCCAGCAGTTCGATCCTGACCTGAAGCACTGTGAAGCGGTACATAAGTCGTAAGTGCGATTGCTATTGCTATTATGACTCTAGGAAAGAGGTGTGGTTCAAGTTTCTTTGGTGGCTTTCAAAAACGTGATCTTCTAATCTAGGTTAGAGCCCATAACCCATTATCATAAATATACAACTCACCTGCCCAGCTCTTCCTCCATGTCATAGTGGTCTTCAACCCTTTCCTGGCGGAAAGTAGACATTCTGGCTTGAAGGGAAGAACCCCCACCTCAATTTCTGGTGTTCCTGCAGTCCAGGAGGTACCAAGACCTGGGATAGAGATACAGTTGACCATTCATATATTTGTTTGTCCTGTTCTTAGGAACTATTCTCCAGTGCTGCCGGAGGTGGTGACAAGATATGGTCCACAGGGTCAAGATGGAGATCAAGGAGGTGCGATCAAAGCTCTGCCTGTTCTTTTACAGCCAGGTGGAGCTTCAATCACCACATTGTGGCAGCCATCTTGATTTTGTTGACCATCCCCAACACACTCTTGGCTGCCGAGATTGTCCTGGGACTTCCAAGATGTCCCAAACGTCTTCATGACACCTCCTAGCTTCTTCTACTCCAGTGTTTCCCAACCGTGGCCACTTTAAGATAGGTGGACTTCAACTCCCAGAATTCACTGCCAGCAGGGGAATTCTGGGAATTGAAGTCCACACATCTTACAATAGCTAAGAGGTTCGGAAGCATGATTCTCCTCCATTCTTCAGCTTCTCAAATTTCATCCTGAAGAACTTCCCTAGAGCAGGGGGTCTTCCAACGTGGCTCTTTTATGACCTGGAATTTTGAGAGTTGAAGTCCACAAGTCATAAAAGGGCCACGTTTGAAGACCCCCTGCCCTAGAGGATGTTCCCCCAAACGCTGCACTTACTAGGACAAAGACCCCTTTGGCTCAAATCCATCGTCCCCCTCGCCCTGAATTTCCTGCCATTCTCTTGTAATCCCCCTGCTGGCAAGATAACAAGACGATCGGCTTCTGACACGTGGCAATCTCCAATCCGACGCATTTATCCAGATCTTAGCAAAAGACCCCCTCCTCAAATAGCAACCAGCTCTTTCCTGCAACATTCCGAAGCCCGCCCCTCCCTCCCTTCCTTCCTCTCCAGGGCCCCCTCCCCATATTCCATCTCCCCGCCTTCCTCCCTGTGGCACTTCCTCTTCCCCACCCCCACCCCATCTCTCCCAGGCTTAAAAGGAAAACCCACCCCCCCATCATACACACACCCCCATTTCATAATTAGCAAGCCACAAATATGGCAAGGGACCAACTTAATAATTTAATAATAATAATTAAATTTCATAATTAAATTGAATAATACAACTAAACTTACAATCAGCCTATTGAATTGCCCAGACAGTAGCCTCCAACGGACCACCCGCTTTCTTTTCCTGTTCTTCCCCCTCCCCACTCCCCCCCCCCGTTTTTTTTTGGCTAGAGCCCAATTCAGCTCCCTCCCACCCTCGTGCGCCCCATCTCGGCTCCTGCCCCCTCCCCATCTTCCCCACCCCTCCCTCTTGCCTTCAGTCCCTGGCTCCCCTAAAGTTCCCCAAGCCCCCTTCCCCCTAAACCCCCCCTCCCCAACTTCCAGACCCCGACATTGTGACCCCTAGGCCAGTTCTCCCACCCATTCGCCCCCCCACCCCACCCCACCCCGCTTTCTCCCTTCTCAACCCTCTGCTGCCCCTCCCTCTCATTCTGTCTCACCCCCCTCCCCACCCCATTTTTTGCTAGAGCCCAATTCTGGCCCCGGGTCAGCTCCCCCCCACCCTCGCGTGCCCCATCTCGGCTCCTGGCCCCTCCCTATCTTCCCCACCCCTCCCTCTTGCCTTCACCCCCCTGCTCCCCCTAAAGTCCCCCAAGCCCCCTTCCCCCTAAACCCCCCTCCCCAACTTCCAGGCCCCTACATTGCGCCCCCCCAGGCCAGTTCTCCCACCCATTCGCCCCCCCACCCCACCCCACCCCGCTTTCTCCCTTCTCAACCCTCTCCTGCCCCTCCCTCTCATTCTGTCTGACCCCCCCACACCCCAGTTTTTGCTAACCCCTTCCCCCTAACCCCCCCTCCCCAACTTCCAGGCCCCTATATTGCAACCCCCCAGGCCAGTTCTTCCCCACCCCTCCCTCTTGCCTTCCCCCCCTGCTCCCCCTAAAGTCTCCCCTTCCCCCTTCCCCCTAAGCCCCCCTCCCCAACTTCCAGGCCCCTACATTGCGCCCCCCCCCAGGCCAGTTCTCCCACCCCCCTGCTTCTCAACCCTCTCCTGCCCCTCCCTCTCATTGTGTCTCCCCCCACCCCCACCCCATTTTTTGCTAGAGCCCAATTCTGGCCCCAGGACAGCTCACCCCCCCCTCGCATGCCCCATCTCGGCTCCTGCCCCCTCCCCATCTTCCCCACCCCTCCCTCTTGCCTTCACCCCCCTGCTCCCCCTAAAGTCCCCCAAGCCCCCTTCCCCCTAAACCCCCCTCCCCAACTTCCAGGCCCCTACATTGCGCCCCCCCAGGCCAGTTCTCCCACCCATTCGCCCCCCCACCCCACCCCACCCCGCTTTCTCCCTTCTCAACCCTCTCCTGCCCCTCCCTCTCATTCTGTCTGACCCCCCCACACCCCAGTTTTTGCTAACCCCTTCCCCCTAACCCCCCCTCCCCAACTTCCAGGCCCCTATATTGCAACCCCCCAGGCCAGTTCTTCCCCACCCCTCCCTCTTGCCTTCCCCCCCTGCTCCCCCTAAAGTCTCCCCTTCCCCCTTCCCCCTAAGCCCCCCTCCCCAACTTCCAGGCCCCTACATTGCGCCCCCCCCAGGCCAGTTCTCCCACCCCCCTGCTTCTCAACCCTCTCCTGCCCCTCCCTCTCATTGTGTCTCCCCCCACCCCCACCCCATTTTTTGCTAGAGCCCAATTCTGGCCCCAGGACAGCTCACCCCCCCCTCGCATGCCCCATCTCGGCTCCTGCCCCCTCCCCATCTTCCCCACCCCTCCCTCTTGCCTTCACCCCCCTGCTCCCCCTAAAGTCCCCCAAGCCCCCTTCCCCCTAAACCCCCCTCCCCAACTTCCAGGCCCCTACATTGCGCCCCCCCAGGCCAGTTCTCCCACCCATTCGCCCCCCCACCCCACCCCACCCCGCTTTCTCCCTTCTCAACCCTCTCCTGCCCCTCCCTCTCATTCTGTCTGACCCCCCCACACCCCAGTTTTTGCTAACCCCTTCCCCCTAACCCCCCCTCCCCAACTTCCAGGCCCCTACATTGTGACCCCCCAGGCCAGCTCTACCCCCCCTAACCCCTCCCCAGAGCCCCTTTTTCCCTCCCCGATCTTCTCCCCCCCCCCCCAATTCGGCCCGGCTGCTCCCGCCCGGGCAACCCCCCCCCCGCCTCCAGCCCCCCACTCCACCCCCTCCCCCCCTTAGGCCCCCTCCCCTTTCAGCACCGACGCCCCCGGCCCACCTGGCCGACGGGAGCGCGCCCGGAGGGGAGGGGGGAGGAGGAGGAGGAGGCGCGTCCGCGAGAGGCCAAACTCGCCGCCGCCGCCGCCGCTCCTCGCATTCCAGCAGGGGACCTTCCGCCCCGCCCAGCGGGCAGGCGGCGCCGCGCGCACCCCATTGGCTAAGGCGCGGCGGTGACGTCACCGGCGGGCTCTGCCGCAGCCTTCCATTCGCCTTCGAAGGGCGCGTGACGTCACGGGAACACCACCCCCCCGCCCCTTCAACGGGAAGTCCGCGGAGGCGCCGGCGGGAAGAGGGGATCGCGCCGCCTCTGCTCTCCGGCCCGGGATCCTCCCGGCTTTGCCCTGTCTGCAGGAACCGGGTCCTCCCAGTAGGAGGAAACCCCCTCCCCAGATGCAGGAACCGGGTCCAAATAGTATAATACTAATAATAATAATAATAAGATGGAACGGACCTTGGAGGTCATCTAGTCCAACCAGTAGTAGTAGTAATAGTTATTATTATTATTATTATTATTATTATTATTATTATTATTATTATTATTATTATTATTAAAAAATAATAATAATAAGTTGGAAGGGACCTTGGAGGTCATCTAGTCCAACCAGTAGTAGTAGTAATAGTAATTATTATTATTATTATTATTATTATTAATAATAATAATAATAATAATAATAATAATAATAAATAATAATAAGTTGGAAGGGACCTTGGAGGTCATCTAGTCCAACCAGTAGTAGTAGTAATAATAATAGTAATAATAATAATAATAATAATAATAATAATAATAATAATAATAATAATAAGTTGGAAGGGACCTTGGAGGTCATCTAGTCCAACCAGTAGTAGTAGTAATAGTAATAATAATAATAATAATAACAATAATTAATAATAATAATAATAATGCCGCCTTTTGCAATTGACTAATGGCATTGACAAATTCGCAAAAGGCAGCCTTACTAGGAACTGCTTCCATCCTGCGACGAGATCTGGAATACCATCCAACCTCCACATCCGCCTATCCCAGGTCCTTGGGAAGGACTCGATAGGTAGACAAAAATGCCAGATCCAGTCTGGACATCTGGCTAACTGTGCGATGATCAATTATTATTATTATTATTATTATTATTATTATTATTATTATTATTATTATTATTATTATTATTATTATTATTATTATTATTATTCCTTACTAGGAACTGCTTCCATCCTGCGATGATATCTGTAATACCATCCAACATCCACATCTGCCTATCCTTGGGAAGGACTCGATAGGTAGACAAAAATGCCAAATCCAGTCTGAACATCTGGCTGACTATGCGATGATCAATAATAATAATAAATCTGGAAGGGACCTTGGAGGTCACCTAGTCCAATCCCCTGCTCAAGTAGGAAACCCTATAGTACCATTTCAGACAAATGGCTGTCCAGTCTCCTCTTAAAAACCTCCCGTGTTGGAGCACCCACAGCTTCTTTGAATTCTTTGGGGCAGCCTCTGAGATATTGGAAGACTGCTATCATGTCACCCCCTCATCCTTTTCTTCATTAAACTAGACATTCCCAATTCCAGCAACCGTCCCTTATATGTTTTGGCCTCCAGCCCCCTAATCATCTTTGTTGCTCTTCTCTGCACTCTTTCCAGAGTCTCAACATCTTTTTTTAGAGGGTGGTGACCAAAACTGGATGCAGTGTTCATCACCAACACAGATCAAATATGTCCTTAGCTTTGGATTTAGAGGTTTCACAGTGTTTGATAACTTTTAGTTTACCCCAGAATTAAAAAAAAAAATCTGGGTTCCAATATTAAGATCACTCGCTACGTGTTTCCAACCAAGGACAGGCAGACAAAATTACTCCAGCCTAGAGTAATTCAACAAGAATGGCTTGCTCTTTTTTTTTTCAGAAGGACTGCTTCGGGCTGTGGAGGTTTCACTAACCACTGGCAGAAAAGTAGACGGAATTCATTCATCTTTCGTGACTGGTGGCAGAATTCACTCCCTACTCAATTCTCACCTTGCGACAACACCCTGTAACTCACTTACAGGCACAGTTGGACAACCTCAGCTTGCCAAGCTGTGTTGCAAAGCATGATGGTTAATTAGAGGTAAAGTTGCCTTTGATCGTGGTTCTATTTAATTAACGAAGCTCTAATTATTTCCTTGCAGCCATTTCATTAAAATCCTGCTGGATTAACCAAGGCCAACTGTTGCTTTGCTTCTCACGGTGGCCAAGCCGATAAAAAATGTGGAACAAGAAGGAAACACAGAAGTTAATTAACTTTGACCTTGTTTGTAAAGCAGAAAACCTGATATTAGCCATTCCAGCAGAGGATCGTCTCAATCTTGGCAAGCTGAAGATGGTTGGCCTTCAATGCCCAGAATTCCTCAGCCAGCCATTTCTAGCTAAGGAATGCTGGGAGTTGAAGTCCATGTATCTTCAGGATACCAAAGTTGAGAAACAGTGATTCCGACTCAAAGGTGGTTTTTCAAGAGGCAACTCAATTTCTTGTTGTTGTTTTTTCCTTTGAAGACGTTTCGCTTCTCATCCCAGAAGCTTCTTCAGCTCTGACTGGATGGTGGGGGAATGGAAGGATTTATACTCCTTGCAGACAGCTGGTCATTTGCATCCTTTTAGAAGGTCGTTGAGGCCACTTGGAGGTTAATCTGCATCCTCAGGTTCGCCTGGGTGGTGCAAATGGGTGTGGAGCCTCCTTGGAACTGCTGAAAGGACTCTGTTGTAGACTGGAGATGGATGGTGTCATATTCCCCCCCCCTCCTCTGTTAAGAGAGGGCTGTTCAGTATTGACACAGATGGCCTCTTGGGCCCCTCTTTCAAATCAGAATTTGCACCACTCAGGTGACCCCGAGGACGCAGATAAACCTCCAAGTGGCCTCGACGACTCTCTTAAAAAATGCAAATGACCGGCTGTCTGCAAGGAGTATAAATCGTTCCTTTCCCCACCATCCAGTCAGAGCTGAAGAAGCTTCTTGGGTGAGAAGCGAAACGTCTTCAAAGAAAAACAAGAAAGTTAGACTGGACCAGAAGTCCCTTCCATCTTCAACAGTTCCACGCCCATTTGCACCACTCGGGGGACCCGGAGGACACAGACAAGCCTCCCAGTGGCCTCAACGGCTTTCTGAAAAAAGGATGCAAATGACCGGCTGTCTGCAAGGAGTATAAATCCTTCCTTTCCCCACCATCCAGTCAGAGCTGAAGAAGCTTCTTGGGTGAGAAGCGAAACGTCTTCAAAGGAAAAACAAGAAAAGTCCAGTTGCCTGGTGGAAAAAGCAGCTTTGGGACAACCGTGACCTGGAGGACTGAGAATCTCCATCGACTGATTCAGACCACCGAAAACTCTTGGTGCGTGTATTGAGAACCTGACCTGATGTGGTCACCTGGTTTCAGCTCTGTACTCAACCCCCCACCCCCCCCCAAAAAAAGATAGCATCGTAAAATTATAGAACGTACAAGTCAGAAGAAACTAAGAGGTCCTCTAATCCAGGGGTCTCCAACTTAACTGTGAAAGGGATCAACCAACTGGGAGAGGGATCTTGGAAGCTTAGTGGACAATCCATTGAATATGAGCCAACGGTGTGCTGCAGCAGCCAAAAAAAAGCCGGTACAATCCTAAGATGCATTAACAGAGGGATTCAATCAAGATCGTGTGAGGTACTAATACCACTCTATAAAGCCTTAGTAAGACCCCACGTAAAAAACTGCAACCAGTTTTGGCCCCCACCCTATTAAAAAAAAGATGTTGAGACTGGAAAAAGTGCAGAGAAGAGCAACCAAGATGATCAGGGGACTGGAGGCTAAAACATGTAAGGAACGGTTGCTGGAATTGGGTATCTCCAGTTTTAATGAAGAGAAGGACCAGGGGAGACATGATAGCAATATTCCAATATCTCAGCGGCTGCCACGGAGAAGAGCTGGTTGACTTATTCTCCGAAGCCCCTGAAGGCAGGACAAGAAGCAACGGATAGAAACTAATCAAGGAGAGAAGCAACCTAGAACTAAGGAGAAATTTCCTGACAGTGAGAACAATTAATCAATGTCACAGTTTGTCTCTAGAAGTTGTGAGTGTTCCATCACTGGAGTTTTTTGAAAACAGACTGGACAACTATTTGACTAGAATTGGAATAAGGTCTCCAGCATTGAGCTGGGGGTTAGATTAGAAGACCCCCCCCCCAAGTTCCATTCCAGTCCTGATTTTGTTCTATGAACAACTAACCCTTCCAATGGGCAGAAGCTTTGAAAAGCTGGTGCAAGGAACCTATTTCTGGAGGCAGGTTGTTCCACTGGTTAATTGTTCTCACTGTCAGGAAATTTCTCCTTAATTCCAGGTTGCTTCTCTCCTTCATTAGTATCCAACCATTGTTTCTTGTCCTGCCTTCAATTGCTTTGGAGAATGGCTTGACTCCCTCTTCTTTGGGGCAGCCCCTGAGATACTGGAAGGCTGCTATTATGTCCCCCCTCGTTCTTCTCTTCATTAAACTAGACATCCCCAATTCCTGCAACCGTTCCTTATACGTTTTGGCCTCCAGTCCCCTGATCCTCTTTCTTGCTCTTCTCTGCACTCTTTCTAGAGTCTCAACATCTTTTTTACATCGTGGTGACCAAAACTGGATGCAGTATTCCAAGTGTGGCCTTCCCAAGGCCTTGTAAAGTGGTATTAACACTTCACGTGATCTTGATTCTATCCCTCTGTTAATGCAGCCTAGCACTGGGTTGGCTTTTTTGGCAGCTGCAGCACACGGCTGGCTCATATCTAAGGGATTGTCCACTATGATTCAAAGATCCCTCTCATGGTTACTTCAAGAATCAGCTGAAAGAGGCTGGTGAGGTCATCTGATCCAATAATATCCATGCTGAAACAGGGACTTCAGTCTGAGACTCTCCACTCTTGTCATTTTCCAAAACTATCCGATGAGTCGGACAAAGAGAGACTGGTTGACACCCCCCCAAGTTAATCAAACAGCTTTTACATCTGAGGGTTAGGGTGAACTCTCGCCTCCGTCCCAAAGATGCTTTTTCACGAGGCAACTGGACTTTTTTGTTTTTCTTTGAAGACGTTTCACTTCCCCTCTAAGAAGCTTCTTCAGCTTTGACTGGAGGGTGGGGAAAGGAAGGATATTATACTCCTTGCAGATAGTTGGTCATTTGCATCATTTCAGTCGTTGATGGCCCCTGGAGGTTTATCGGTGTTCTCACGGTCACCTGAATGGTGCAAATGGGTGTGGAATAGCTCTGGACAGAGAGGACCGCTGGTTTGAAAGAGGGGTCAAAGAGGCCATCTGTGTCAAAACTGAACAGCCCTCTCTCAACAGAGGGGGAGGATACGACATCATCTATCAGCAGTCTACAACAAGGCTTTTCAACCAGGGGGTACCACCTGTGGTACATCGGCACCTGGCAGGTGGTACGCGGCCATCCTAGAAAAGTGGTAGCGGGGGAGGGGAAGGAGCTGAACCGGTGGCAGCACCGCACAAGCCTGAGCGAGAGACGGCTGGAGCTGCAGGGCTGTCGGGGCTCAGCGGAAGCGCCAGGATCAGCACCAGGATCCAGCTGGAGCTCAGCACCGATCCTGGCCCTTCTGCTAAGCCCAGAAGAAGCGCCGATCAGCTGGAATGTTGCAGCATCTCCAGGGTCTTGTGATTTACATTCAGATGCTTGGCAACTGATTCATATTTATGACGGTCACAGTGTCCCAGGGTCATCTGAAGTGACCAAAACCTGCTGCAACCACCCAGCAGAGTGGGGGGGAATAAAAAACCAAACACCTACCCCACCCCATCCCCACTCCCAATCCTGAGCAGAAATGCTCACAACGATGACAACCTCGGACAGGAGGAAGAGCGCCGCCGGGCGGGCAGGCAGGCGTCTTGCTCGGCTGTGGCTTGGGGGGCATTTTTTTCAGTGCCATTGTAACTTCGAACAGTCACTAAGCAAACTGTTGTAAGTCGAGGACTTCCTGTATTTCATCACTTTTTCCCTCTTGTTTTGGTCATCAAGTTTTTACAAGGCATTGTAAACTGGTATTGATCACGTGAAGTATTAATACCACTTTACAAGGCCTTGGTAAGGCCACACTTGGAATACTGCATCCAGTTTTGGTCACCACGATGTAAAAAAGATGTTGAGACTCTGAGAAGAGCAACAAAGATGATAGGGGGACTGGAGGCTAAAACATATAAGGAACAGCTGCTGGAATTGGGTATGTGTAGTTTAATGAAGAGAAGGACCAGGGTTGACATGAAAGTAAGTCTTCCAATATCTCAGGGGCTGCCCCAAAGAAGAGGGAGTCAAGCTGTTCTCCAAAGCCCCTGAAGGCAGGACAAGAAGCAACGGATGGAAACTCATCAAGGAGAGAAGCAACCTGGAACTAAGGAGAAACTTCCTGACAGTGGAAACAATTCACCAGTGGAACCACCTGCCTCCAGAAGCTGTGAATGTTCCAACACTGGAAGTTTTGAAGAAGAGACTGGACAGCCATTTGTCCGAAATGGTATAGGGTTTCCTGCCGGAGCAAGGGATTGGACTAGAAGACCTCCAAGGTCCCTTCCCCCCCCTCTTCTTTGTGGCTAATGACCAACTGTCTGCAAGGAGTATAAATCCTTCCCTTCCCCACCATCCAGTCAGAGCTGAAGAAGCTTCTTGGACGAGAAGCGAAACATCTTCATGGAAAAACAAGGACGTCCAGTGGCCTCCTGAAAAAGCAGCTTTGGGACAACCGTGGCCTGGATGACTGAGAATCTCCATAGACATTATCTCCTCATTCTAAAGTCCATAATGCTGGGAAAGATGGAAGGAAACAGCTCCAGTGGATGGGCATTATTACAAGAGCAATGGATGCGTTCTAGTAAATCTTGAAGGTTGCTAAGAATCAACACCAACTTGAGGGCATTTGGTCACCCATCAAATAACCGAAGGATCAAAACGTCTTGGCTTCGTTCATCTCATTGCAAAATGAGTTGACATGTAATCCCGGTTGTTGTTTTGTTGCTGTTGCAAAAGACCGGGACCTTAATGAGCCCAACAGCGTCACAAGTTTGTTTTGTATTTTTGTACTGCAAACCCAAGATTCACTTCCGGCGTTACAAGGCAAGGCTCACCTAAATCTCTCAATTAACCATGATTGACAGCATTCACATATCATGGAAAGGCATAAACTGTGCTTTCACATGCCACCATGACAGGCCAAGGCCTATCGAATCACATTGTGGCTTCATGTGATATCTGCAGCCATTGCTTTCACTGTGACTTCTTCACACAGACCGGGATATGACCCTTAGCGGAGAATTTCTTGAATAGAACTGGGAGTCAAACAAACTGGAATTAGCATGAAATATATAGATATTAAACTGTCCTCTCATAGGAGTCTGAACAGGGAGCAACTGAGAAACATGTCATGTTGTGATGACTTTTTTTTTTCCTACTGGGTGTATGTTGCTAAACCAGAACAAAGCATTTTGCTTCAGTATTTACGGCTTTTTTTTTTTTGTAGAGACCGCAATTTTGTGGTGTTAAAAAGCTGTGCTGGCAGGAGCCCCAATGACACACTTATACAATGCTTATCTTTGAATTATCTTGTCCAGCTGGTAGTTCTCAACTTAGGACGATAATGGAGCCCGCCAATTACAGTAGTAATTCGTGACAGTTGCAAAGCAGGCTGTCACAACTAAGCTGATTTTGTACGTCTGGGGGCAATTGTTAAGTGAACACGCTGATTGTAAAGTCAGCCCTTGTTTGCTGTGGGCAGTTTTGCCCCAAAACTGGAACTGAATGCCCATTTTGGCAAAAAATAAAAATAATATTTATATTTATTATTCCAGTTGTGGGTGCCCCATCACTGGAGGTTTTCAAAAACAGACTGGACCACCCTTTGACCAGGATGGCATATTAAGGTCTCCTGCACTGAGCAGAGGGGGTTAGAGTAGAAGAGAATAACAGAGTTGGAAGGGACCTCGGAGGTCATCTAGTCCAACCCCCTGCTCAGGCAGAAAACCCTGTACCGTTTCAGACAAATGGCTGTCCAGTCTCTTCTTAAAAACTTCCAGTGTTGGTGCATTCACAGCTTCTGCAGGCAGGTAGTTCCACTGATTCAGTTGTTCCGTCAGGAAATTTCTTCCTAGGTTGCTTCTCTCCTTGATGAGTTGGAATAGAACGGAGCTGGAAGGGACCATGGAGGTCTTCTAGTCCAACGCCCTGCTCAAGCAGGAGAGCCTATACCAGGGGTAGGCAACCTCGGCTCTTTTTATGACTCATGGACTTCAACTCCCAGAATTCCTGAGTCAGCATAGCATAGCTGTCTCGGGAATTCTGGGAGTTGAAGTCCATGAGTCATAAAAGAGCCGAGGTTGCCTACCCCTAGACCATTTCAGACAAGCGACTGTCCAGTCTCTTCTTAAAAACCTCCAGTGTTGGAACATCCACAGCTTCTGGAGGCAGGTTGTTCTCATGGTCAGGAAGTTTCTCCTTACTTCCAGGTTGCTATGCGTTTCCATCCATTGCTTGTCCTGCCTTCGGGCGCTTTGGAGAACAGCTTGACTCCCTCTTCTTTGGGGCGGCCCCTGAGATATTGCAAGGCTGCTATCAGGTCCCCCCTCGTCTTTCTCTTCGCTGAACTAGACATCCCCAATTCCAGCAGCCGTTCTTTATGTTTCAGCCTCCAGTCCCATGATAGTCTTTGTTGGAAGGACTAGATGATGACCTCCAAGGTCCCTTCCAGTCCCGATTCTGCTCTATGAACATCTAACCCAGGGGTGTCAAACTCAATTTCATTGAGGGCCACATCAGCATTGTGGTTGCCCTCAGGGGGCTGGGTGGGTATGTCCAGGGTGGGCACGGCCTGCTGGGTGGGCATGGCTGGAGTATGGCCTACTGGGTGGGCATGGCCAGCTCTACATCATTGGCATCAAGGGTGCCTATGGGGGCCCGGGCAGGAGTGGGACAGATCTGAGGGTCTCTGGCAGGAGGAGGGTCTCTGGGCCAGGGCCAAGGCAGCGGGGGCCGTTCCCTCACTGTTTCCAGGATGGCTTCGCGGGCCGCATGAAACCACTTCGCGGGCTGGATCTGACCCCCGGGCCTTGTGTTTGACATGTCTGATCTAACCCATTTAATGGGGCACAAGCTTTGAAAAGCTGGTAGCAAGGAATCGTCTTAATCTCCACCACACTGCCCCACATCCCAAACCCCCAACGTGGTGGAGCAGTGGGCTAATGCCTGCAATTAGTGCAGGTTCGAGTCCCACCAGGCTCAAGGTTGACTCAGCACTTCCATCCTTCCCAGGTAGGTAAAATGAGGACCCAGATTGTTGGAGGGCAATTAAGCTGACTTTGTAATAATGCCGCTTGGGGGGGGGGGGCGGAAAGCCCTAATAAGCAGGCATATACATAGAATGAGGGCTACCGCTAAGCACATTTAATTTGTGCTTAGATTGTAAGCCGCCCTGAGTCTTCGGAGAAGGGCGGGATATAAATGGGATTTTTTTTTTTAAAAAAAAAATCCTTCATCCCCACCCGGTGTTTTTCCCCACTCCATTTCCACCTCTGTTGTCACCTGATTGGGCCCCCACCCCCGACGTCTTTTCCTCCTAACGCCAGCTCTCGAGACGTTTCGACAGAAAGAGGAAACCCGATCAGATATCTTACATTTATTATTCCAGTGGTTCTAAATACATTGATTTGCATTAACGATATCTATTAGCTAAGAGGCTGTCCGGTCTAGAAAGCCTCAAATCCTCTCAAATTCCCCCCCCCCCACACACACACCAGATAATGACTTTGTTCATCCTTCCGCCTCTCGTCTCACCCTTTCCCACCAAACCAAACCCACCCCCTCCTCTTCCTCCTCTTCCAAAATTTGCTTACGATTTCACCAAGACGAAGAAAAAAAAAAACCTGGCCATTTCTCTCCCCCCACCCCCCACCTCACTTGCCTCCGTGATGTCCAATAAATATGGAGATGAGCTGTCTTTCGGGCGCGTTTAAATGGAAGCGTTATTTTTCTCAAAAGTTAACCACGGGGCCGAGTGGATTTTGCTGGCGTCTTAAAATGAAAAGAAACCCTTTCCAAGGCTTGGGGGGGGGGGAAGAGGCGTGGGACCGTTTTCCCGTTGATTGGGAAGGGGGAAAAAAAAAAGGAAACAGCCGCCCTTCTCAGCCACAAGCACATCTAACCACGTTTTTCATGTTGTTATTTTTTTTTTTTACACTGGTTAAAAGTTCATTTCGTAGCCCACAACAGCCGTTTTTAAAATTTATTCTGGTTTTTTGTTTTGTAAGATCTGGTGCGGCATTCTTTCATTTCGATCGGTTGGTTTTTACAATTTATCCAGGAAGTTATCGAGCGCGGGAATGCCCTCTTTCAGCCCCTTGCGTTTACGTGTCTCGGTCACCACTTGAGAGGGCCGGCTGGCGCTGTCGAAAGGATCCCCGGGCAGAATCTGCCAGTGGTCGAACACGCACTGCGGGAAAGCCTGGCCTCCGGTGTTCGATCTCAAGTCGGCCGTGAAACCTAAAAAAAGGCAGAAAGGCGTCACAGGGAGGGGCGTGAAAGCAAGAAACGAGTTCACATTTTAGAAAAGCGGAGGGATTTTTTTCTCAGGCCATGAGCCTTCCTATTCGGGTGCTTCCAACTCAAGTCGTTGACTTAGCAATAGCGCTTAAGACTTATATGCCGCTTTACAGCCCTCTCTAAGCGGTTTACAGAGTCAGCGTCTTGGCCCCCAACAATCTGGGTCCTCCCTTTTACCGACCTCGGAAGGATGGAAGGCTGAGTCAACCCTGAGCCGGTCAGGATCGAACTGGCGGCAGGGAGCAGAGTTAGCCTGCAATGCTGCATTCTAACCACTGCGCCACCAGGGTTCTTGAGAGAGAGAAAGAGAGCGAGAAAGAGACAGACAGATGGATAGAGACAAGAGACCATCAGAAGACAGAAAGATAGACAAGACATAGAGATACGATAGATGAGTTAGCAATAGCACTTAAGACTTATATAATGCTTCACGGTGCTTTAGAACCCTCTCTTAAGCAGTTTACAGTCAGCTTATTGCCCCCCCCCTCAAAACAATCTGGGTCCACATTTGACCGACCTCGAAAGGACGGAAGGTTGTGTCAACCCTGAGCCGGTCAGGATCGAGCTGCTGGCAGGGAGCAGAGTTAGCCTGCAAAATTACATTCCAACCACTGCGCCACCAGAGCGAGAGAGATGGACAGAGACAGATATAGAGAGATATGATCGATAGATGAGTTAACAATAGAACTTAAGATTTATATACCGCTTCACATGGCTTTACAGCCCTCTCTTAAGCGGTTTACAGGCTCAGCAATATTTGCCCCCAACAATCTGGGTTCTCATTTTACCGACCTCGGAAGGATGGAAGGCTGAGTCCACCCTGAGCTGGTGAGACTCGAACTGCCGACAGCCAGCAGAAGTAGCCTGCAGTACGGCACTCTTAACCACTGCGCCACCACAGCTCTTACAACCACAATTGTGGCATTTACAATCACAGTTCAGCCAAAAATTCCCATTGCTATGTAGAGCAGTTGTGCCACATGACTCTGGGACACCGAAATTGTCACAAGGATGTGCCAATGGCCAGGCATTACTGAATTTTGATCCCAGGACCACAGGAATGCTGCGACGGTTAAGCGTGAATACCGCTCGCAAGTCACTTTTTCAGTGCCAAATGAATGGTTGTTAAGTTGGGGATTGCCTGTTATTTGCGTCTCTCTGAAACATCCAAGCTCGATGGCTCACAAGCTGTGGTTCGTTGGACCCCTGCAGGGGCCGCAATGAGGATCCACAAAGGCTTGAAGTACCGTGGCCACAAAAGGTATTCGAAGGGGGTCCGAGCTAAAGAGAGGGAGGAACTTCTGAGCCCAGACGGGGAAGATTTACACTTACCAAAAGATTCATTCACAGGCAGGTAGGCCTTGACCACAAACATGGGGGTTCCAGCAACCTGGGACTCTTCGAAGACGTGACCTCGTTTCCTGTTCAGCACACCGTAAATGCCGCCCACCACTTGTTCGGGGCACTGGGAGAAATGAAAGCAAGCAGCAGTCTGGTGAGGTAGGGGAGAAACCTCCGGGCCTTTCCCAACTCATCCCGCCTCCTCCCTCCACGCCTACCTGGATCTCCACCAGGTAGATCGGCTCCATCAGGCGGGGCTGGGCCGTCAGCATGCAGGCGTAGAGGCACCGCCGGGCCGTGGGGATGATCTGGCCGCCGCCGCGGTGGATGGCGTCGGCGTGCAGGGTGACGTCGTGCACATCAAAGCGGACGCCCCGCAGGTTCTCCTCGCAGAGGGCCCCCTGAAGAGAGTGAAAGAGGAGTGTCGGCACGCACAATCCAGATGGCAAGGTGCTTGTGCATTTGCAGTGAAGGAAATGGGAGGGCAGTGGCTCAAGCAGTGAGAACACAAGCCCGCGTTCGAGACCCAAGTGCCACTATGGGACGGGGCGAGCTCCTGTCCTTCGCTCCAGCTCCTGCACACCTACTGTATTTTCCCCAAAATAAGACTGGGACTTATATTAATTTTTGCTCCAAAAGACCCATTAGGGCAGGAGTATCAAACTGCCGGCCCACGGGCCGGATGCATCATCCAGAAGCCGCGCCCACCCCATTGCCAGCAATGGCAAAAACATCCCGATACGTTGCGTGATGTCACATGACAGTACTAAAAGTGTCCGTCTTGCTGACGATCTTAACTAGGGCTTATTTTTGGGATAGGGCTTATATTATATTATTATATTCGCATCCCACCAGGCTCAAGGTTGACTCAGCCTTCCATCCTTCCGAGGTAGGTAAAATGAGGACCCAGATTGTTGGGGGCAATTAAGCTGACTTTGTAATAATGCCGCTTGGGGTGTGTGTGAAAGCCCTAATAAGCAGGCATATACATAGAATGAAGGCTACTGCTAAGCTTGTAAGCCGCCCTGAGTCTTCGGAGAAGGGCGGGATATAAATGGAATTAAAATGAAAATAAATAAAAAATCACAAGCATCCTTAAAAATCATGTCAGGGCTTATTTTCCAGGAAATGGGGTAGCAGTTGGAAAGCAGACAACCGCAACTTGGTGGGAACCACTTCAGTGTGCAACAGGGACGTTAAGTTAGGCAAAAGTGATGTCACCACCTAATCCAGGGGTCTTCAAACTCGGCCCTTTGATGACTCGTGGACTTCAACTCCCAGGATTCCTCAGCCAGCATGCCTGGCTGAGGAATTCTGGGAGTTGAAGTCCACGAGTCACCAAAGGGCCGAGTTTGAAGACCACTGACCTAATCCCTTTAACCCGGAAGCGCCTCAGTGCTTCCGACATGAAAGCAGCAGTAAAGGGGGAGGGGAGGGTTTTAGGAACAGAATCTCAAAAGCTGGATGGGTCTTCCACAAGCCCATGTAAACAGGGCCCCTCTCCTCTTTTTTTTTAAAGGTGCCTAAATTAGGGCATTGGTCCAGGGTATTTGGGGAGCTAGCTCACCCCAATGGGCACAGCCTTCCCCATTCATTCCCCGTTGAAGGAATTCCAACTGGCAGGCCAAGCAGTTTTTCTCCCGTTGCACTCAACCTGTGGAACGTTCTGCCACTGGAGGTGAAAACTCCTATCCTTTTGGAAGGACATTCAAAACCTGGTTCGGCAAGTTGCTCTGGATTTTCTCCTCGCTATATCCAGGTACTGCCACGTCGACCATCCCAGGAATTTTTGTCTTTTGTTATAGAGAATTGTTAAGTCTGGGGCGTTACGTAGCAGGCCTGTTTCAATTCTAAAGTCCCAGAGCAATTTAGCTTCTTCAATTGCCCTTCGTCTACTTTTCATTATTATAGTTGGCTGCAGAGTCAGCCAGATGTTCCTAGGGGATGAGGTATTGTCTTCCTATTGAGTCCTTCTCAAGGACCTAGGATAGGCAGGTGTGGTTGTTTTGATAGTATTTAAAGGTCTCGTCTCAGGATGTCAGCTGTTCCACGTCAAGCTGTCTTTTGCAAATTGACTTGATGGGGAATTTGCCCATGCCGATGGTGTTCAAGGGATGGTCCAGTTGTTTTGGGATTGCAGCCAAGGCACTATTACTATTAGGACTACTTTTGATTTCTTTTGCCACAGTCGTTCTATTTCTATTTGCAGGTCTTCATATTTATTATGAGTAAGAATAGTAATAGGAAAAGGAACAGGAACAAGACTAGACTGGACCAGACTAAACAGAGTTGAAAGGGGCCTTGGAGGTCTTCTAGTCCAACCCCCTGCCCAGGCAGAAAACCCATTTCAGACAAATGGTTGAGCAATTAAACTTATAGCTGAATTCTGCCATGCTCTGTTACTATTTTTTGAGTAAGCTTCAGGAAATTGGGTTGATGTGGTAGGCTTATACTCTCTGTAAGTGGGGCAAAAGACCTTCATCGAACTGTGACTGTGGGGCCGAAAAACAAACTAGCCAACATATAGCGTCAGAGTGCCAAAATGGAGCCTCTAATGGAGAGACTGCCGATTTCCTGGCTGTGACAAAGGAAGCAAAAGCTATCTGTAATCTAGGCATTTGTTTATAATATTTTAATTTCATATTTTGTATTTTAATCTCTTTTGTGTCTTTACTGAGATGTGATGTGAATGTGCCATACGATAAAATAATAAATGTCGAAGGAGCAACCTGACTCAATGTCACACGGGCCTCCGTTTGAACCTCTAGGTAGGAACGATCCTTAACTCCATTCGCTGAGAAAGGTGGACTTTACTAGACGTCAAGCGAATTACAGCACTCGACTTTTAGCAAACTGCACCTTTCTCAATAAATGGGAGTTATAAAGGATTGTGGGAGATGGAAAATATAGCCCCTTCCTCACGTAACAAGATGAGACTGGAGCAAACCTGAAATAGGCCCCATAATAGTGATTTAAAGCAAAGCTTTAATTCGAACTCTACATTTGTTTCACAATACGGACGTACTATTTGTAATCTGCTGAGCTTTGGGCAATATGAAATTGCAAAGTAGATAGGTGTATGTATATTTGGAACATGAGTATTGTGACCGTGGGAAGAGAGGAACTGAAAGTAAGAAATATAAATGGAATTAAAATAAATAAAATAAAAATAAAAAATGGATGGAGGTTTCAGATATGCACGGGTGCATGTGGAAAGTGCTGGTCGGCACGAAAGAACAAGGAACTGATTTTGGAAGATAACGACTACCTATCGTTAGAAGAAAGGTATAAAAATGTTAGTTTGAGTCTTGCTCAGGGCCATTGACCTATAAGCTGTCCTTTTGGAATTTGATATGCCATATGATCCTCATTGCACGAAACGCTGTTACCTTCCCACCGGAGTGGTCCCTATTTTTCTACTTGCATTTTTACGTGCTTTCGAACTGCTAGGTGGGCAGAAGCTGGGACGAGTAACAGGCGCTCACTCTGTTATGCGGCACTCGGGATTCGACCCGCCAAACTGCCGACCTTCTGATCGACAAGCTCAGCGTCCTAACCCACTGAGCCACCGCGTCTAGTCATGCCGGCCACATGACCACGGAGACGTCCTCGGACAAGCGCTGGCTCTTCGGCTATGAAACGGAGATGAGCACCGGCCCCTAGAGTCGGAAACGACTAGCACGCATGTGCGGGGGAACCTTTACCTTTACTTATGATCCTCATTGCAATGGGTTGTTAATGTAAGCGATGTTGTGTTATTGTGCTTGCTACGTTCCAAATCATTAGCAAAATAAGCCCCTGAATCTTAAAAGTAAGAGTTACTGTTTTGTGTTGCTGTTTTCCCACAACAGGATTGTCCTTACTCAAGAGGTTCAAACAGAGGCATGTCCGACGCTCATCTTACAGCTCAGCCACCGGAGCCAGACTCACCTCCTTTGTGGCCCACTGGAAGCCGGCCACCACGCTGTCCTTGATTTCGTTCAGGTACTGCACCCCCTTGGTGATATCAGTCAGGATGTTGGGACCAGTCCCGTCAGGGCCGAAGCACCAGATCTTACGGGCTTCAGCCACGTCCCACTCATACTTCTCGGCCAGGTACCGGGCCCGCTGCTTCAGCTCCTGGCGGGCCGAGACATCCCCTTTGTCGATGTCTTCAGCCAGGCCATCCGGGAAGGGGCGGGCTTTCATGTACAGACGGTTGTGTTTGTTGGGAGACTTGGAAAGACACAACGTCCCCGACTCCTCACTAACGGTCTCTCGGTAAGACACGACTGGATCGGATTTCTGCCAAGAACAATCAAAGGATGAGGGAACGGACGTTTTGAAAGGAGTTATCCTGTTAGCGACACCCAGCAGGCATCGAACAGCAAATTACACCGAAGAGGCTGGGGGGGGGGGGGGTTCTGCAGCTGTTTCTCTCTGCGCTGCTATGTCCAACAGGAGAAATGCATTCTAGGTCACTTCAACTGAAGAGTATCATCTTATATAGGGCAGGGGTCTTCAAACGTGGCCCTTTGATGACTTGTGGACTTCAACTCTCAGAATTCTGGGAGCTGAAGTCCACAAGTCATCAAAGGGCGACGTTTGAAGACCCCTGTTATAGGTCTTGGGAAATGTGACTTTTCTTCCAGCACCAGCCCTAAGATCAAGTTGATTTCAACCCTGCTGGGATTTTGTCCAGCGCTAAAGACCTGGATACGAGATATTTCTGGGATTTCTGTGACTCCACAGTTCAATCCTGAGCTATAAATATTAGATATAGATAGATAAGATAGATATGGATAGACAGATAATTAAGGATGGATATAGATACAGATGGATAGATAGATAAACTTTGTCATTTTTTTTTACTGTGGGTATGCTGGCACACATTAAAAATGAAATTCTGCTGCCTGCTCTCCAAACTGCACACATACACAGCACACATATAAACATGCTATATACCACATACGTATACACCTACACCCTTACATATACAGTAAATACATATAAATATTAATCCCTGTCCATCTCGAACACACAGCGGAAAGAGGAAGCTTGAGAGTTCACAAGGTGGATGCTATGTATGGGATGAAACTTGACTGAATCTGGATGTTCTGCTTTGGATACCACGAAGGGTCCCCCCCCCAAAAAAGCAGGTAACTAGGAAAACAGGTCGTGAAGAGGATGCATAGCATCCCCAGACAATATTCTCATCTTCTTATTGATATTGATTTCATAAAGAAAGAGAGCGGATACAAATAGCTACCTTGATGGGAATGCAGGCATGATCTTCCTCCAGATCCTTCAGACAGATCTCCAAATGCAGTTCTCCGGCTCCGGCTATGATGTGCTCTCCAGATTCCTCAATGATACACTAACATACAGAGGAAGCGGGAGGAAAATCGATAATTCGTCAATCCCCTTCCTAACACCAAGGCCCACCCCAACTCCACTTCTGTCAAGTTTCCGACGTATGGGCTTTTCAAGTGACTCTTGAGGCACTGTTTACCTTAAAAGTCCTTTATTTAGCCTAATACACCAGCAAAGCCTTGCTCGAAGGAAGCTGGAATCTGAAATCTCCGCCCCCTTGCACAATATATTAAAACACAATTCTCCACCTTTCTAATTTTGTCATTCATCACATTCTCCAGTTAATTGAAAGAATCAGTTCCCCTTCCCTTAGAAAACCCAAGTTCTTATCTTCTTTAATTTCAGATGGCCTTGAGGCACAATCCTCCTCCTCCCTCCTCCCAACCTTAATCCAATCTCTTAACGCAATACACAAGTTTTAATGTATGAAATGGCTACTTCTTCATCTCTGTCAAGCAAGAACATTCGATGTTAGCAGCGTTGACAACTTCCTTGGCACCAGACTAGGCCAGAAGGAACCAGCCTGTTGGGCCTGTGTTGCCTTCTTGCGTTCAGAGGCTGCCTCCACTTTTTTCATCCCCTTCGGAATTAATAGTGGGACCCTTGCACATCTTCAACTAATGCCTATCTGCTTAGTGACCATTTGAAGTTACAACGGCACTGAAAACAAAGACAGCCGTTCAAGCCCGTCATCAGGGCAGCATCCCTTGGTCGTGTGATCAGAATTCAGTTGCTTGGCAAACCGGCATGTATTTTACCACGGCTGCGGCATGCTGAGGTCACGTGATCTCAGCACTTACAGCCTTCCCAGCTAGCTTCCGACAAACTTAAGTAACCGGGGGGAAAAGGCCAGATCCACTTAGTGACCGCACGATTCACTTTTAACGACCGCAGCGATTCGCGTTAAGAACCGGGGCACAAAAAGGTGGCAAAATGCGGCACGCCTCGCTTTCTTGAGCTGCCTTGTTTTAGAGCTTACCGCTTGCTTCTGCCATAGGAACAGAAATTGTGGCCGTTAAATCGAGGGCTTATTGAGCAAACCCCCTGGGTTCAAAGATGCAGAAGATAATAACAATAAGCTGGAAGGGACCTTGGAGGTCACCTAGTCCAACCCCCTGCTCAGGCAGGAAACCCTGTACCATTTCGGACAAGTGGCTGTCTAGTCTCTTCTTAAAAACTTCCAGTGATGGAGCATTCACCGCTACTGGAGGCAGGTAGTTCCACTGGTTAACTGTTCTCACTCTCAGGAAGCTTCTCCTTATATTCTAGGTTGCTTCTCTCCTTGGTTAGCACTTTGGAGAATAGCTTGACTCCCTCTTCTTTGGGGCAGCCCCTAAGATATTTGAAGACTGCTATCCTGTCACCCCTGGTCCTCTTCATTAAACTAAACCAGGGATAGGCAACCTTGGCCCTTTTATGACTCGTGGACCTCAACTCCCAGAACTCCTGAGCCAGCCACGCTGAGGGGAAAGGGAGAGATTTCCAAGCTGAGCCATACTGGCTCAGGAATTCTGGGAGTTGAAGTCCACTAGTCATAAAAGAGCCAAGGTTGCCTACTCCTGCACTAGGTAAAGGTTCCCCCGCACATGCGTGCTAGTCGTTTCCGACTCTAGGGGCCGGTGCTCATCTCCGTTTCAAAGCCGAAGAGCCAGCGCTTGTCCGAGGACGTCTCCGTGGTCATGTGGCCAGCATGACTAGACGCCAAAGGCGCACGGAACGCTGTTACCTTCCCACCGGAGTGGTCCCTATTTTTCTACTTGCATTTTTACGTGCTTTCAAACTGCTCGGTTGGCAGAAGCTGGGACGAGTAACAGGCGCTCACTCTGAACTAGACATACCCAATTCCAGGAACCGTTCTTTTTTATGTCTTAGCCCCCAGTCCCCTGATCCTCTTTGCTGCTCTTCTCTGCGCTCTTTCTAGAGCCTCCATGTCTCAACAGGCTAAGGGGAGGTTTGCCGGTGATCCAACGCCTCACCTGCACCATGGGGTCGGACTTGGCCAACCTCTTCAAGCCCTCAACCAGTTTGGGCAGGTCGGCTGGGTTCTTGGCCTCCACGGCCACCCGCACCACGGGGCTGACGCTGAACTTCATGACGCGCATGTTGTGGGCATGCTCAAAGGTGGTGATGGTGCCCGTCTTGATCAGGAACTGGTCGACGCCAACCAGGCCCACAATGTTACCGCAAGGCACGTCTTCAATGGGCTCCACGTAGCGGCCCATCATGAGGATGGTTCTGGACGGAGGGAAGGGAGGAGGAGACAGGGTGATCCACAGTCCAGGTGCTAGAGAAAGGAGCCTCAAGGAATGGGGGGGGGGTTTTCTCCTGGCACCCATAACCACCCCTAGCTGGGGGAAAGCTAAGGGCCAGCGGTTTCTGGCAGAAGGAGCCTGGAGTTAGGGAGGTGTCTGAAATTATAATTCCCTCCTACTTCTAAATACCGACCAAGTCCATATTTACTATGTAAAATTGGGTTTTCTTCTCTTTTCCCCCCACAACCCTGTGAGGTGGGATAAGCCAAGAGTGATTGGTCCAAAATCTCCCAGCTAGGGAGGGACTCGAACTCACCATCTTTTGGTGACTGGCCCCAAAGCCACCGGCCGACTTTCATGCCTAAGGCAGAACTAGAACTCACCGTCTCCTAGTGACTGGCCCCAAGCTTACCCAGCCAGCTTTCTTGGCTAAGACAGAACTAGAACTCAACTGTCTCCTGGTGATTGGCCCAAAGTCACCCAGCCGACTTTCATGCTTAAGGCAGAACTAGAACTCACCGTCTCCTGGTGATTGGCCCAAAGTCACCCAGCCGACTTTCATGCTTAAGGCAGAACTAGAACGCACCGTCTCCTGGTGATTGGCCCAAAGTCACCCAGCCGACTTTCATGCTTAAGGCAGAACTAGAACTCACCATCTCCTGGTGATTGGCCCAAAGTCACCCAGCCGACTTTCATGCTTAAGGCAGAACTAGAACTCACCGTCTCCTGGTGATTGGCCCAAAGTCACCCAGCCGACTTTCATGCTTAAGGCAGAACTAGAACGCACTGTCTCCTGGTGATTGGCCCAGTCACCCAGCAGGCTTTCTTGGCTAAGGCTGGACTAGAACTCACTGTCTCCTGGCTTAGTGCCTTAAGCCAGTAGGCCCAACGCCTAACCCCCAAGTATTCAGATTTCACAGAGAAAGAAGGAAAGAATAAAAGGCATTTCCCCCCCCTCCACACTGCCAGCCCCCTACCCCGTCCCACTGCAAGGCTGACCTCTGGATTGGCTTCAGGTAGAGATCTTCTTTCTTCCCTGGCGTGTAGTTTGGCCCCATGATTCTGCACTTGAGGCCAGTGGAGACAACCCCCGAGAACACACGGCCGAAGGCGTAGAAACGGCCCTTGTCGGAGGTGGGCACCATCTTGGAGATGTACATCATCAGGGGTCCTTTGGGGTCACAATTCTTAATGCCTGGAGAGGGGAGAGAGAATGGAATAACGAATGGAGTGGAACAGAACACCACATGGAATAAATATGGAATACAATAGAATATATGGAATTGAAGAACAGAATAGGAGAGAGAACAGAACAGAACAGAACAGAATAGAATAAATGGAATGGAAGAATGGAATAGGAATAGGAATAAGAAAGAATAAGAATAAGAATAGAATAGAATAAGATAAGGAAAAAGGGACGCGCTGGCTCAGTGAGCTTGTCGATTAGAAGATCGGCATTTTGGCGGGTCGAATCCCGAGTGCCGCGTAACAGAGTGAGCGCCTGTTACTCGTCCCAGCTTCTGCCAACCTAGCAGTTCGAAAGCACGTAAAAATGCAAGGAGAAAAATAGGGACCACTCCGGTGGGAAGGTAACAGCGTTCCGTGCGCCTTTGGCGTCTAGTCATGCCGGCCACATGACCACGGAGACGTCCTCGGACAAGCGCTGGCTCTTCGTCTTTGAAACGGAGATGAGCACCAGCCCCTAGAGTCGGAAATGACTAGCACGCATGTGCGGGGGAACCTTTACCTTAAGATAAGGAATGGAATGGAATAGAGAATGAACAGAACAGAACAGAACAGAATAGGAATAGAATAGAATAGAACAGAATAACAGAGTCAGAAGGGACCTTGGAGGCCTTCTAGTCCAACCCCCTGCTCAGGCAGGAAATCTTATACAATGAACAAAGAAGACGCTCGTGTTTCCTGTGGAATCTCCTCTGGGGGGGCAGGGAGAAGGGAGGGGAGGGAATCTGGGAGAAGGTCCACCTACCCATGGCGGCCTCATCATCGGGGGGCCCTTCATAGAGCAGCTCGCACCGGTACTTCTGAGCGGTGACCGGAGAAGGCAGATGGATGGTGATCATTTGAAGCAAGGCTTCCCCTGCTGGGAGCCAGCGTCTCATCACAGCCTGCCGGGATTTGGGGGGGGGGGGGGGGGACAAAGAAAGGAAAGAAACAATTGAGCCAAAAATTGTGAGTCCTTTGTAGGAAAAAATATATATAAAAACTTGGGACGTTCAGCCCCCTACAACGCTCAAACCAAAACCAGACGGCCTTTTTTTCTGGGGTCGTTGTTCACAGTTGCTAAGTTGGGTCCGACTCTTCACGAGCCTGTGGACCACAGCACACCGGCCCCCACCCTGCTCCACCCCGCCCTCCAATTTCCTGTTCATTGCGTGAACGACGCTATCCATCCGTTTCATCTTCTGCTCTCCCTCTCTCCTTTCACCTTCTTGTCTTCCCCCAACACCACCAGGGCTCTTCTCCAAGGACTCGCCTCTTCTCGTCAGGTGGGCCAGGTATTTGGGAGCTCCAGCTTCAGGATCTGTCCCTTCCAGAGGAGGGTCGGGGTTGATTTCGTTCGGGATTGGCTGACTGGACCTCCTTGCAGCCCAAGGGACTCTCAAAGAAGGAGCCTTTCCCCTCCCCCAACAAAGGCAGCTTTGAGAAGCTTCCAACTAGGGTGTGTCGACCGGTGAGTTTCCATCAGGAGAGACTTGGAAGGGACCTTACGAGGTCTTCTAGTCCAACCCCCTGCTCTCAGGCCAGACACCCTAGACCAGTGACGGCGAACCTTTTAGAGACCGAGTGCCCAAACTGCAACCCAAAACCCACTTATGTATCGTCAGGTGCCGGGTGGGCGTGGCCCATTGGGTGGGCGTGGCTGCCGTGGTAACGGCAGACTGGGTGGGAATTAAGAAGTTCAATCAATCAATTCCAACTTTGCGAGATCTTTTGTTTTTCCCCGCGAGTTGAAATTGATTGATTGAACCTTTTTTTTTTTTTTGGCACACAGCAGCGGAGGCCTAAAGCGAAAAGGTTTTATAAAACCCAGCTGAAGGCCTAAGACTGGGGCGATGGGGCGCGTGCCCACAGAGAGGGCTCTGCGTGCCACCTGCGGCACCCGTGCCATAGGTTCACCACCATGGCCCTATACCATTTTGGACAAATGGCTGTCCGGTCTCTTCTTAAAAACCTGCAGTGTTGGAGCATTCAGAGCTTCTGGAGGCAGCTTGTTCCACTGGTTAACTGTTCCAACTGTCAGGAAGTTTCTCCTTAGTTCCAGGTTGCTTCTCTCCTTGATTAGCTTCCATCCGTTGCTTCTTGTCCTGCCTTCAGGCGCTTTAGAGAATAAGTTGACCCCCCTTCCTCTTTCTGGCAGCCCCTCAAATCCTGGAAGACTGCTACCGTATCACCCCTAGTCCTTCTTTTCTCGAGGCTGGCTATACCCAATTCCTGCAACCGTTCTTCACTCAGTCTCCAGGCCCTTAATCATCTTACTCTTCTTTGCACTTTTATTTCCACACACACACACAAAATCTCAACAACTTTTCTGCAATGTGGTGACCAAAACTGGACGCAGGTATTCCAGGGGTGGCGTTACTAAAACTTTATAAAGCGGTACTAATACTTCTGGGGAAGAAATGGAGGTAGTGACAGATTTTATTTTCCTGGGCTCCAAGATGGGGACTGTAGCCAAGAAATTAAAAGACGCTTGCTCCTGGGGAGGAAAGCCATGGCAAATCTAGACAGCACACTAAAAAGCAGAGACATCACCCTGTCAACAAAAGTGCGTATAGTCAAGGCTATGGTCTTCCCAGTTGCAATGTATGGCTGTGAAAGTTGGACCATAAGAAAGGCTGAGCGCCAAAGAATTGAGGCCTTTGAACTCTGGTGCTGGAGAAGACTCCTGCGAGTCCCTTGGACTGCAAGGCGATCAAACCGGTCAGTCCTAGAGGAGATCAACCCTGACTGCTCTTTAGAAGGCCAGATCCTGAAGCTAAAACTCAAATACTTTGGCCACCTAATGAGAAGGAAGGACTCACTGGAGAAGAGCCTAATGCTGGGAAAGGTTGAGGGCAAGAGAAGAAGGGGACGACAGAGAATGAGGTGGCTGGATGGAGTCACTGAAGCAGGAGGCGTGAGCCTCAATGGACTCCAGAAGATGGTAGAGGACAGGAAGGCCTGGAGGAACGTAGTCCATGGGGTGGCGATGGGTCGGACACGACTTCGCAGCTAAGAACAACAATACTTCACCTGATTTTGATTCTATGCCTCTGATTATACAACCAAGGACTGTTATCGGCTTTTTTGGCTCAAGCAGTTGATGCCCAAGGGGGGGGGGGTCGGGCTGGTGGTGGGTTGAGTTGCAGAGAACGAGGAACGAGGAATGTTTTTTTTCTGAAAGGGGGAACAAAGAGTGGCAATTCCCTACCCCCACCCCCACCCCCTTGCCCTGTCCATCTCATTAAATCACTCGGGGTTCCCTGTACGTTTTCCTTGAAGAAGGAAAAAAAAAAGACACGGCCCATTCTGAACGGAACGTGTAGATTTGTGCCAGGCTTGTTTTCAGACTAAATTAAGTTTGCTTCCTTTCGCACCCGCCCCGCTTCCCTTCCTGCCTCTCCCCCCACCCGGGTGCCCGTTTGGGCCTCACCTTCAGCAGAGGCTTGCCTTCCTTCCCTTTGTCCTCGCTGTCCAGCTTAATGTCCAGCTTCTCAATCAGTTTGGCCGTTTCCTCCTTCTTGAAGTTCATGATGGCATCAAATACCTTCGGGGGGAAAAAACCGGGCCGGGCAACGGAAAGATCAAATCTCCGGCAAGGGACAGCGAGCAAAGAAGCGAGAGCGCGCTGCTGGCAATCCTGCCTTCCTTCTAACCCAGCGGTCCCCAACCTCGCCCCCCCCCCCGCCCCCTCCCCCCAGGGTCCTTGACCCAGTACCGGTCCACAACCTGTTGGGACCCGGGCCGCCCAAGAAGCAGGCGAGTGCACAAATGTGTGTGTGTGTGTGCGCAATGAAGCCATTCCCTTCGTCGCCGCCGGTCCGCAGAAACGCAAAGGCTGGGGACCTCCGCTTCTTACTCGCCAAATTTATCAAATTAGATGCCACCCTTCCAGGGTCAAACCCACCAGCCGTGCCAGCTAACTCAAGTGGAGGCTCCTCTGGCAGAGGCTAATGGGAGATGTAGTCCGCCACAGCCAGATGGCAACAGACAGGGGAAGGCTCAGCTAGCTATATAGGTCAGGTTAGGTCCCTGACTTATGGCTGTGAACACAGGGTTGCAAGGGTTAAGTCATGGCGATAAAGGAGCAGGCCACCAGCTGGCCAGGCCCAATTTTATGACTTCTGGGGTAGCCGTTAAGAGACCGCAATGTCATTAAACAAACCTATTTTCTTCCAACAGGTTTGTTTTTTTCCTGGCTGGGAAACAAAATGCCAGAAACTGGCAAAAGACCCCCCCCAAAATTGGTGGTTGCACAACGCAGGATACTGCAAACGGTCTTAAATGTGAGCTGGTGGCCAGGGACCCAAATGCCATGATATGACCACAGTGTGTGTGTGTGTGTGCGCGCGTGTGTGTGTGTACAGCTACCACAACTATGGAACTGGGTCATAAACAGGTGTGGGAAGGCTTTTTTGTTAACTTCAGACAGTCCCAAAGTGACCAGTCATTGAGCGAGGACTACCTGGACACACAAAAGGGACCTATGAGAAAAATCTTGGGAGCCAAGCAGTACCCAAGCTGAATTAAATAAATATAAATTTTGCAGAGAAGCAGTGCCCAAGTTGAATTAAACAACGAATTAAATTTTGCAGAGAAGCAGTGCCCAAGTTGAACTAAATAAATTAAACTTTGCAGAGAAGCGGTAGCCAAGTTGAACTAAATAAATTAAATTTTGCAGAGAAGCAGTGCCCAAGTTGAACGAAACAAATTAAATTTTGCAGAGCAGTGCCCAAGTTGAATGAAACGAATTAAACTGTGCAGAGAAGCAGTGCCCAAGTTGAATTAAATAAATTAAATTTTGCCCAAGTTGAATTAAATAAATACAAAATTTGCAGAGAAGCAGTGCCTAAGTTGAATTAAGTAAATATAATTTTTTAAAGAGATTAACTACAAGGATCCCCCGTGGAGTCCAAAGGGCTCAATTCAGCCCAGAGAGATCTCTTCCCACCCCGCCCTGCTAACTTTCTAGACTCGTTCTGCTTTTGTGTCAGAACCAAGAATATTTCTTCAAGCATAAGACGTCAGGTCAAAGTGAAGAATTTTCTTTCGTCATCACGCACAGGCAGAGGAGAAGCAGGCAGCTCGAGCGCCGTAGTGGGTATAGTTTGGGGCTGGCCAAGGAAACTACCGGGGGGGGGGGGCGCTACCTTGAAGATGGGGTCTAGGATCAGCTGGCAGAAAGTCCTTGGCAGCTTCTTTCCATCGGGGCTGTTAGCAGCTTTGCTAAACTTGCCAGTGGCCGGGTCGAAGTATCTGTGGGAAAGGAGAAAAAGAGACAGAAATGATGAAGTTTTGTTGTCAAGACTCCCCCATTTTAAGTCAGATCCTCAAGGAGGAGTGGCAGAATCGGGGTGGTGGAAGTGTTAAAAGAGGACTTAGCCTGGAATCCCTAAGTAGCCACAAGCGAGGGAAGCCCCCAGCTCCCTTGAATGCTGTTTTGCCAGGGGTCTCCAAGCTTGGACACTTTTTATTGAAAAGTTTTAAAATACATTTTGTCTTTAACAATCCCCTCTCCCCCTCCCCTACCTATCCCTCCCTACCCCTACGCCCCCTTTCCCCCCTCCCCCCCCCACTTCCCAGAGCTAAGTACAGGGTATAAAAACAAAGAACAATCATAAACATCCATATGCTACCAACAATAAAATCTTAAATCTATCACTCTCTAGCTCATATAAGGTAACTACAAACAATACTAATATTTCATATAGGGGGAAAAAAAGAAAAAGAAAATAGAAAGGAAGACTTATTATTCAAATGCTAAGTGAAACTTTTTAGTCCCATATTTCTTCTGGATATATTCAATCCATTTTTTCCACTCCATAATATAGCGTTCTTGCGAGTGATCTTTCAAATAAGCCAAGATCTTTGCCATTTCTGCCAGGTCAGAAACCTTTAAAGTCCATTCCTCTATAGTCGGCAGTTCCTCCTTCTTCCAATACTGACCTATTAAAAGTCTTGCTGCCGTAATTAAATTCAACATCAGCTTAGTGTCCACAACAGTAGCTTCTGTAATTATACCCAACAAAAAAAATTGCGGACAAAACTTTATCTTTTGCTTGAAGATCTTCTGCATGTTCCACCAAATTTTTATCCAAAAAGCCTTAACCTTCTTACAAGTCCACCATATGTGAAAATATGTTGCATCTTCACCTCCACACCTCCAGCATTTTGGCTGATAGTTCGGATACATACTTGCAAGCTTTTTAGGATCTAAATGCCATCTATAAAACATTTTATAAAAATTCTCTCTTAAGTTTTGAGCTTGTGTAAAAGCTTGGACGCTTTTAAGACTTGTGGGCTTCAACTCCCAGAATTCCTCAGGAATTCTGGGAGTTGAAGTCCACGAGTCATCAAAGGGCTAAGTTTGAAGACCCCCTGGTTTAATTGAACCTTCAGGGGGTTTTCACTGTCATCCAGATTGGTTTTGCCCCTCTTTAGTTAAGCTCAATTTCGCAGTAACAATGAATCATACATTTATACAATTATACATCTTGCTTTCCCGACCCTTGTGGACTTCAACTCCCAGAATTCACCAGCCAGCCTTGCTGGCTGGCTGAATTCTGGGAGTTGAAGTCCACACGTCTTAAAAATTGGAAAACCTGTTAGATGTTTAGTGCCAGCCATTGGCAGTTCCCCAAAAGGGTCATCAGATGGAGGCAAAGAGGCTTCTTTGCTTCCACTGATGAGCCAAGGGTCTCGGACCCACAGCCCCATTGGTGAGAGTGTTTTATGGTCAAGGAGGGGCCAAGACGCCCCATAAATACCTCTGCACGAGGGGCTGCTCTTTGTTCTACTTCTAGTTCTATTTCACCTTCTAGTTTCTCCTCTCCTAGCTCTTAGTCCTTCTTTTAGTCATGTTATGCTAGCTGGTTTTATTTTATTTCTCTCTCACATGCAGGCATGAATGCTTTCATGCCAAGTATTTCTTTCTCTTTGATCTATCATGAATAAAGATAATATGATTGCATCTCTGCGTGATGCCTTTGCTTGGAAGCACCTTTAACGATTCATTGTGAGAACACCTCACAAAACCTTGACCTAGAAAGAGCAGGGACCGGTTTCATGGATTTTCCAAAGACCAATTTTTTTGGGGGGGAGGGGGGGGGGAAGAGGCTGGTTTTGCATGCTCCCTGCATCCTGCAGATGGGGCTTTGCTTGTGCAACCCGGTTGCTGACGTGCCACGGACCAGGGGTGTGGACCCCTGAACTAGAGAATAACCCAGCCCTTCAACGATACATTTTCATTCGAGGCATCTTTAGGGAGTTATGTGCCAAGAGTCAAACGTGCGCTCCATTCTCTACGCGTGAACACAGCTGGTCGACGAGTAAGTCTTCCGGCCACGTTATGCGGTGATCCTGACTTGCCCAACCCTAAAATTACGCACCTGTCGCCCCAGAGCTTCTTCATCATGTCCTCCACCTTTTTGGCACGTTCGTTGGAGTTCAGCTGCCCTTCGCCTTTGGCTGCAAACTTGGCCACGTACATCTCGGCAAACTGCTTTAGCGTGAAAGCCCAGCCGTGCAGGCCGGAGCCAAAGCCGACTGTGCCGAGGACGGGATCGATCTAGGAGGAGGAGGAGGAGGAGGAGAGACAAAGAGAGTTTAGCCGACCTGAGACTCTGTGGTGTGTTCCCTAGAAGGGCCGGATTTGACGGGTCCTTGGCGCTCTCCGAGTTCCGTTGTTTTCCACTCCCAGGATTCAAAATTCTTCTAATCCACAAGACTTTTGAGACGTTTGCAGAGGTCTCATCACCCAATTAGGTAACATCATCAGTGCTAAAAGGGAATCTGGGGTTTGCAGGAAGAGGAGGGGGACGACAGCTGTGGGCTCCTTGATGCTCTGTGAGCTTCAATGTTTTCTTGCAGATGTTTCATTACCCAACTAGGTTAACTCCATCAGGGCTAGTGAGAAGCTCAGAGAGCACCAAGCGCCCCCATCTCAACTCTGAGCCACAAATATTCCCCTTTATTTCAAGATTTCCTTGCTGTTCTCAAAGAGGAAAGACTGGGAAGCCATTACCATTTCAGGGGGGTCATCATGACTCTGAACGGTTGCTAAGCAACCTGTTGTAAGTTGAGGACTACCCGTAGGAGTAACTTCTAAACCTCTGCATCAACACCCTCCAGATATTATTGGGTTAAAACCCGCTACGGGTATGCATAAAAATGCACAAATCCAAACATCCCTTCCACCAAAGCGAATAAATTACGTCTCGTTAAGCACACTAAATTAATTGCATCCATCTAGGGCAGGGATGGGGAACGATGGCCCCCTTTTGACTCGTGGACTTCAACTCCCAGAATTCCTGAGCCAGTGTGGCATTTTAGAACAGAGATGGGGAACAATGGCCCCCTTTGTCTTGTGGACTTCATCTCCCAGAATTCCTGAGCCATCATGGCGTTTTAAAACAGAGTGGCAAACAATGCCCCATTATGTCTTGTGGACTTCCAATTCCCAGAATTCCTCAGCACATGATTGATTTGCGAGGCTGGTGTGTTGTGCAATTAGCTCACATGGTGTAATACGATGGGTTTGTTGTCACTGTGAGTTGGGGGTGGGGGCACGAAGGGAGGCTCAGCCAATCTCAATGTATACATGGTTGTACTTTGACAATAAAGGGGACCGATGGCCATTTTGTATCTTGTGGACTTCAACCCCCAGAATTCCCGAGCCACATGGCACTTTAGAACCAAGGTGGGGACCGATGGCCCTTTTGTACATTGTGGACTTCAACCCCCAGAATTCCTGAGCCAGCCATGAAGTCCACAAGTCACAAAGGGAGCCATCATTCCCCACCTCTGATCTAGGGAAAGAAAAAGCTTATGTTGGCTTTCCAAAATCAACGCGTCAATTCCTATTTTCTTTAGAACGTCGCTTGTAACCCTTACCATGATGTTGCCCATGGGGCCGGTCTCGCCTTCCCCGTAGGTGGAGATGATGACGTTGACGTTCTCCACAATGCGCTGGAAGGTCTGGTACAGCTCCTCGGGCTGCAATTGGAGCTCCAGCAGGGCCCGGTCCATCTTGTTCATCATCAGCACGGGCTTGATCCTCTCAGCGATAGCCTGGCGCAAGACAGTCTCGGTCTGGACACACACCCCTGGAGAGGAAGAAGAGGCAGGTCAGTTAGCCATCCGTAAGTGTTGTCACTTCCAACAGGCTTGGTAGAGTCACACACAGAGAATAGGAACATTCTACATTAGGGGTGTCCAACCTTGGCAACTTTCAGGACCTGTGGACTTCAATTCCCAGAATTCTTCGAGCCCAAGTCTGTAAGTCTTAAAAGTCTTGTGGATTGGAAGCCCACAAGTCTTAAAAGCGGGAATTTAAAATCCTGGGAGTTGAAGCCCACGAAGTCTTGTGGATTTGACATCTACCAGTCTTAAAGTGGGAATTTAGAATCCTGGGATTTGAAGTCCACGAGTCTTAAAAGTCTTGTGGATCTGAAGTCTACCAGTCTCAAAATGGGAATTTAGAATCCTGGGAATTGAAGCCCACAAAGTCTTGTGGATTTGATGTCTACCAGTCTTAAAGTGGGAATTTAGAATCCTGGGATTTGAAGCCCACAAGACTTAAAACGGGAATTTAAAATCCTGGGAGCTGAAGAGCACAAAGTCTTGTGGTTTTGAAATCTGCAAGTCTTAAAAGTGGGAATTTAGAATCCTGGGAGTTGAAGCCCACAAGTCTTAATGTCTGGTGGATTTGAAGCCCACAAGTCTTAAAAAGTTGCTACAGGTTGGAGTCCCCTGAATTACAGCTTTAGCACCACCCACCGGACACACCAACCAGCAAAGCTCGGGGTCTGCAAGGGGGTGGGAGCAAGTGTCTCACCAGATACACAATCCACAACGACCAAGGCACCGTCGGTGACCCGTAGGGCAGCTGTAACTTCTGAAGAAAAATCCACGTGGCCAGGGGAATCGATGAGGTTGATCAGGAAGCCGCAGCCATCTTTGCTCTGCTTGATGAAGGCCAAGTCGCTCTCTGAGAGCTCGTAGAAGAGGGAAATGGCCCTGGGGGAAGATGTAGGAGGTGGTGAAATATGGGGAGTCCTCGACTTAATGACAGTTCGTTTAGTGACCGCTCGGAGTTACAACGAAACTTGAAAAAGCGACATGGCCATTTTTCGCAGCGTCCCCGTGATCAATATTCGGACACTTGGCAACTGGCTGATATTTATGACGGTGGCAGTGTCCCGGGCATCACATGATCCCTTTTTTGCGACCGACAAGCAAAGTCAATGGGGGAAGCCAGATTCACTTAACAATGTAACTACAGATAGTCCTCGGCTTACGACCACAACCGAGCCCAAATTTTATGCTGTTGAGCGAGACATTTGTTAAGTGAGTATCGCTTGGAGCCCCATATTTATGTAAGAAACCTGCTTTTGCCCCGTTTTTCTGACTTTTCGTGCCACAGCTGTTAAGTGTATCACTGCAGCTGATGAGTCGGTAACCCGGTCGTTAAGCGAATCTGATTTCCCCATTGACTTTGCTTGTCGGAGGGTCGCAAAAGGGGGATCAGGCGACCTTGGGACACAACAACGGTCGTTAAGTGTGAACCGGTTTCCAAGCATCTGAGTTTTGATCACCTGATCGCGGGGAGGCTGCGAAGGTCGCAACTGTGAAAAACGGTCGTAAGCCACATTTTTCCAGGGCCGTTGTAACCCTGGACAGTCACTAAACGAATTATTGTTGAGTCGAGAACTCCCTGTAATTTAACAGCTGCAGTGATTCGCTGAACAAATGTGGCAAGAAAAGTTGTAAAAGAGTGTGTGTGTGAGTGTGTGTGTGTTTTAAGTGGTCATTAAATCAAGGATTACTCCATTGTTCACCCACCCACCCACCCCGAATTGCAAAAGGACCTAGAGCTGCTGCATCTTCTTTTTTTAATATTATTTAATATATAAAATATAAACCTAAGGGATTAAGGGAGGGAAAAGGGGAGGCGTGAGGTACAAGGGAAAAAAAAGGCATTGACTTCTGACTCTTTTTTTAGCACAGTACGAAGTAAAAAAACACTCTAGCCTCAACTTTCTGGTTTTTACGTATTACGTTTAGCCGTTTTTACAATGGCCAATCTATCTCATCGACAAAACCAAATCCAAAAATCCTTTTTTTCTTTTTCCATCGCAAGGACAAAACCCAGAAGTGGCATCCAAAAGGAAAACATAGTAAAGGTAAAGGTTCCCCCGCACATGCGTGCTAGTCGTTTCCGACTCTAGGGGCCGGTGCTCATCTCCGTTTCAAAGCCAAAGAGCCGGCGCTTGTCCGAGGACGTCTCCGTGGTCATGTGGCCGGCATGACTAGACGCCAAAGGCGCACGGAACGCTGTTACCTTCCCACCGGAGTGGTCCCTATTTTTCTACTTGCATTTTTTACGTGCTTTCGAACTGCTAGGTTGGCAGAAGCTGGGACGAGTAACAGGCGCTCACTCTGCTACGCGGCACTCGGGATTCGACCCGCCAAACTGCCGACCTTCTGATCGACAAGCTCAGCGTCCCAACCCACTGAGCCACCGCGTCCCTTAAAGGAAAACATACTTGAGCGTATTCTCCTCTTTCAACAGGAAGATCATTTTGGCCATTCCTACTTAACACCTTGCTGTGGGAGATAGTATATGGTTCTATTTGCCCCTACTCATCTTTGCAAACTATCACCGTTTCCATGAAACAACATTAGGGCTCCTTCTCAGGAAACGAAAGCAACCAACTTTGCTCCTTCTCTCTCATCCCACCCCAGGTATCCCCCCCCCGCCAAGGACTTACGTCGACTTGATGGTGATGCATCGCTCTTGCTCATCTTTCCTCGTGTCGGTGAAACGGGTCTCACCAGCTCGGGACGAGGCGATGATGCCAGCTTTGCATACCAGCGAGTCGGTCAGCGTGGATTTCCCATGATCCACGTGGGCAATCACCGACATGTTCCGGATGTTGGCTTTCTTGTCCATAATGGCTCGGATCTGGTCTACCGTGAAGTTCACCTGGAAAAGAGGAGGGGGAAGATGCCTTGTACTGAACCAACAGCACTTTCCTTTTGAAAGGAGAACAGAAGAACGGAAGAGTCGGAAGGGACCCTTGGAGGTCCGCTAGTCCAACCCTTCTGCTGAAGCAGGAGACCCGAGGCCATTCCAGACAAATGGCTGTCCAGTCTCTTCTTAAAAATCTCCAGTGATGGAGCACCCACAACTTCTGGACAGAAAGCGTTCTCCACTGATTATTGTCCTACCGGGAAATTAATCCTTAAATGTAGGATGGTGATTATGATGGTGATAATAATGATAATAATAAAGTTGAAAGGGACCTTGGAGGTCTTCTAGTCCAACCCCCTGCTCAGGCAGGAAACCCTATACCTACCTACCTACCTTTATTCCCCTTTTCCCTCCCTCCCTCCTTCCTTCTATCCATATCTATCTATCTATCTATCTATCTATCTATCTATCTATCTATCTATCTATCTATCTATCTATCTATCTATCTATCTATCTATCCATCCATCCATCCATCCATCTGAACTAATGGAATAAGAGCTGGAAGGGACCTCCCTCCTTCCTTCTATCCATATCTATCTATCTATCTATCTATCCATCCATCCATCCATCCATCCATCCATCCATCCATCCATCTGAACTAACGGAATAAGAGTTGGAAGGGACCTTGGAGGTCTTCTAGTCCAACCCCCTGCTCAGGAAGGAAACCCTATATGCCACTTCAGACAAATGGCTGGCCAGTCTCTTCTTAAAAACTTCCAGTGTCGGAGCATTCCCAGCTTCTGGAGGCAGGTGGTTCCACTGGTTAATTGTTCTCACTGTCAGGAAGTTCCTCCTTAGTTCCAGGTTGCTTCTCTCCTTGATGAGTTTCCATCCGTTGCTTCTTCTTGTCCTGCCTTTTGGTGCTTCAGAGAACAGCCTGACACACACACCCTTCTTTGGGGCAGCCCCTCAAATATTAGAACGCTATCCTGTCGCCTAATTCTTTTCTGTAGAATAAAAATCAATTCCCGCAACCGTTCTTCCTATGTTTTAGCCTCCAGTTCCCTATTCTTCTTCGCTGCTCTTCTCTGCACTCTTTCCAGAGTCCTATTTTCACCTGCAACGGTGGCAATGGCCATCATTTACAGCTTGCCTGCCTCCCAGGGACGGAGACCCTTTCAGCTCACACAGCCCAAAATGCTACAATGAGAACAAAATTCAGAAGGTGAGGAAGCAAAAAGCACGCAGGAGCAGACCAGACAATCCTGAGCTGGCTTAGAAAAACTCTAAAACAGTGGCCTGGAAACGCCAAGACACAATCACAAAAAGCCAGCAAGGCAATATGCCAACAGCATCTCTAGATAAGATAGATGGATGGATGGATATATGGATGGATATAGAGATGGATATAGAGATAGATATAGAGATAGATAGATATAGATATAGATATATAGATATATAGATTAGGTAGATATATATATATAGATAGATAGATAAGATAGACATACAGATAGACAGACAGACCTTTATTGTCATTTTTTACCGTGGGCATAATGGCACACATTAAAAATGAAATTTAGTCGCTTGCTCTCAAAGTGTACACATACACAACACATATTTAAAACATACTATACACAACATATGTATACTGTAAGTAGCATATAAATATTAATCACCCTCCATCTTGAATATATAAGGGAAGGAGAAAGCTTGAGAGCATTTTAGGTTAGGTTGTTTGAACTGGTAGTGCATTACGCCAAATTACTGCTAGTCCTCGAGTCGAGTCCAAAATGTCTGTTGCCAAGGGAAACATTTTGTTAAAGTGAGTTTGCCCCCATTTGACGACCTTTTCCTGCCACAGTTAAGGGAATCACCGCAGATATTAGTCAAACTCAGCTGTTGCAGCAAATCTGACTTTTTTTTTTTAAAATTCCATTTATATCCCGCCCTTCTCCAAAGACTCAGGGCGGCTTACAAGCTTAGCAGTAGCCTTCATTCTATGTATATGCCTGCTTATTAGGGCTTTCACACACACCCCAAGCGGCATTATTACAAAGTCAGCTTAATTGCCCCCAACAATCTGGGTCCTCATTTTACCTACCTGGGAAGGATGGAAGGCTGAGTCAACCTTGAGCCTGGTGGGACTCGAACCTGCACTAATTGCAGGCAGCTGGTGTTACTTAAGGGGGCATTAGCCCACTGCTCCACCAAGGCTCATCCCCACTGACTTTGTCAGAAGGTGGCAAAAGGGGATCAGGTGAGCCCGGGACAGTGCGACCGTCGTAAGCATGAGTCAATTGCACAGCTGTCTGAATTTTGATCACCTGACTATGGGGGCTGCCACCACCCTCGTGTGAAAAACTGGTCAGAAATCACATTTTTCAGTGCCACTGTAACTTCAAACAGTCACTGGAGGAGGATTGCCTACGCAAGTTATCAGAAAAGTCAATTTTATTGGATTTTTTTTTAAACCAGGGCTTTTGTTACGCTGAAGTACCAATGATCAAAACAGGCAATTTGTTAAAAGAGTTTTAAGGGGGGGGGTCTGTGAGTTCTAAGTGGTGCCAGCTTGGATGACTTTGGTCCAGGCTCTTTCTCTCAGCCCTATCTACCTCACAGGGTTGTTGTTGTTGTTGAGGGGGAAAACAGGAGGGAGGGAGGGAGGAACATTAGCTATGTTTGCCATGTGTTAACTGACGAACAATAAAGGCAGGATAAAAAGTTAAAAAGATTAAATAAATTCCCTGGTTTGGGGCTTTGCGAGATAAATCCTAAAAAAAAAAAAATTAAAAAAATAAATAAAAATAAACCCTAACGTGGCACCGAAATGCTTTTGTCTTCTGCAAAAGGTGGCAGGGAAGGAATTGAGGTATCTGAGGGGGGGGGGACGCCATCCCAGATGGCTGATGTTGTTCCCCCCCCAAAAAAAATGACCCCCACCCAGCCAGCTTCAGCCCCCTAACCCACCCAGAAATAAAGCACAACAGCCGGGCAGATTCCATTAAGGAGATGCAGATTAGCCAGAAAATTATTTCCCAGGTTGACGTCAGCACTTTTTGTTTTTTTAACAACGGCACCCTCGGAGCAGGGCACACAATACAGGTGTGCCATCCTGCCTACCACATTCCCCGTCACTTCCCATCACCAAATACGGCAAGGTTAGACAAGAGTTGTGGGGGGAAAAAACAACAACACAATTCTCTTCTCTAAATGCAACCCCTCCCTTTGGCTGGAGTTGGATGGCCCAAATCCTTGCTGGCTACCGGTTTGTTGTTTTGCCAACATCACACGTCCGTCCTCTCTCTCTCTCTCTCTCTCTCCTCCTGCGGACATCTTGATTACTTCAGCCCCTTTCGCAGGTAGGTTAGGCCAGCGACTATTCAAACCACCCCCAAAAGGGAGGTTTGCAAAGGAGTTAAAAGCTGAGTCATTTTAAAGAAAGGGAAGGAAAAAAAAATCGCAGAATCTGAACGGCACAGCAGCAAACCAGCCCCGTCCTCTCAAAAGGGTTTTGTGCTGGGTTGTTTTTTTTTTGTTGGAAGATAAACAGGTTATCAGCAGACAATTATAGAAATTAAATTATATTAAATAAATAAATAAAATAAATAAATTCCCCCCCCAACAGTTTTCAGGAATCTGGTGTGTTACATCATCCCTTTATTTGCCTTCTACTGGTGGAGGAAGGGACAAAAAAAAAAAATCCAACTGAGTCATCCTACAATGAGGTCAGTTTTTATTACTATTATTTTTATTATTATTATTATTATTTTTATTATTATTATTAATTATTATTAATTATTATTATTATTACTATTACTATTATTATAACCAGCCCCTGCGCAGAAATCAAAGAACAGAAGCCGGCCAAGGCAAAGTATTAAGCACTGACGAAGTATTAAGCATTCAGAGAGAAATAAATCCTGCCCAGAAATTAACACAGGTAGTCCCGGACAGAGACAATTCGTTTAGTGACTGTTCAAAGTTACAAGGACACTCAAAACAGTGACTTACGACCCGTTGGTTTTTTTTCCCAAGGGTTACCACCACCTGTCTGCAGCATCGCGTGATCCAAATTCAGCCACTCGGCAACTGCTTCATACTTACGACGGGTCACAGCGTCCCAAAGGTCCCGCCGTCCCCTTTTCGCGACCTTCTGACAAACAAGAGCCACTGGAAAAAGCCAGATTCACTTAGCCGCCGGGGTTGCCGACAGGTTTTCGACTGCCGTGATTTTACTTAGCAGCAGTGGCAAGAAGAAAGGAAGGTCGTAAAACGGGGGGGCACAAACCCACCCACCCCCCAAATTTTCACTTAAATGTAAAAACTTGGGGGCATCGCTTGTGGTTGTTAAGTCGAGGACTGCTGATCCAGTCCGGGAGAGGAAAAGCATTATTAGCCCTTTCTTCCTGCTTTGAAAATAAAGGGAAATAAAAATTTGGTCTGAAATGGTAAGAGGGTTTCCTGCCTGAGCAGGGGGTTGGACTAGAAGACCTCCAAGGTCCCTTCCAACTATTATTATTAGCCAATGCAGCCCCCCTCCCACAACAACAAAAAACCACACACACACACACACACACACACACAATGGGCATTTTTCATCTGGGTCTCAAGACGCTTTAACACAGAGGTCTTCAAACTCGGCCCTTTTAGGACTCGTGGACTTCAACTCCCAGAATTCCTCAGCCAGACAGGAATTCTGGGAGTTGAAGTCCACGAGTCCTAAAAGGGCCGAGTTTGAAGAGCCCCTGCTTTAACAGCATCCACAGCAGGCATTTTTTGGACTGGCCGATCTCCAGAGGTGCCGGACTACAACTCCCGTCATCCTCAGCACGGAGAAAAGGGCGTTTTTCACCTAGTGGGGTCTCCAGATGCTTTAATACAGGGGTCTTCAAACTTGGCCCTTTTATGACTTGTGGACTTCAACTCCCAGAATTCCTCAGCCTGGCTGAGGAATTCTGGGAGTTGAAGTCCACAAGTCATAAAAGGGCCAAGTTTGAAGACCTCTGCTTTAATAGCATCCACAGTAGGCTTTTTTTAAAAAAAAAAACTGGCGGACTACAACTCCCGTCATCCTCAGCCCGGCCCAACTAAGGTGGAGGGGGACCATCCAGACGGCTCTCTCTATGGGATCCATAGCCCTACACGGGTCGACGTAACTCGAGAGTCGCTCCGTTCACAAAGATATTTTTTCCCCGCCCGCTTCTCGCGTGTTCTCCTGCGTTACTTCCCCCCCCCCCGCTCGGGGCTCTTCCAAACCGCGGCTGTTCCAGGCCCCGGCTTTTACCCCCTCCGGCCCCGCAGGCCTTCGACCCGAGGCCTCTATCGCTTCGTTCCAAACCCGGCCATATCCAGCGTCTTCCCTCGACCTCGGTCCCCCGGTTACCCCCCAAGTCGCCCCGGCCTCGGATGGCTCACCATGTTGGCGGATGGCTTCGGATTCTCCGCAGAGGCGGGGAGAAAAAAAATACGGGAAAAAAAAGACCGGCAACAATGGCGGCGGCTCGGGATGCCCTGTCTCGTTGGCAGGGGCCGAGCGGGCGGAAGAGGACGCTGACGTCAACCGGCCGCCTTTTATTGGAGGGACGCCGGAGTGGGCGGGGAGAGCAAGAGGGAGGAGGCGCGGCCAAGCGAGGATCCCGGAGCGCACGCGCCTCAGCAGGAAAGCCGCTCTCTCTCTTTTTCTCTCTCTCTCTATGGTCCGAAAGGAAGGAAAGAAGGAAAGGATGGGGAGGGAGGCTCTTAGACCTTGCGCCTGCGCAATTTCTTCTTCCCCCTTTTTTTAAAAAAAAAAACATTCGATCAACCCGGAAGCGTCTGCTGGCGATTCAACCACGTGGCTGACGCCCGAATGGGCAGCAGTCAATTTGAAATGGAGTGGAAAAATAATGTTTCCGTATATTTTAATTTAATTTAATTTAATAATATTTCTATACCGCCCTTCTCCCTGAGGACTCAGGGCGGTTCACAGGGCAAGAATAAAATACAAAGTTACAAATATTAAAAGGAAATTAAATAATTGCCCGATTTTAAAACAATTGATATGTTACAATTATAAAACCCCAAAGATAATATTAAGAATACAAGAATAAAAAACCCCACCAATCCCCCATCAGGCTAGGCCGGCTTGTACAAACAAAAACGTCTTGAGATCGCGACGAAAGGAGCGAAGATGATATGATATGCCTCTGATCCTAATTGATATCACTCCAAAAATATTATTAAAGGCGGATATTTTTAAAATTTGCGGACCCACCCGTAGGAGCCCCCGCAGCAAACTCAATTTCAATTCAGTCAAATTCAATATATTCATTTTAAATCGGTGTTTTTCAAGCCTCTTTAAGATGAGTGGACTTCCAAGTTCCAGAATTCCCCAGCCAACACAGCACAGGGCTTGGATGCACCCTAAGATATACACAAGGGTTTTAACATAGAATTTTTAATATTTAATATTTAATTATATATATTTAATATATAATATATAAATTCAATAAAATTAAATTAAATTAATAGGTAGAGCGTTCTCTACTGAGAGGCACATGACGTGGAGTTTGCAAATTGCTAACTAATATAATTACTCTGTATTTTAATTGGATTTATTTTCTCTTTTAAAATAATGTTCAGCTTTATTATTAGCTTTTAATGTTCCTAAACTGATAAACAGGCTGGAGACTAGATCCAGATAAGAAAAAGTTTGTTAGTACAAATTGGGGTCTGGTTTCTGTCTTTTGTGAACTCCAAACAACCTTCCCCCCCCCCCCCCGTACAATTTACATCCCTTCTGACGTCAGACCTCATTTTAATGAACATATGTGATATAGGTAGTCCTCAACTTACAACCACAATTGAGCCCAAAATTTATGTTGATAAATAAGAAATTTGTTAAGTGAGTTTCATGTATACATGTAGATGTATGTGTGTATAATGTGTGTGTGTGTGTGTGTGTGTTTAAGATAAGATAACCTTTGTCATTTTTTTACTGTGGGCACAACGGCACACATCAAAAATGAAATTTAGTTGCCCGCTCTCAGTTTATATGAACATGTATGTGTATGTGTGTGTGTGTGTATACACACATACACATACACACATACATATCTCTATCTATAGGTATAGGTATATATGTACAGCATGTATATATATGTGTGTGTGTTATCTAAGTGGGCAATTTGGAAATAAATTTCCGTTTGGCTATCAGTGACAGACACAGATACAGAACTTTAAATTATACACATTAGAAAACTACAGCATTAGATTACTGTTTGACATAATTGCCATTTAAATTGAGACACATGTCATAACGTCTCACAAGGTTTGAAAATCCTTAGTAGTAGTCCCTCGGTGCTAAATCTTGGCCTGGGGGGGGGGTGTCAAAAATATCCCAACGGAACTGCTTCAAAAGTTCTTGGGTGTGCGGGCGAGCATTGTCGTGAACCAACACCAAGTCAGCAGGCCCCAGCTTGTTATGGATGGCTCAGCTGAGTTTTCGTAACGTTTCACAGTAGACGTCTGAATTGATGGTCAAACCACACTCCGTTGACTTCACTAGCTGTACTCCTTTGGCATCTTCACATTTGGCGGGATTTTCTATGGCACCACTTCCGGTGTGGTGTTGGTTCACGACAATGCTCGCCCGCATACCGCTAGATGCACCCAAGAATTTTTGAAGCAGTTCCGTTGTGATGTTTTTGATCACGCGCCTCTCATAGCCCAGATTTGGCACGGGAGCGACAACTAAGGAATTTCAAACCTTGTAAGACATTATGACACGTGTCTCAATTTGAATGGCAATTGTGTCCAAAAGTAACATCATATTGTAGTTTTCTAATGTGTATAATAAAAGTTGGACAGGAAGGCCTGGAGGAACATTGTCCATGGGGTCGCGATGGGTCGGACACGACTTCGCAGCTAACAACAACAACAACATAATAAAAGTTCTGTATCTGCGAGCTTCTGTCATAGATAACCAAACGGAGGTTTATTTCCAAATTGCTCTTGTATGTGTATGGGTGGATATATACATACTTTCTTTTGAGTGTAGGCAACAGAATTTCATTTTTAATGTGGACCAGTATACTCATAGTAAAAAATATGACAAGAATGGTTATGTTATCTTATCTAACTTAGAACTAAGGAGAAACTTCCTAACAGCAGAGAGAGCAAATTAACCAGTGGAACTCCTTGCCTCCAGAAGTTGTGGGTGCTCCATAACTGGAGGTTTTCAAGAAGAGACTGGACATCCCTTTTTCACTGGAATGGGATGGGTTCCAGCATCTCTTTCTTTTATCCTGTTATCCTTTAAATTTCTGGGAGTCTACCTCTGTGAAGATCTGATCTGGAAAGTTAACACAACCCAGGTGGCTAGAAAGGCCCAACAGAGGCTTCACTTTCTTAGGGTCTTGCGGAAGAACAGGGTAGAACAACGGCTTATGACCCTCTTTTACCGGTCTACTATAGAGAGCGTCCTCTCGTACGGTATTGTGGTTTGGTATGCTGGTCTGACAGCCGCGGACAGGAAAGTATTACAGAGGGTAGTGAGCACAGCACAAGAGATTGTGGGCTGTTCCCTGACACCACTGGATGACCTCGCCAGGGCCCGCTGCCTTGGAAGAGTGAGGAAGATTCTCAGGGACGACTCACACCCTGGACGGTATGTCTTTACTCTCCTACCATCCGGTAGGAGATATAGGAATATAGCCAGCCGTACCAACAGGCTGAAAAATAGCTTTTATCCGTGGGCTGTTAGGCTTTTAAATGGGACATAATATTGTGCAGAATTGACTTGGGAGGCCGGTGTGTGGTGTAGTGGGTTCACATAGTGTGGTGGGATGGAGGGTTTGTTGTCACTGTGTGTTGGGGGGAGAGAGCACGGGGGGGGGAGGCTCAGCTAATCTCAATGTACACATGTTGTACTTTGACAATAAAGGTTTATTATTACCCCCCAAGGTCACTTCCACATGCCATTATAGACAAAAACAAGAGTTCAATTTAAAGATAACATGCAGCTTTCGATAGAGGATCTCAGCAAAATGGTGTCTTTTCAGAATGGCTGAACTTGATCATTTTAGGACACGGGTGTCAAACTCGCCACGCCACATAAACGTGTCGCGACTTTTTTTGTATTACCAGACCTGGAGTGGCGCGGCCACAGTATGATGCAACCGGCCCACAGGCCGGCTACTTGACACCCCACGTGTTGGAGAACCATGTTAGTCTGTGGCAGCAAGCAGAAACCAGGAAGAATCCAGTGGCACCATTTCCATTACACCAATTTTATTTATTTATTTATTTATTTATTTATTTATTTATTTATTTATTTATGGGATTTATATCCCGCCCTATCTCCCGAGGGACTCAGGGCAGCTAACAACAACAAAACCTAAAGGTCTCTGTACAGTAAATTAAAAATAAAAATTTGAAATAAATTAAAATAAATTAAAGAATAGAGTTAAAATTGTAAACATAATTAAAATCCCTGTCAGTCTAGGTCAGCCAGGTGGAAAAGGAGTGTTTTGAGGCCGCGGCGAAAGGACCGGAGATCTGGGGCCATCCGAAGCTCAGGGTGGGAGCTGGTTCCACAGGGCTGGCGCTCCCACAGAGAAGGCCCTTCCCCTGGGGGTCGCAAGCCGACATTGTCTAGATGACGGTACCCTGAGGAGGCCTTCTCTGTGTGAGCGTACTGGGCAATGGGAATTCGTTCCTGGCAGCAGATGGTCCTGCAAGTATCCCGGGCCTAGGCCATGTAGGGCTTTAAAGGTAAGTACCAGCACCTTAAATCTCACCTGGAGGGCAACCGGTAACCAATGCAGCTCACGCAGGAGGGGTGTAATATGGGAGTATCGGGGTGCTCCCATCACTACCCGTGCAGCTGCACTCTGCACCAGTTGAAGCCTCTGGGTGGTCTTCAAGGGCAGCCCCATGTAGAGAGCATTACAGTAGTCTATACGGGAGGTAACGAGTGCGTGGGTGACTGTACGTAGAGCATCTCGGTCCAGAAAGGGGCGCAACTGGTGTACCAGGCGAATCTGGGCAAATGTCCCCCCAGCCATGACTCCAATATGATCTTCAAAACTAAGTCGTGAATCCAAGAGGATTTGTTAAAAGGATGACGTTGCAGACCATTTTTAATATATATATATACAGTCATGCTCGAAATTGTTGGCACCCCAGAAATTTTTCCAGAAAATCAAGTATTTCTCACAGAAAGGTATTGCAGGAACACATTTTTTGCTATACACAGGTTTATTCCCTTTGTGTGTATTGGAACACAACAAAAAAGGGAGGAAAAAAAGCAAATTGGACATAATGTCAAACAAAACTCCAAAAATGGGCCGGACAAAATTATTGGCACCCTTAACTTAATATTTGGTTGCACACCCTTTGGAAAAAATAACTAAAATCAGTCGCTTCCTATAACCATCAATAAGCTTCTTACACCTCTCACCCAGAAGTTTGGACCACTCTTCCTTTGCAAACTGCTCCAGGTCTCTCTTATTGGAAGGGTGCCTTTTTCCAATAGCAATTTTAAGATCTCTCCACAGGTGTTCAATGGGATTCAGATCTGGACTCATTGCTGGCCACTTCAGAACTCTCCAGCGCTTTCTTGCCATCCATTTCTGGGTGCTTTTTGACGTATGTTTGGGGTCATTGTCCTGCTGGAAGACCCAAGATCTCGGACGCAAACCCAGCTTTCTGACACTGGGCTCTACAGTGCGACCCAAAACCCTTTGGTAATCCTCAGATTTCATGATGCCTTGCACACATTCAAGGCACCCAGTGCCAGAGGCAGCAAAACAACCCCAAAACATCATTGAACCTCCACCACATTTCACTGTAGGTACTGTGTTCTTTTCTTTGTAGGCCTCATTTCATTTTCGGTAAACAGTAGAATGATGTGCTTTACCAAAAAGCTCTATCTTGGTCTCATCTGTCCACAAGACGTTTTCCCAGAAGGATTTTGGCTTACTCAAGTACATTTTGGCAAACTGTAACCTTGCTTTTTTATGTCTCTGTGTCAGCAGTGGGGTCCTCCTGGGTCTCCTGGCATAGCGTTTCATTTCATTTAAATGTCGACGGATAGTTTGTGCTGACACTGATGCTCCCTGAGCCTGCAGGACAGCTTGCATTCCTTTGGAACTTGTTTGGGGCTGCTTATCCACCATCCGGACTATCCTACGTTGCAACATTTCATCATTTTTTCTCTTCTGTCCACGACCAGGGAGATTCGCTACAGTGCCATGGGTTGCAAACTTCTTGATAAAGTTGCGCACTGTGGACAAAGGCAAATCTAGATCTCTGGAGATGGACTTGTAACCTTGAGATTGTTGATATTTGTCCACAATTTTGGTTCTCAAGTCCTCAGACAGTTCTCTTCTCCTCTTTCTGTTGTCCATGTTTAGCGTGGCACACACAGACACACAATGCAAAGACTAAGTGAACTTCTCTCCTTTTTATCTGCTTTCAGGTGTGATTTTTATATTGCCCACACCTGTTACTTGCCCCAGGTGAGTTTAAAGGAGCGTCACATGCTTGAAACAATCTTGTTTACCCACAATTTTGAAAGGTGCCAATAATTTTGTCTGGCCCATTTTTGGAGTTTTGTTTGACATTATGTCCAATTTGCTTTTTTTCCTCCCTTTTTTGTTGTGTTCCAATACACACAAAGGGAATAAACCTGTGTAGAGCAAAACATGTGTTCCTGCAATACTTTTCTGTGAGAAATACTTGATTTTCTGGAAAAATTTCTGGGGTGCCAACAATTTCGAGCATGACTGTATATATATATATATATATATATATTCTTTGAATAGGAAATGGTGTTACCAGACTCCTTATTTTAGGAATTAAAAAGTATAAAAACATCTGAATTGAAGGGACTGATTTGGGACCAAGTAGCTCACCCTGGATTTTCAAGGTTTCTATTTGTTTGTTCTTGTTGTTGTTAATTGTGAAGTCGTGTCCGACCCATCGCGACCCCATGGACGTTCCTCCAGGCCTTCCTCCAGGCCTTCCTGTCCTCTACCATCTTCTGGAGTCCATTTAAGCTCACACCTACTGCTTCAGTGACTCCATCCAGCCACCTCATTCTCTGCCGTCCTCTTCTTCTCTTGCCCTCAACCTTTCCCAGCATGAGGCTCTTCTCCAGTGAGTCCTTCCTTCTCATTAGGTGGCCAAAGGATTTGAGTTTTAGCTTCAGGATCTGGCCTTCTAAAGAGCAGTCAGGGTTGATCTCCTCTAGGACCGACCGGTTTGATCGCCTTGCAGTCCAAGGGACTCGCAGGAGTCTTCTCCAGCACCATAGTTCAAAGGCTTCAATTCTTTGGCGCTCAGCCTTTCTTATGGTCCAGCTTTCACTGCCATACATTGCAACTGGGAAGACCATAGCCTTGACTATGCGCACTTTTGTTGACAGGGTGATGTCTCTGCTTTTTAGTGTGCTGTCTAGATTTGCCAT
>NC_139512.1:15496243-15768425 GCF_947247035.1 Vipera ursinii
AAATTCACGTTTAACAAATGTTTCACTTAGCGACAGAAATTTTGGGCTCAACTGTGGTTGTAAATTGAGGATGACCTTGGCCACTTTAAGATGGCTGGACTTCAACTCCCAGAATTCCCCAGCTACCAGCTGGGGAATTCTGGGAGTTGAATTCCAGCCATCCGAAGACCATGGCTGGCTGAGGAATTCTGGGAGTTGAAGTCCACCGATCTTAAACTGGCCATGGTTGAGAAACATGCATTCTTCAAAAACAACACACTAGCCTGACACTGTAACCAACAAACCTCGGAGGGATGGGTTCACACAACCACCTGCCTGGCTTAGCGTGATGTCTGATGACACCCAAAGGCGCTTCTCCTCAAATGGTTTAAATCTGATTTAAATCACGGCTCAGGTTTTTTTTCCCCCTACAAAACTATGGGATGGCCTTGTTGCTGTTCGTTGCTTCCATGCTTCTGTAAAGTCTCTATCTTGGTTTCTCCCCCCCAAAAAAGTGTTTCAGACAATCCTTGAGAGGGCGGGCAGGAGGAGGAGGAGGGATTTGGAGAGCCTTTGGTGTCAGAGGGAGGCTCTGATGCACTGTAGGACTCTCAGCCTGGCCCCTCCAATCATGTTCCTCACGAGGCTCAGCTGTGTGAGTACGAGGTGTCAGAGGAGTCACAGCTAAATCTGTTCAGAGACGCTAGGAGCAGAAGGCAATCCAGCAGAGCAGAGCAGAGAAAATCAATGAGGCAACTCAGTGAGAGGAGGAGAAGGCAGTGAGAAGCCACGCCTTGGGACAAATAAAAGGGGAAGGTGTGGGCGGGGCTGGTTGCTGAAGGCAACCGTTCTGAGACATTCAAAGAGAATCCTGGTCTGTTCTTGCTAATCTGTTTGACTCTTTTGTTTGTTGTTGGACTCTTGTTGGATGTTTTGAATTCTGCTGCTTTTTTGTTTGAAAGACTTGGATCATTTTTGAACTGTAATTAAATTTTGATTGGGTTTTTCCCATCCTATTAATTTGTCAAAAGGAAAAAAAGGGGTTGTCCCTGTCACACAAACAGGGCCGGTCGTAGGCTGGAACAGAACACCAGGTTTGTGTAGAGTCCACAACCACCACGACTTTTTTAGACCTACCTGTCGATCCGCCCACGACGAGTATCGGACACTGGGGGCTGTAGCTCCTCTCCTTCTCGGCTTTGATTGGGCGCCAGGAGCCATCCACCAAATATTCAATCTCATCTGCATCCTCACATTCTTTTAAGATCTTCGACAGGAGCCTATAGGGGGACGGAGAACCCAGCTGGTGATTTCAGATTCCGGAAACTCCAGGGCCATGTTCTGCCTTCCCAGGAATGGCTTCCATCTCAGAGGGGGTGTTTCAGGAAATGGTCACGGCAGAGAGATCACCAACCCCAGGCTCACCAGATACCAGGGCATCCGATTCCCGCTCCAACCAAAACCGGGAGCCAACTTAATTTTAATCAGCAGTCACAATTTAAAATTCCTGCAGAGGAATCCTAAAGATCTTGGGAGAACGTCAAGGGACAGATCATCCAAGTTTTGTGAGATGTGGCAATTCTCTAAGGCACCGGTCCCCAACCTTTCTGGCTCCAGGGACCGGTTTCGGAAGAAAATTGTTCTTCCATGGACCGTGGGAAGGAGAATGGTTTTCTGTGTGCAACCTAGCTCCTGTGCATGCGTAGCTGAAGCTTCATTCACTAACAGACCGCTTGCATGGACCAATTCCTAACAGTCCACAGACTGGAGGTTGAGGACCCCTGCTCTAGGTGGGTTTTTTTGGAAGGGAAAATAGCCGGAAAGGACTTTGAACCACTCTATTACACCATTTATGAAGATTCTGTCTCCTCCCAAATGAGGTGATCCTAAAGTGGGTCGGGAAGACGCGCGGCTTGCTGTGGGAATGTTGGTGGGAATGTTCTTGATGGTTCCTGGGCTGTTATTTGCAGTTTAATGTCTGAGTTGGTCGTTATCAATTCCTGGTAAACAATACCCCAACCAAGAAACTACCAACTCAGACAAAACAGCAAACAACAGCCTAATCGTGAAACTACCACTTGTATATAATAGAGAGCAAACCCCGCTTCCTTTTAGCACTGATGACGTTCCCTAGTTGGGTCATGAAACGTCTGCCAGAAAACCACCCAGCTGAGAGAGCAATAGGGACCTCAATGTTTCTCGGCTCTCCTGGGACTCCTGTAAAGAGGTGACCTGCTTTGTGCTGGCAAGTAACTGACTCAACTAACCCGTCAATCATCAGCTGATCATACGTGGCTGGTTTGTCACACACCGGACACATCCACGTGGGTTTCTTCTCGTTCATCTGCAGGTAGAAAACCGCATCGAAGCACTGCAGGTGGGCACACGTTTCCGCCCGACACGGGACCGACAGGCGCATCTTTACTAGCTTCGGAAGAGAGGGAAAAAAAGACCGCATGACAGCCACAAGCCAAAAAAGGAATCTAGAATAGATCCTGATCAAATACAGAATCAGAGTTCGGGGGGACCTTCAAGGTCTTCTGGTCCAAACCCTTGCTCAAGCAGGAGACCCTAGACCAGAGTTCCCCAATATTTCCAGCTTTGCAGACTGGGGGGGGGAGAACCCCTCGTGGCCCACTAGTGGGTTGGGGATCCCTGCCTTATACTATTCTGGACAAGTGGCTGTCCAGTCTCTTCTTAAAAACCTCCAGTGATGGAGCACCCACAGTAGCTGGAGGCAAGCTGTTCCATTGGTTGACGGGTGGATGGTGGAAGGGAGGGAGGGTGGTTAATTGGAGGGAGGCAGGGATGAATGGATGGATGGATGGACAGCTGGTTGGTTCGTTGGTTTGTTGGAGGGAGGGAGGGAGGGAGGGAGGGATGGTGGGTGGATGGAAGGATGGAGAATTGGTTGGTTGGAGGGAAGGAGGGTGGGTGGATGGATGGATGGATAGATGGGTTGTGGAGAGTTGGTTGGTTGGAGGGAGGGAGGGAGGAATAGATGGATGGATGGAAGGGTGAATTGTTTGGTTGGAGGGAGGGAGGGTGGATGGATGGATGGGTGGAGAGTTGGCTGGTTGGTTGGAGGGAGGGAGGGAGGAATGGATGGATGGATGGAAGGATGGAGAATTGGTTGGTTGGAGGGAGAGTGGATGGATGGAGAGTTGGTTGGTTGGAGGGAGGGTGGATGGATGGAGGGAAGGGTGGAGAATTGGTTGGTGGGAGGGAGGGAAGAATGGATGGATGGGTGGAATTGGTTGGTTGGAGGGAAGGAGGGTGGGTGGATGGATGGATGGATAGATGGGTTGTGGAGAGTTGGTTGGTTGGAGGGAGGGAGGAATAGATGGATGGATGGAAGGGTGAATTGTTTGGTTGGAGGGAGGGAGGGTGGATGGATGGATGGGTGGAGAGTTGGCTGGTTGGTTGGAGGGAGGGAGGGAGGAATGGATGGATGGATGGAAGGATGGAGAATTGGTTGGTTGGAGGGAGAGTGGATGGATGGAGAGTTGGTTGGTTGGAGGGAGGGTGGATGGATGGAGGGAGGGAAGGGTGGAGAATTGGTTGGTGGGAGGGAGGGAAGAATGGATGGATGGGTGGAATTGGTTGGTTGGAGGGAAGGAGGGTGGGTGGATGGATGGATGGATGGGTTGTGGAGAGTTGGTTGGTTGGAGGGAGGGAGGGAGGAATAGATGGATGGATGGAAGGGTGAATTGTTTGGTTGGAGGGAGGGAGGGTGGATGGATGGATGGGTGGAGAGTTGGCTGGTTGGTTGGTGGGAGGGAGGGAGGGAGGGAGGAATGGATGGATGGATGGAAGGATGGAGAATTGGTTGGTTGGAGGGAGAGTGGATGGATGGATGGATGGGTGGAGAGTTGGTTGGTTGGAGGGAGGGTGGATGGATGGATGGAGGGAGGGAAGGGTGGAGAATTCGTTGGTGGGAGGGAGGGAGGAATGGATGGATGGGTGGAATAGGTTGGTTGGTTGGTTGGAGGGTGGATGGATGGATGGACGGATGGAAGGGTGGAGAATTGGTTGGTTGGAGGTAGGGAGAAATGGATGGATACTGTAGATGGCTGGTGGTTGGTTAGTTGGTTGGTTGGTTGGAGGGAGGGAGGAATGGATGGGTGGGTGGAGAGTTGGTTGGTTGGTTGGTTGGAGGGAGAGAGGGAGGGTGGATGGATGGATGGATGGAAGGGTGGAGAATTGGTTGGTTGGAGGGAGGGAGGAATGGATGGATGGGTGGAATAGGTTGGTTGGTTGGTTGGAGGGAGGGTGGATGGATGGAAGGTTGGAGAATTGGTTGGTTGGAGAGAGGGAGGAATGGATGGATAGATGGCTGGTGGTTGGTTGGCTGGTTGGTTGGTGGGAGGGAGGGAGAAATGGATGGATGGGTGGGTGGAGAGTTGGTTGGTTGGTTGGTTGGAGGGAGGGAGGGTGGATGGATGGATGGATGAAGGGTGGAGAATTGGTTGGTTGGTTGGAGGAAGGGAGGAATGGATGGGTGGAATAGGTTGGATGGTTGGTTGGAGGGAGGGTGGATGGATGGATGGATGGAAGGGTGGAGAATTGAAGGTATGGAGGAATGGATGGCTGGCTGGTGGTTGGTTGGTTGGAGGGAGGAATGGATGGATGGATGGGTGGGTGGAGAGTTGGTTGGTTGGTTGGAGGATGGATGGATGGAGAATTGATTGGTTGGAGGGAGGAATGGATGGAGAATTGGTTGGTTGGTTGGAGAGATGGGTAGAGAGTTGGTTGGTTGGACGGACGGAGGGATGTGCTTCCACAAGGGGGAGAAACGGGCTACTTGGCCTTCCAACCAGTAAGTTGGAGCAGAAGTTTTAAAAATGGTGAAGAAACTCAGAGACCAGATTCAGAGGCTCAAAGTTTCATGGCAGTATTTGACACACCCCCAAATCAGTTCCGACTGACCAGCCACCTAAGGCCGTTGGCCAGCAGACGCACCCTTGAGTTTCTCTATTCAGAAGGGCCTTTATTTGAAGCTCCGCTTGGCAGCACAATGCTTACCGGGCATATTAAAGATACTCTGACGCCAGTGGTGGCAATCTCGCTCTCTGGATCCAGCCGCAACTTCTCTTTGACTGCAGGGTTGGGGAAGCGGGAGGGGGGGAGTTGAAGGGTGTGGAAGAGGAAGACAGAATCAAAACCAAGAAACGGTGAGTGCTGAGGTTTGGTCGCCTCAATTCCCTCAAAGATGTAAGACAGGGGCAGGCAACCTCGGCACTTTTATGACTGGTGGACTTCAACTCCCAGAATTCCTGAGCCAGCCTGGCTCAGCTTGGAAACCTCTCCCTTTCTCCTCAGCATGGCTGGCTCAGGAATTCTGGGAGCTGAAGTCCACATCATAAAAGAGCCAAGGTTGCCTACCCCTGGCCTAGGCCATATAAGACAGGTGTTTATGCTTCCATTTCCTTGACTTCCTAAGAATATTTCCCAGAGCAGGCAAACCCCTCTCTTGAAAGCAACAGAGGAGTGTTTACTGTGCAACAGGAAACTGTCCCCATATGTGTGTGTGTGTGTGTGTATGTATGTATGTAGAGTTGGAAACAACTAGCACACATGTGCAGGGGAACCTTTACCTTTACCTATATATGTATGTATATGTATGTATGTATGTGCATATGTATATGTATGTGTGCATATGTATGTGTATGTGTGCATATATGTATATGTATATATACGTGTGCATATATGTATATGTATATATACGTGTGTATATATGTATATATACATATGTATGTGTGTATGTGTGTGTATGTGTGTGTGAGTCATAATCATAATCATAATAGTAAAGTTGGAAGGGACCTTGGAGGTCATCTAGTCCAACCCCCTGCTCAGGCAGGAAACCCTATGCCATTTCAGGCAAATGGCTGTCCAGTCTCTTCTTAAAAACTTCCAGTGTTGGAACATTCACCGCTTCTGGAGGCAGGTAGTTCCACTGGTTAATTGTTCTGTCAGGAAGTTTCTCCTCAGTTCTAGGTTGCTTCTCTCCTTGACTAGTTTCCATCCGTTGCTTCTTGTCCTGCTTTCAGGCGCTTTAGAGAATAGCTTGACTGCCTCTTCTTTCATTTTGTTAGATAGCACCCAGTGTTCGAGTCTGTCCAGATCCTCCTGTATCTTAAGCCTATCTTCTGGAGTATTGGCTATTCCTGCCAGCTTGGTGTCATCTGTAAATAGTTCCCCATCTATCCCCTCATCCAAATTGTTGATGAAGATGTTGAAGAGCACTGGGCCCAGAACAGAGCCCTGGGGCACCCCACGACACACTTCCTTCCATGTAGATGCAGTTCCATTGAGGACCACACGCTGAATATGGCCGGTCAGCCAGTGTGTGTATGTGTGTGTGTGTGTGTGTGTGTGTGTATCTCATAATCATAATAGTAAAGTTGGAAGGACCTTGGAGGTCATCTAGGAGGTCATCTCTCTAGATAGATAGATAGATAGATAGAGAGAGAGAGAGAGAGAGAGAGAGAGAGAGAGAGAGAGAGAGAGAGATAAAGGTAAAGGTTCCCCCGCACATGCGTGCTAGTCGTTTCCAACTCTAGGGGCCGGTGCTCATCTCCGTTTCAAAGCCGAAGAGCCAGCGCTTGTCCGAGGACGTCTCCGTGGTCATGTGGCCGGCATGACTAGACGCCAAAGGCGCACGGAACACTGTTACCTTCCCACCGTAGTGGTCCCTATTTTTCTACTTGCATTTTTATGTGCTTTCAAACTGCTAGGTTGGCAAAAGCTGGGACGAGTAACAGGCGCTCGCTCTGTTATGCGGCACTCGAGATTCGACCCGCCAAACTGCCGACCTTCTGATCGACAAGCTCAGCATCCCAACCCACTGAGCCACCGCGTCCCTTAGATATAGATATATGACAACCTTTATTGTTATTAATTTTACACTGGCCCACATTAAAAATGAAATCCTGTTGCCTGCTCTGAAAAGAAAGTATATATCTACCCATACACATACACCAGACATGTCAAACACAAGGCCCGGGGGCCGGATCCGGCCCGCGAAGTGGTTTCATGCGGCCCGCGAAGCCATCCTGGAAACAGTGAAGGAACGGCCCCCACTGCCCTGGCCCTGGCCCAGAGACCCTCCTTCTGCCAGAGACCCTCAGATCTGTTCCACTCCTACCCAGGCCCCCAATAGGCACCCTCGATACGAACAATGTAATGCTGGCCACGCCCACCCAGTAGGCCATATGCACTTTAGCCATGCCCACCCAGTAGGCCACGCCCACCCTGGCCATACCCACCCGGCCCCCTGAGGGCAACCGCAATGCTGATGTGGCCCTCAATGAAATTGAGTATGACACCCCTGACATACATAATACACATATACACATGCTATACACACTAACACACACAGACACACACAGAGATAGATGTGTATGTGTGTGTGTATACTGTATAGAGATAGATAGATAGATAGATAGATAGATAGATAGATAGATAGATAGATAGATAGATAGATAAATAGAGATGATGGAGATAGAGATGGATGGAGATAGACAGAGATGGATAGATGGATGGATGGAGGTAGATACACACACACACACACACACCATTGTCCATTTCGAACACATAGCGGAAAGAGAAAGCTTGAGAGTTCACAAGGTTGATGTTTTGCATGAGAAAAAAACGGTGACTGAATCTGGATGTTCTGCTTCGGTTACCACGAAGCCCCCCCCTTCCTCCCAGAAGGGAACAAGGAAAACAGGTCGTGAAGAGGATGTGTAGTGTCCCCAGACAATCATGCAGATGCTGCTCAAGCAACGCTTATGTGCCACGTCCTGGATGGAAGGGAGGGAACTGCCAATAATCTTTTCGGCCATCCTCACCACTCTCTGCACCGCCTTCCTGTCCAAAGCAGGGATGCTTCCAAACCAGACTGTGATGCCGTACGACAGGATGCTCTCCGTCATCCCTCTGTAGAAAGTGGTCAGGACAGGGGAAGGAAGATGTGCTTTTCTCATGCGGCGCAGGAAATGCAGGCACTACTGTGCCTGCTTCACCAGTTTCTCGCTGTTCAGCGACCAAGCCAGCCTACTCCTTAGCTGCACACCCAGGAATTTGATGCTGCTAACCATCTCCACAGGTGAATTATTAATACACAGAGGGGTGATAATAGTTGATATCAGATCAATTGGATGTAGTCACTTTGAATGTGGGCAAATTTTGTTATGCTGTCTGCAAAATTAGGCAGACTTTGACTATTTGCTGATGATCCACTACCAATTGTTAAATATCTTGTCTTTCAAATATTTTCTTATGCTTATTCCTAACGTTGGTCTGCGATGGCAATAAAAATCATTACTACATTTCCTCGACTCCCAATTCTGCGACGTAAACTCCTTCAATCACCTTCCGGGCTAAGTCGAAGATTCAGGCACAGGGGCCATACACTATCAACCTTGCGAACTCTAAAGCTTCCTCCGTTACATATTCACGATGGACAGTGATTAATATTTATATCTTTTTAAGAAACATATAATATGGAAAGGTGTAGGTCTATATATACGTTATATATAGTATGTTTAAATGTGTGTTATGCATGTGTACACTCTGAGAGCAAGCAACTAAATTTCATTTTTAATGTGTGCCATTGTGCTCACAGTAAAAAAAATGACAATAAAGGTATTATATTGTATTGTATTGTATTGCAGGGACACGGTGGCTCAGTGGGTTAGGACGCTGAGCCTGTCAATCTGAAGGTCGGCAGTTTGGCGGGTCGAATCCCGAGTGCCGCATAACAGAGCGAGCGCCTGTTACTCGTCCCAGCTTCTGCCAACCTAGCAGTTTGAAAGCACGTAAAAATGCAAGGAGAAAAATAGGGACCACTGTGGTGGGAAGGTAACAGTGTTCCGTGCGCCTTTGGCGTCTAGTCATGCCGGCCACATGACCACAGAGACGTCCTCGGACAAGCGCTGGCTCTTTGGCTTTGAAACGGAGATGAGCGCCGGCCCCTAGAGTCGGAAACGACTAGCACACATGCGCGGGGGAACCTTTACCTTTTATTGTATTTTAATTGTATTGTATTGTATTGTACTGTACTGTACTGTTCTGTACTGTATTGTATTGCCGAATGAGAGTTGAACCAACTCACCGAGGGCCTTGCACAGTTCGGGGTGTTTAATGCCGATGGTTTTTAACCGCTGCAACAACTCTGCCGACGTGGTCTGTCGCACCAAGAAGAGGCCCACCGAGTAGCTCTGTAAAGAACAGGGAGAACAAAAAGTGTGTAATGCCCTAAGCACAATTCTCTAAAAGACAGGGAGTCCTTGACTTATGGCCACAATTGAGTCCAGAATTGACGTGGCTCAGTAAGAAATTTGTTAAATGAGTTTTGCCCCACTTTTTAAAATGGCTTTTCTTGCCACGTTTGTTAAGCGAATCACCGCAGTTCCATTGGCAACCCGGTTGTTAAGTGAATCTGGCTTCACCACTGAGGTTTCATGACCCAACTAAGTAACATCATCAGGGCTAGAAGGGGATGGGATAGGAGGAGGACGACGATGACAACTGTGGGGTCCTTGGTGCTCTCTGAACTTGTTGATTTTCTTGCAGATGTTTCATGGCCCAGCTAGGTAACATCATCAGGGCTAGTGTTATTTTTATCACTCCAAAAAGAAGTCCCTCCGTCATGGCTGGAACGCCCAGCGGAACATCACAGGTACCAGAAAACCAGCAAGCTTTGCCTCTCCCAGGCCCGATGCAGTGTCAAAGACAGCTGGAAAAGCAAATCCCCGCCCCACCCTGGGCCAGTTGCTCCAACCCCTGAAATGCAGGCGAGGCCTGCTGGTGCCGAAAGCGGGGGAAAATCAAGAGAGAAGGCGAGGGCTGCTTGCTTCCCCCCCCGCCCTCCTTCCTGCCAGCCGGCACAATACTCACCTTCCCGTAATTGCCCCAGATGATGGTGATGCGGTTGGTGGCGGAAGACAAGTACATGAGATGAGTAAGGTTGATGGGACGACAAGGCCTCTTCGGTTCTACCCCGGGCTTGTTGGAAGGGTAGTAGCCCTGGAAAGAGAGAGAGAGAGAGAGGGAGAGAGAGAAAGGGGCTGTCAGAAGACAACCAAGAAGAGCGCTGAAGAATCTGCTCTCCGTTGGTCGAGAATGATGAAGCCACACCTCAGCGGTGGGAAGACTGACGTCAGACGCCGTAAAGCAGAGGCCCCCGATTTCTGGGTTGGGGGCCCAGAGCGAAAGGGAGGGGCAGGCGCCTTTAAGGGTGCGTACGTGAAGCGAACAGCGCCGCGAGCGTACGCGTGCCAGCCAACAGGGCCGCGAGCAGCCCATGCAACGCTCGAGCCCGCGTGGCAACACGGTGACACGAGCACCCACGTGACGCTCACAATAGTGCCTGAGGGACACTCGTGGTGACACTGTGCCCACGCGATACACTGACGCTAGTGCCTGGATGACGCTTACGCCGATGCTAGTGCTTGGGCGATGCTCGCGGCGGCGCTAGCCCTCACACGAGGCTCACGTGACGCTAGCGCAAGTGGGGAGATTGAAATGCGTGCGCACACACGCGCGCGTGCTCTGGCCCACTACTGGCCCGCTGCCCACAGGTTGGGGACCACTGCCACAAGGGAGACCTTGTGATGCCAGTCAAGCAGGGGAAAATCAGGAAGCCCAGGCCGTTCAAGGTGAATATCACGGTTTATTGAAAACTTAAGCTGTCTACAATAGGGGTCCTCAACCCTATTACCGGGCCCGAGACTATTTGCAACTGGGCCACGCGAGCAGTGGGCCGGTGTGCACGCACAAGCACCGCTTGACTTGTGTTGAGTGGCAGGCCGGCGTGCATACCTACGCTCGCAGCTTGCACGCTGCAGCTCGTGTGACTGAGGGAGAGGGGAACCAGGCTGCGTGCGTGGCAGGCCAGCATGCACGCAGTTCAAATAGTCAAGCTGCGTGTGCGTGCACGGGGACGTCGGCCCGCCACTTGTGAGAGTGGAGCTGTGCGCGCGCACAGGCTGACCACTCACACAGCCCAGTTCCCCCTCTCCCCCCCCCAGCTGGGCCGCTAAGCTGCAAAGGTCGGGGACCACTGCTCTACAAGAATCTGAACTACTAACAGTCAAAGCAAATTGGCGGTAGGTAACAGTCAATGGAATTCAAGCTGGGCTGGACTTAGATCCTGTTCTGTCCCAGCCTACGTATGTGCTTGTTAGTTCACAAGGCAACCCCTAATTTAGCAGTAGATTGGACATATCAACCCCTTTTATTGAAATTGCAGACCTTGTCCACAAACAGAACAGAGCATGGAGCCAACAGAAAATAAATCACTGGTGACATAAACAGACCATCATCTCTTGACACAGAAGTTCTGGTTGCCTCCAGCAAGCAGCCCTGCCCACACATTGCCTTTTTGTTACGCAGCCCCCAAGGCGTGGCTTCTCACTGCTTTCTCCTTCTCCCCTGGAGTCACCCCATTGCCACCTTCTGATTTACTTGTGTGACCTGTCTACGTTTACCTGCGTCTCTGAGGTCTTCCAACTGTGCTGCCTCCGAGTCCCACTCATCCTCCCAGCCCAGCTGGTTTTCAGCTTGACCACGAGTGGAGGGGCCAGGTTCTTCCTCACTGTGTAAGTCTGGTAACTCATCAGAGCCTTCCTCCGACTCTGATGTCTCCCCAGGCCCCTCCTCCTCTGATTCCCCGGACTCAGCTGCCGGGATCACAGGCTGGCACGGAATCACAACAGATCCTTTGTGGGCGCAAAGGGATTCCAGACTCATGACGTGTTTGACCCCTCCGTCCCTCGGATTCAGCCTGGTTATCTCCTACAAGGACCCTCCAACCTACACACCCTGCAGTCCTCAGGACAAGCTCTGTGGGTACGGGTAGTCCTCGACTTACGACCACAATTGAGCCCCAAACCTCCCTCGCCAAGCCAGACAATTGCTAAGTGAATTTGGCTCCATTTTATGACCTATTCGCCAGAGATGTTAAGCGAATCACTGCAGTTAAGTCAGTAACGCCACAGTTGTGAATCTAGCTTCCCCCTTGACTTTGCTTGTTGGAAGGCTACAAGTAGGTGGTCACGTGACCCCAGGGCACTGCAACCGCCATGAATGCACGCCAGTTGCCAAGTGTCTGAATTCTGATCACATCACCACAGGGATGGCCCAACGGTCGTAGGTGTGAAAATTGGTCATAAATCACTTTTTCCAGTGCTGTTATAGTTTTGGTCCCTAAATGAATGGCATTAAGTCGAGGACTAGCAGGTCGGGCACACGGAGATGGGTCTGGCTGCCCGTCAAAGGTAAGCCCGGCTCAAACAGACGTGGCTCACTGATTCTCCCGGAGAACGTCTGAGAATGACTTACCGGAACCGAACAATAACTGTGGTTGACTTTCACAGCGATATTTGGGGGGTATTGGTCTTCCTGAGGGCAGCTGGTGTCTGTGTAGCAGATCCTGAGAAAGGGAATACTGGTTAGAGATCAAGATGGGAGAGAACCATAAACGATACGAAGATGTAGACGCATGTGTGTACGTGCACGGTCTACATGCACGAGGTCCTCGGCTTACGACCACAATTGATGCCCAGATGTTTTCTTGCTCAGTGAGACGTCTGTTCAGTGAATTCGGCCCCATTTTACGGCCTTTCTTGCCACAGTTGTTAAGGGAACCAACCACTGCAGTTCTTAAATTAGTAACCCGGTGGTTATGTGAGTCTGGCTTTCTCCATTATCTTTTGTTTTGTCAGAAGGTCGCAAAAAAAAAGGGGGATCGCGTGACACACCCACACACCCCCGGGACACCGCACACGTCATAGAGATGAGTGAGTTGCCAAGCATCCGAAGTCTGATCACGTGACCGTGGGGATGTCGTGACGGTTGTGAGTGTGAAAAAAGATCATAACTCAACTTTTTTTCAGTGCCATTGTAACTTTGAATGGTCACTAACGAACTGTTGTAAGTCAAGGACTACCTGTTTGTGTATGTGTGTGTGTGTGTATGTATGTATATGTATGTACGGTGAGCACATACAGCACAAGACATCGTGGGCTATCCCCTGACACCACTGGAAGACCTCGCCAGGGCCCGCTGCCTTGGAAGAGTGAGGAAAACTCTCAGGGACGACTCACACCCTGGTCGGTATCTCTTTACTCTCCTACCATCGGGTAGGACCGTGGTGGCAAACCTATGGCACGGGTGCCACAGGTGGCACACAGAGCCTTCTCTCTGCGGGCACGCGTGCGGTCGCCCCAGTCCTAGGCCTTCAGCTGGGTTTTATAAAACCTTTTCGCTTTAGGCCTCCGCCGCCATGTGCAAAAAAAAAAAGTTCAATTTCAACTTCTCGCGGGGGGGGGGGGGAAAAGATATCGCAAAGTTGTGATTGATTTGATATAACTTTTTAGTCCCACCCAATCTGCCGTTATCACCGCAGCCACGCCCACCCAATGGGCCACACCCACCCAGCACCCGATGATACCTAAGTGGGTTTTGGGTTGCAGTTTGGGCACTCGGTCTCTAAAAGGTTCGCCTTCACTGGGGTAGGAGATACAGGAGTATAGCCAGCCGTACCAACAGGCTGAAGCATGGGCTGTCAGGCTCCTGAATGGGAAATAAATTTTATAAACTTTATGTATGATTGACTTGTAAGGCTGGTGCGTTGTGCAATTAGCGCACATGGTGTAACAAGATGGTGGGTTTGTTGTCACTGTGAGTTGACAAAGGGAGGCTCAGCCAATCTCAATTTCTCAATATACATGGTGCTACTTGGACAATAAAGGTTCATTCATTCGTGTGTATGTGCGCATGCGCACACGTGTACCCTTCTCAGGGTACCGCCGGTTAAGGAATGCCGGCGGGTTATTCCCAGGGGAAGGGCGTTCTCTGTGGGCGTGCCAGCCCTATGGAACCAACTTCCCATGGAACTCAGGACTGCCCCCGACCTTCGCTCATTTCGCCGGGACTTGAAAACTTGGTTCTTCGAGCTGTTTGGCCCAGACTGAGGGGTTTTAACACACACACACACACACACACACACACACACACACACACACGTCTTGCAGGCTAATTCTGCTCCCTGCCAGCAGTTTGATTCTCTCACCTCCGTCCTTCCGAGGTCGGTAAAATGAGGAGCCAGACTGTTGGGAGGGGCAATAACCAACCCAGTGATGCCCTCGACGTGATGTCCCGTTGCCTGGAGGCGGTCCGGGTTTGGATGGGGAGAAACAGGCTTCGTCTCAATCCTGCCAATACTGAGTGGCTGTGCATACCGGCATCTTGGGCCAACCAGGTTGTTCCATCACTAATGATGGGGGGGTGAGGTGCCCCCCGTTGATAGGGCTCGCAACTTGGGCGTCCTCTTGGATTCACGGCTCAATTTCGAAGATCACATAGGAGCCGTGACCAGAGTGGCTTTGGCCCAGCTTCGTCTGGTGCGCCAGTTGCGGCCCTATCTGGACCGAGATGCCCTACGCACAGTCACCCATGCGCTCGTGACCTCCCGTTTAGACTACTGCAACGCTCTCTACATGGGGCTGCCCTTGAGGACCACTCGGAGGCTTCAACTGGTGCAGAATGCAGCTGCACGAGTTGTTATGGGAGTTTCCCGATACTCCCGTGTAACACCTCTTCTCCGTGAGCTGCATTGGCTTCTTGTTGCCCTCCGGGTGAGATTCAAGGTGCTGGTGATGACCTATAAAGCTCTGAATGGCTTGGGTCTGGATTATCTAAGGGAACACCTGCTGCCGGCATCAACTTCCCATCGTCCTGTGCGCTCCCACAGGGAGGGCCTTCTCAGGGTACCGCCGGTTAAGGAATGCCGGCGGGTTATTCCCAGGGGAAGGGCGTTCTCTGTGGGTGCACCGGCCCTATGGAACCAACTACCCACGGAACGTAGGACTGCCCCCGACCTTCGCTCATTTCGCCGGGACTTGAAAACTTCCGTTCTTCGAGCTGTTTGGCCCAGACTGAGGGGTTTTAACTAATTTAATTTAACTAATTTAATTGGGTTTTAGTTTAATTTCAGGGACTGTAATTTAATTGTAGTTTTTAACTGCTTTTAATTTTTGTATCCTATGTATTTTAATTCTCCCTGTAAACCGCCCTGAGTCCTACGGGAATAGGGCGGTATATAAATTTAAATAATAAATAAATAAATAAATAAGCTGACTCTATAAACCGCTTACAAAGGGCTGTAAAGCACTATGAAGTGGCATATAAATTTAAGCGCTATTGCTATTCCCTCCCTTCCCCTCCCTCTCTCCTTCCTTCGTGCCCTTTCCTTTCTACCTTTCTTTCCTTTCCTTCCTGCTACTCTCTCCTTCCTTCCCTTCTTTTTCTCCATCTTTTTTTCTCTCTCTCCCCTGCTCCCTCCATCTCTTATTTCCCTTCTCTTTTTTCTCTCCCTCCTTTTTCTCTTCCTTCCTTCCTTCCTCTTGCAAGAGCTGTGGCGGCGCAGTGGTTAACGTGCGGCATCGCAGGCTAATTCTGCCGACTGTCTGCAGTTCGATTCTCTCATCGGCTCGAAGGTTGACTCAGCCTTCCCTCCTTCCGAGGTCGGTAAAATGAGAGCCCAGATTGGTGTTTTTTTGGGGGGGGGGGGCAATATTCTGACTCTATAAAAACCGCTTAAAGAGTGGCATATAACAGAGGTCTCCAAACCTTTTGGGCACCAGGGACCGGTTCCGCGGAGGGAGGTTTTTCCGCGGACCGGAGGGTTACGTGGTTTTGTGTGCTGCCTGCATCCCACGGATGGGGCTTTGCTTGTTTGTGCGGACCGGTTGCTGGCATGCCGCGGCCCCGGTACTGGTCCACGGACCGGGGGAGTTGGGGACCCCTGGCACATAAGTCTAAGTGCTATTGCTATTCTCTCCCTCTCTCCTTCCTTTGTGCACTTTTCTTTCTACCGGTATCGGTACCCGCTGCTGTCATCCTTGGTTTCACTTTAAGGTAAAAAGGTAAAGGTTCCCCCGCACACGCGTGCTAGTCGTTTCCGACTCTAGGGGCCGGTGCTCATCTCCGTTTCAAAGCCGAAGAGCCAGCGCTTGTCCAAGGACGTCTCTGTGGTCATGTGGCCGGCATGACTAGACGCCAAAGGCGCACGGAACGCTGTTCCCTTCCCACCGTAGAGGTCCCTATTTTTCTACTTGCATTTTTTACGTGCATTCGAACTGCTAGGTTCTTCAAATTTGACTTATGGGAGAAAGCAAGGCGTCATTCCTCTTCCTCCTCCTCCCCCCACCCCCAGCTCAGATAAGGAAAGGCAGAGAGGATTTAACGAAAAGCAGGAGTTGCGTTCCCTTTCTGGGCGTGTTGGCAGGGTGATCAAACTTGATTTTTATATCAGAAGTTGACACAGGAGAAGAACCAAATCTACCCGCAATTCACCCTCCGCATTCTCCAAAAACGTGGACAGAATTTTGACTCCTGCCTGGGGAAGGGAGTTGGACTAGAAGACCTCCAGGGTCCCTCCCGGCCCTGTGATTCTATGATTCAATTGCAAGGCAAGACTGCCCCCCGCCCCGCCCCGCCCACCTACTCAGGAGCCGGAAGGCGCCAGGAAGGCTTGCAAATCTTCTCCATTCCAAGGTCAAAACTCTTTTGACGACAAACACGCCTCTTGCAAAGGTCTGGAGGCGGTTTGCCCAGGATCTCAACTCTCGGGGGCCCTGCCTTGTTTAAATCCCTTCCACTCCATCCCTGTTTCTTTTTTGGGGGGGTGGGGGGGAGAAGAGGGTTAATTGGAACCTGGGCTTACCTGAGGACAACCTGGACTGCTCTCACGCCCGGCTGCAACTCCCTGTCAAAAAAAAAAACACACACACACACAAAAAAAACAAACGACAAGAGCACACAACTCAAAAGACCAGAAAAACCACAATTTAAGCAGATGGAAAAAGAACAGGAAAAGAAAAAAAGAAAAAACGAGAAGTGGCCAAAGGAAGCAAGTTCTCTCGAACTGACAACTCTTCCGTCGTGGCCTGAGTCCCGGATCAGAGCCCTTTCCCCCCCCCCACCCCCCCCGCACTCTGCAGAAGGACAGGTGAACCGTCGCCCCGAAACCTGTCATTCGGAGGCCGCGTCATTAAATCGAGCAGGTTTGGACGAAAGAAGCGAGCTGGCCCTAAAGCGAGTCACAGGACGGAGGGCTGGCCCACAGGGGTAGCCCGAAGGCGGCTCAAATCCCGGGAGAGATTGCACTGAGGCGTCCACAAAACTGCGCCCGGCGTGGTCGCTAGGACTCCACGCTCCATCAGCCACAGCCCGCTGGCCAAGCAGCAGCGGGGAAGAGATGAGGAGAGTTCCCCCGCAAACTGACGAGCCCGCACGCTCGGTGGAGAAATGCATCTCGCTGACAGGCGGCCCTCGAGTTACGGCCGTAAGCGAGCCCGTTGAGTCGGGCCGGTTGGTAAGCAGGCCATCACGTGACCGTGCCCTGTTTTATGTCCCTTTTCTGTGGCAGTCGCTAAGTGAACATGGCAAGCAAATGCTGTGCTCATTAAGCGAATCCATAGTTTGCTAAGGGCAGACTTTTGCCGGAAACCATCTTGACTATGGGGGGCTGTAAACATCACATGACTTTCTTTCTTTCTTTCTTTCTTTCTTTTCTTTCTTTCTCTTCTTCCTTTTTCTTTCTTTTTCTTTCCTTCGATCCTTCCTTCTCTCTCTGTCCCTTCCTTCCTTCCTTTTTCTCTCTCCTTCCTTTCCTCCATCCTTTCCTTCCTTCCTTCCTTTTTCTTTCTGTTCCTTCTCTCTCTCACTGTGTCTTTCAAAACTTTGAAATCCAGGTTGTAAAGACCGTTTTGAGGCTCCATCGTGACTTCGAGTGGTTGCTAAGCAACCAGTCGTAAGTCAAGGCCAACCTGTATGATTGCCGAGGGACACTGATGCAACCGTTAGCAACTGATCCCTTAGGAGCACCAATCAGAGAGATGCCATTAATGCTCCCATTTTCCTGGAGCAATACTGAGGTTGAGAGAGATGCCGTCAGTCTATGGTAGGGGTAGGCAACCTCGGCTCTTTTATGACTCGTGGACTTCAACTCCCAGAATTCCTGAGCCAGCCACGCTGAGGGGAAAGGGAGAGGTTTCCAAGCTGAGCCATGCTGGCTCAGGAATTCTGGGAGTTGAAGTCCACGAGTCATAAGAGAGCCAAGGTTGCCTACCCCTGGCCTAGGCCTAGGCTGCTTTATGACTGGTGGAGTTCAACTCCCAGAATTCCTGAGCCAGCCACACTGAAGGGAAAGGGAGAGGTTTCCAAGCTGAGCCAGGCTGGCTCAGGAATTCTGGGAGTTGAAGTCCACGAGTCATAAGAGAGCCAAGGTTGCCTACCCCTGGCCTAGGCCTAGGCTGCTTTATGACTGGTGGACTTCAACTCCCAGAATTCCTGAGCCAGCCACGCTGAGGGGAAATGGAGAGGTTTCCAAGCTGAGCCATGCTGGCTCAGGAATTCTGGGAGTTGGAGTCCACCAGTCATAAAGGAGCCAAGGTTGCCTACCCCTGGCCTAGGCTGCTTTATGACTAGTTGACTTCAACTCCCAGAATTCCTGAGCCAGCCACGCTGAGGGGAAATGGAGAGGTTTCCAAGCTGAGCCATGCTGGCTCAGGAATTCTGGGAGTTGGAGTCCACGAGTCATAAAAGAGCCGAGGTTGCCAAAGATGGTATTTTTAAAACAAGGCCGGACTTTCCGCCGCTGGATTGGCTAGCCTGCCACAAGACCTGCCAAGAAAAAAGAATTTTTTTCTCTCTCTTCATTTTGCCATTCACCACTCCAACGGGGGGGGGGCCTTCAATCTGGCATGGGACTCGCAAGGATATTTACCTGGAATTCCTGATCAGCTCGACCTGTCGTGGCGTCAGGGCAAAGACACAGGGACTCTCTTGAAGTTTCTCGTTGTTCTGCGGGACTGGACAGGGAAGGCAAAAAGATCGTCAGGAGAGCAATTCGAAGGGAGACAGGCAGCTGCCAAATCTCATCAAAACGTCACTGCCACGGATGACACGAGACCAAGGAGATCTGGCTGAAAGCCCGACTACTGGAAGCGGAAGCAAGAAAATTTATTTTTATTTATTTATTTATTTTAATCCCATTTATATCCCGCCCTTCTCCGAAGACTCAGGGCGGCTTACAATCTAAGAAGCACAAATCAACGTGCTTAGCAATAGCCTTCATTCTATGTATATGCCTGCTTATTAGGGCTTTTGCCCACCCCCCAAGCGGCATTATTACAAAGTCAGCTTATTGCCCCCAACAATCTGGGTCCTCATTTTACCTACCTCGGAAGGACGGAAGGCTGAGTCAACCTTGAGCCTGGTGGGACTCGAACCTGCACTAATGGCAGGCAGCTGGTGTTACGTAAGGAGGCATTAGCCCACTGCTCCACCAAGGCTCTTAAAATGGATTAGAGGTTCCTCTGCGGGATCCTATAGCAACACCTGCCCTGCAGAGGGACTTCCCAAGCCAAGAAAAACTTTCATCGGTCAAAGAGAGTAATAGCAGTAGTAGTAATAATAACAACAACAATAATAGAGGAGAAAGAACTGGAGAAGGTAACAAAATACAAAGGCCTACAAATAGAAATAGAAAGACTGTGGCAAAGGCAAGCAAGGGTAGTACCAATAGTTACAGGCGCCTTGGGTGCAATCCCAAAACAACTGGAGTGCCACTTGAACACCATCATCGGCATTGACAAATTTGCCATTAGTCACTTGCAAAAGGCGGCCTTGCTAGGAACTGCTTCCATCCTGAGACGAGATCTGTAATACCATCCAACATCCACATCTGCCTATCCCGGGTGCTTGGTAAGGACTCGAGAGGTAGACAAAAATGCCAAATCCAGTCTGAACATCTGGCTGACTGCGCGATGATTAATAATAATAATAATAATAATAATAATAATAATAATAATAATAATAATAATAATAATAGGAAGGGATCTTGGAAGTCATCTAGTCCAACCCCCTGCTCAGGCAGGAGAACCTATACCATTTCAGGCAAATGGCTGTCCAGTTTCCTCTTAAAAACTTCCAGTGTTGGAGCATCCACAACTTCTGGAGGCTTCTGGGGTCTGTAGTTCATGGTTGAACTGTGGGGGTGCTTGGCGCTCTCTGAGCTTGGTGGACCCAACTAGGTCACATCTTCAGCACATGGCCCTGCCTACTTCGGGCAGGCTAGGGCCTGGGCAGTGTCGCGCTTCTCTTCGGATTCATGCCACCCGGCTCAGCCTCTTGGCACTGTGTGGAGAGCACCCCGCTGCCTGCCAAAATCGGGCAGGCTGGGGGCTGGGCAGCATTGCGCAGATAACATTAACTCTCATGCTGTTCATGGCCACTTCCAGGCGATGGTGCATTTCTTCATTCCTCACCAAGGATGACACTTCCCTAGCTGCGTTTCTTACTTGTTATTCTCTCTCAACTCAAATATTTTCCCACTACTCTTGGAAGGAAGGAAGGAAGGAAGGAAGGAAGGAAGGAAGGAAGGAAGGAAGGAAGGAAGGAAGGAGAGGAAAGGTCTGAGGGAAGTCCTGCCTTAGTCCTTCCCTGCTGCCCTTTCACCATCCCCTTGCCCCCTCCTCCTGGCCTATCCTGGGGGGGGTCTCCCATCCTATTGCTTAGGAAGCTTTGGATACAAAGCCAGGTCTCCTCACATGGAGAAGGAGTGGGCTTCCCTCTTGACTTTGCCCTCATACCCATCATGAGCAACCTGGCTAAGGAGAGCAAGCACAGCAGCAGCAGCCTTGAGGAGAAAGGGGAAAGTGGGGCTGGGCTTAGTGCCGCGGGTGCTTGAGGGCTGGGCTGGGCATTTGATCTCCATGCCACCATCCAGGCCCCCCCACCACCACCATAGCCTGAGGAACAATGAGGCTCCTCCAGTGGACCATGCCTTGGCACTTGCCCCGGTCCCATCTCCTTCTGCCAGAGACCCTCAGATCTGTCCCACTCCTGCCCAGGCCCCCACAGGCACCCTTGAAACGAACAATGTAGAGCTGGCCACGCCCACCCAGTAGGCCACACCCACTCACCACGCCCACCCAGTAGGGCACACCCACCCTGGCCACACCCACCCGGCCCTCCAAGGGCAACCGCAATGCTGATGTGGCCCTCAATGAAATTGCGTTTGACACCCCTGCCTTATTCTATTTTGTAATTCTATTCTATCCTAGTCTATTCTAGTCTAGTCTAGTCTAGTCTAGTCTATTCCTATTTATTCTCTATTCTATTCTATTCCTATTTATTCTCTATTCTATTCTATTCTATTCTATTCTATTCTAGTCTATTCCTATTTATTCTCTATTCTATTCTATTCTATTCCTATTTATTCTCTATTCTATTCTAGTCTATTCCTATTTATTCTCTATTCTATTCTATTCTATTCCTATTTATTCTCTATTCTATTCTATTCGTCTATTCCTATTTATTCTCTATTCTCTTCTCTTCTGTTCTATTCTATTCTATTCCTATTTATTCTCTATTCTATTCTATTCTATTCTATTCTATTCTATCCTGTAATTCAATTCAGTTCAGTTCAGTTCAGTTCAGTTCTATCCTATCCTATCCTATCCTATCCTATCCTATCTTATCCTATCCTATCCTATCCTATCCTATCCTGTAATTCAATTCAATTCAATTCCATTCCATTCCATTCCATTCCATTCCATTCCATTCCATTCCATTCCATTCCTCAGTGTGCAAGGAGGCCGTTCTCCTACCTATGGAAAATATTCAAACCTTCAAAATGCAGCTGGAGCACAAATGGTGCTGCATGTTATTTACCGTCAGTTTTTCATCGGCTGTTCCCGTGCCCAGAGCCTCCCCTGAGCGGCTGGAGAGATTTGGGAAAGAAGAAGAAAATCAATAGAGCCGAGTAGAAAAAGGATTGTAAATGGAAGGGAAGCAGCTGCATGACACAGCCGCCGAAGTGGGGCAGGCATCATTTCTTTTTATTTTTTAATGGCCCTTCCTTTCCGCCACGGCTGCGTGGCCTCCGTAGCAGACCAGCCCAAGAGGAGAGAACTTTTAAGGTCCAAACCTGGCAATCCGTTTCTCATCTAGGAGTCTCTGCGTTCAACGTCTGTTCGGTTTTAGATTTGCCAAAACACGTTCTTACTTTGTGCATTTGCAGGTAGCCGCTGCCTTACGGCCACAATTCAACCCAAATGTCTATGGAGATTCTCAGTCATCCAGACTACGGTCGTCCCAAAGTTGCTTTTTCAACTGGACTTTCTCTTGTTTTTCCTTTGAAGAGGTTTCGCTTCTCCTCCAGGAAGCTTCTTCCGCTCTGACTGGATGGTGGGGGAAATGGAAGGATTCACACTCCTTGCAGACAGCCGGTCATTTGCCTTGTTGTCGTGCAGGGGGTCTTCAAACGTGGCCCCTTTTTGACTCGTGGACTTCAACTCCCAGAATTCCTGAGCCAGCATGGCTCAGCTTGGAAACCTCTCCATTTCTCCTCAGCGGGGCTGGCTCAGGAATTCTGGGAGTTGAAGTCCACGAGTCATAAAAGAGCCAAGGTGGCCTACCCTGGATAGGGTTTCCTGCCTGAGCAGACGGTTGGACTAGATGACCTCCAAGGTCCCCTCCAACTACCCCTGGCCTAGGCCTAGGCCCCTTCATGACTCGTGGACTTCAACTCCCAGAATTCCTGAGCCAGCCACGCTGAGGGGAAAGGGAGAGATTTCCAAGCTGAGCCATGCTGGCTCAGGAATTCTGGGAGTTGAAGCCCACGAGGCATAAAAGGGCCAAGGTTGCCCACCCCTGCTGTAGACCAACTACATCCGGTGGAACTACTGGTTTGTACCTTTAGAGGAGGGGGTCTCCAAACGTGGCCCTTTTATGGCTCGTGGACTTTAACTCCCAGAATTCCTGAGCCAGCCATGCTGAAGGGAAAGGGAGGTTTCCAAGCTGAGCTATCCCTCGCTTTAGTTCAATCAGGGTTGTTTCCAGGTTAATGCTGAGCCCAGCTGTTTTTTAAATGTCTCAAGGCTCTGATTTAAAAGTTTAAAAAGTAAGGAAGTGAACAGCACCAGAAACTAATCTTGCCAACATCCACCACCCCCTTCCCACCCCCACCCCCCGAGTACAGGTAATCCTCGATTTACAACCATTTGTTTTGTGACCGTTGCAGCATCCCCGCGGTCACACTATCCAAATTTAGACTTTCTCTAAGGGGGTTACTGAGTCAGCACACTGCACGCACACACACACACACACACACACACACACACACACACACACACACACACCAACAATCTGGGTCCTCATTTTACTGACCTCGGAAGGATGGACGGTTGAGACAACCTCGAGACGGTCAGGATCGAACATCTGGCAGTCGGCAGAATTTGAGGGAAGGAGGGCAATAACAATAGCACTTATATACTGCTTCACAGTGCTTTATATCCCCCTCTAAGCGGTTTACAGAGTCAGCCTGTTGCTCCCAAAGATCTGGGTCCTCATTTTATCCACCTTGGAAGGATGGAAGGCTGAGTCCACCTTGAACGGGTCGAAGTGCTGGCAAAGAGTAGAGTCAGCCTGCAATGCTGCATTCTAACCACTGGGAAGGAAGAAAGGAAGGAAGGGGAGAAAGGGAGCTAAAGGAAGGGAGGGAGGGGAAAAATGAAGAGGAGGAGATGGGAAGAGAGAGAAGGAAGGAAGGAAGGAGGGAGAATGGTGGATAGAAAAGGAAGGGAGAGAGAGAAAGGGAGGAAGAAGGAAAAAATGAGGAAAGATGCAGGGATAAGAGAAAAGGAAGGAAGGAAGGAAGGAAGGAAGGAAGGAAGGAAAGAAAATGATGATAGAAAAGGAAGGAAGAGAAAGAGACGAAGGAAAGAAGGAAGGAAGGGAGCAAAAGGAAGGGAGGGAGGGGAAAAAGTGAAGAGGAGAGGACAGGAAGGAAGGAAGGAAGGAAAAGGAAGGGAAGGAAGGAAGGAAGGGCAATAGCAATAGCACTTAGACTTATACACCGCTTTACAGCCCTCTCTAAATAGTTTACCGAGTCAGCCTATTGCCCCTCATTTAATCCACCTCAGAAGGCTGAGTCAACCTCAAGCTGATTGGGATCGAACTGCCGGCAGTTGGCAGAGTCAGCCTGCAATACCGCGTCTAACCACTGCGCCACCGTGGTTCCAATGGAGCAAGATTTGGTTTAACAACTATCTGGCTTAGCAACAGTAATCTGGAGCTCACTGGGGGTCGTACGCCGAGGACTACCGGTGCCGAGGACCTTGAAAGGAGACCGTTTCGACACAACAGCTCATCCCTCTCAAGCCGAAAAGATTTTAAACCCAGGGGCTTTAGACGGCGAGGAAAACAGTCCAGGCCTCTTTGCCACGGGAAGATCGCAATAAACGCAAGCTTCCTGCCTACGTTCCCCACTTCGCCCGCCGTTGCTGTCCTGGCATTTTGCTAAATTTAATTATGCTAATTATGAGGTGTTAATTCACAGCAGGGTTTGCCAAGGCCTCTGCAGCTGAAGGGGAGACGTTAATCTGAGCGGATCTAGAAGGAGGGGAGGCATCTCTCCGAGCTCGCTAAGAGCGCCCAGGAAAGTGGAAACGTTGGCCAGCCCCAAATGGCAAGCTTTTGATTTCCACCTTTTTAAACACAGCTCATCCTCAAGATACGATCACAGCTGAGTCCGACCTTTCTGTTGCTAAGCCGAGAGACGTTTGCGAACGAGAATTTTGCCCCCCATTTTATGAACACTCGAGTCACGGGTTGTCAAGGGAACTAACCCCTGCGGTTGTTAAGTTAGGGACACGGTTGCTAAGCGAATCTGGCTTCCCCCATTGACTTTGCTTGCGTCAGACGGTCGCAAAAGGGGATCGCGCCGAAAGCGTCATCAATAGGAGCGTCTCAACTTTGATCATGTGACCATGGGGGGGGCGGGGCGGGGTGTAAGGTCGGTAAGCGTGAAAAATGGTCACGAGTCACTTTTTTTGGGGGGGTGGGGAAACTTTGAACGGTCACTAAATGAAGTGTTGTCAGTCAAGAGCTACCTCTAAGGATTGAGGTATTTATTTAAAGAGCTTAGATGAGGTTGTCCCAAAAGTGCTTTTTTCAAGAGGCAACTGGAGTTTCTGGCTTATTCCCGGGAAAACAAAAACGAGGGCTTCACAAAGGCAGGGCACAACACAGGACAACAAAATCCATCAGGAGGAGATTCAGCCGCCCATCTGCATTGGAAAGACAGAGGCCGCTCTTTCGAGGACAGCCGAGTCCACATTTTGGACAGAGAGGACCGCTGGTTTGAAAGAGGGGTCTGTTGTGATTCAGGGTCAGCCTGTGGGTTCGGCAGTTGGGTCGGACGACGACTCAGAGGAGGAGGGGGGTGTTGAAGATCTTGCTGATGATAGCCCTCAGGCAGGCCCCTCCCACTTGGTCACCACGGAGACCCAGCTGTGTGAGCCTGACAGCGTGGATGAAGAGGACCCACAGCTGGCCCTGTTCAAGGACGCCCGACGCAGGAGGCAGTCAATCAGGAGTAAACAGAGGAAGGCAATGGGGCACCTCGGAAGGAGGCAAAGAGAGGCCACGCCCTGAACTCTTTATAAAGGGAATGTTTGGGGAGGGCTGGTTTGCTGAAAGCAACCGCTCAGATAGTGTTTCAAAGCTCCTGTATCTTGGTACGTGTCTTGTTTGTTTTTGTAATAAATTTGGCAGACGTATTCCAGCCTCTTGCCGTTTATAAAGGGGTTGCCTTTTCTGCAAGGCCGGTAGCAGGCTGGTACAGAACAGGGTCAAAGAGGCCATCTAGGTCAAAACTGAACAGCCCTCTCTCAACCTAGAACTAAGGAGAAACTTCCTGACAGTCAGAACAATTAACCAGTGGAACCACCTACCTCCAGAAGCGGTGAATGCTCCAACACTGGAGGTTTTCAAGAAGAGACTGGCCAGCCAATTTGTCTGAAATGGAATAGGGTTTCCTGCCCGAGCAGGGGGTTGGACTAGATGAACTCCAAGGTCCCTTCCAAGTTTATTATTATTATTAATTATTATTAACAGAAAGGGATGCGGTGGCTCAGTGGGTTAGGACGCTGAGCTTGTCGATCAGAAGGTCGGCAGTTTGGCGGGTCGAATCCCGAGTGCCGCGTAGCAGAGTGAGCGCCTGTGACTCGTCCCAGCTTCTGCCAACCTAGCAGTTCGGAAGCACGTCAAAATGCAAGGAGAAAAATAGGGACCGCTACGGTGGGAAGGTAACGGCGTTCCGTGCGCCTTTGGCGTCTAGTCATGGCGGCCACATGACCACGGAGACATCCTCGGACAAGCGCTGGCTCTTCGGATTTGAAACGGAGATGACTACCAGCCCCTAGAGTCGGAAACGACTAGCACGCATGTGCAAGGGAACCTTTACCTTTACCTTTTTATTATTAACAGAAGGGGAGGGACATGACATGCTTCACCTCCTGTCTACAACACGGTCCTTTCGGCAGCTCCAACAAGGCTCCACGGCCATTTGCCCCACTCAGGTGACCCTGAGGACACAGATAAGCCTCCAAGTGGCCTCAAGGACTCTCTCAAAGGATGCAAATGACCAGCTGTCTGCAAGGAGTATAAATCCTTCGCTTCCCCACCATCCGGTCAGAGCTGAAGAAGATTCTTGTTTGTGCGGACCGGTTGCTAGCATGCCGTGGCCCGGTACCAGTCCACGGACCAGGGGTTGGGGACCATCACCCCCCCCATTACAAACTAACAAACAAACAAACTGAAGCCCAGGTCTTAAAACATCCTGCCCAACTACGAAACTGCCAAACCACGGCTCGGAAACTGCCACGGCTGAGTCCGCACAGGGCACGAAGTCAAAACAAACCACAGATTGGCTGAATGCGACCTGCAAACCAGGCCAGAGAATCTTGGGAGCTGTAGGCTGGTTTCGGAGGCCAACTTTGGCCGGATGCTAGAAAACAGGAGCTTATAGCGGAGAAGGACGGAGTAAAAAAATAAAAAATGAAGTAGATCAAATTGAAGTACAGGTAGTACCCGACTTACGACAGTTTAAGTGACCGCTCGAAGTTACAACGGCGCCGGAAAAAGTGACTTAAGACCATTTTTGACACTTTACGACCGTTGGAGCATCCCCCCCATGGTCATGGTGGAGCAGTGGGCTAATGCCTCCTTAAGTAACACCAGCTGCCTGCAATTAGTGCAGGTTCGAGTCCCACCAGGCTCAAGGTTGACTCAGCCTTCCATCCTTCCAAGGTAGGTAAAATGAGGACCCAGATTGTTGGGGGCAATTAAGCTGACTTTGTAATAATGCCGCTTGGGGGCCCCCGAAAGCCCTAATAAGCAGGCATATACATAGAATGAAGGCTATTGCTAAGCACGTTGATTTGTGCTTCTTAGATTGTAAGCCGCCCTGAGTCTTCGGAGAAGGGCGGGATATAAATGGGATTAAAATAAAAAAAAATTCAGACCCTTGGCAACTGACTCATATTTATGACGGCTTCAGTGTCCTGTGCTGACGTGGTCCCTAGCTGCCAAACAGTGAGGAGAATTAACCAGTGGAACAGCTTGCCACCAGAAGTTGTGGATGCTTCATCACTGGAGGTTTTTAAGACGGGAGTGGACAGCCAGTTGTCTGAAAAAGTATAAGGTCTCCTGCCTGAGCAGGGGGTTGGACTAGAAGACCTCCAAGGTCCCTAACCCTGTTATTCTTTAAATGAGGAAGGAAGGAAGGAAGGAAGGAAGGAAGGAATTTCCTGACAGTGAGAACAATTAACCAGTGGAACCACCTGCCTTCAGAAGTTGTGGATGCTTAAACACTGGAGGTTTTTAACAATAGACTGGACATAGGATCTCCTGCTTGAGCAAGGGGTTGGACTAGAAGATCTCCAAGGTCCCTTCCAGTTTCTACCCTGATTCTGAAATCCTGGTCCTTCTAGATTTGAGAAGGCCAACCTCTCCTGTCCCACCTTGGTTTTCTCTTTCAATTTATCTGCATAAGCCTTGCGATCCTTCCTTCCCACCTCGTTCCGAAGCTTTGCTACCGAGAACTGGATCTAGCACCCTAGGTGCGGTTTGACAAACACACAATAAAAATGCCCCTTCACTGTTAGTCCTCGCGACTTGGGAATAACAACAACAACAACCCACAGTTCTATTAATACAATCGTAAAGAAGAGGGGACATTTTCCTCCCCCCATAGCGGCAACCTGTGAAAATGCGGCCGCCACGCGATGCTCTCGTTCGGTTTGCTCGTATGAAACACCGCAGCAGCAGCAGCATTGGCTCATAAAAAGCCTCCATCTCCATCCACCCTGGTCTAAAACAATCGGCAGCAGCGTAAAAACATTTGGAGAATGTTTGGATTTGGAATTTCTCAAGAGGACACACCGGAGCGGCCTCTTAAATCATCTTGCAATCAAAACACAGAGATTGCCTCAGCCGGTTCGCCAAAGAAGATTCCACCGAGCTATGCGCAAACAACAGATCCACTTCCCAACAATACCCCTTGGGAGGTAAAGACAAGCCAAGCAGAAGCCAGGAGTCCCTGTTACAAATTCACCGGTCACTCAGTCCCAATCGGTTTACTCAAAGGATCCCTCAAGGACAGCAAGACGATTGTCGGAATGGGACAACTCGTTGCGGCCAGCTCGCCACGGCCAACTTGCTATGGCCGACTTGCCACGGTCACCTCGCCATGGCCAGCTCGCCACGGCCAGCTCGTCACGGCCAGTTCGTCACGGCCAGCTCGCCACGGCCGACTCACCATGGTCACCTTATCACGGCCAGCTCGGCATGGCCAGCTTGCCCCCGGGACAAGTCACTGAGAAGCCATTCAACCATTCAGTTATTTAAAATAATTTGGGGGGAAAAATTATGTTAATTTTTGTCATTCGCATTTTATTTTCTCCCTCCTTTGGCATCTTTCCCTTAATGATTCCATTAGACCAGGGGTGTCAAACTCGCAACGTCGCGTGACGTGTCGCGACCTATCGCAACTTTCCCCCCCCCCCCCTTGCCGGCAATGAGGTGTCCGCGCTTTCGCCCTGACGCGTCCGGCCCGCAGGCCGGCAGTATTAGACTAATACTATCCCGGTATTAGACTATCTCTTCCAAATTTGCACAACTCTTGTCCTGCAATGAGCTGTCCCACAGCAATTGGCCAGGGCGAGTTTGTCTTGCGAGGAATTGAGCCGTGGCGAGTGGGCCGCGGCGAGTTGTCAAAGACCTCCACATTTATACGCAGTCCTCCAGATACAGGACTGCAAGGAGCCTCGGGACCCCCAGTTAGGAAAAAAAGAAAATGTTCGCTTTTCTTTGACCTCTCCCAAAGTGGACGGCATCTGCTAAAGAACTGGCCAACTTTTAAGCAGGACCCAAAGCTTTCCAGTCCTCTCTGCCCACAACTCTTGTTTTCTGGGCCACGATAGTTCCAAGCCAAAGCTGCTTTTTCAGGAGGCAACCGGACTCTCTGGTTTTTCTCTGATCCTCTTTGCAGTCAGCTGGTCGTTTGCATCCTTTTAGAGAAAGATGTTGGGGCCAGGTGGGGTCACCTGAGTCTTGCAAATGAGTGTGGAGGATGTTTTCTGCCCTGGGTCCCTTCACTGTCGAAGAGGGCCACAGGCTGTTGGGGATGAGTCTGTGTTGTCTGAATCTCACTCGTGCTTCAGCAGACTCATCCTGCACCCCATTTGCCCCACTCAGGTGACCCTGAGGACACAGGCAAACCTCCAAATGGGCCCAACGACTCTCCGAAAGGATGCAAAAGACCGGCTGTCTGCAAGCAGTATAAATCCTTCCATTCCCCCACCATACAGTCAGAACTGAAGAAGCTTCTTGGAGGAGAAGCAAAACATCTTCAAAGGAAAAACCAGAAAGTCCAGTTTAAGCACCTTGGGGATAACCATGAGCTGGACGGCCGAGAATCTCCACAGACAATTGTTCCAAGCCACCTTGGGATCCAGCCAGCCGGATCCACCCATCGGTCCATCCCACAAGAGGCAAACCACAGCTCGGAAGAGAAGCAAGGGAAAGAGCTCTGAGGCTCAGGCAAAAGAGGCCCGGCCGCTGGATTTCTCCTCCAGGCCTCATCGGTGGTCCGTCCCCACCTCCGTCCGTGAGGCCCGGAAGGCCAGAGCTCCAAGGCCGCCAGCGATCGTCCGGGCCCAACTCACCGAGTTCTGTGGGCTTCAACAGTTCGTCCAGGATCGTGTAGAAGGGAAGTTTCACCAATCGGACCTCAGGCTTCACAGGTTTGACTGGCAACCGTCCAAGTCCGTTTAAATATTTTCCGTAGAGGGAGGGGTAGTCTATGTTGGGGTTAGAAAGACCAGTCCTGGCTACCGTGCTGTTGCGGTCGTAAGAAGGATGGATGGAAAGGGCTTCGGAAGGAGATCGGTGCTGCGGGGGTGGCGGGAGCGGCGTTTGCTGCTGCTGCTGGGGAGTTTGTCCCGGATCGGAGATCTTGGCGTATCGAGTCTCGTAAATCTCTTTGATCTTCTTGAACAGTTCCGGGCTACAGTCAAACTGGACTAGCTGCAAGGCCCGCGTTACCAGTTCGTGTTTGAGTCCGCTCTTGCTCCGACCCACAAATCCCAGCAACATCTGCAAGTCGGAGACCCGGAAGCTCATCACCATGTTCTGCGAACGAGATGGGAGGGCAGAGAGAAGACAGACAAGCCTTGAGGTCAAAAACAAAAGAAGCAATCAGAGAAGGATCGAACTAGCCCAGGGGTAGGCAACCTCGGCTCTTTTATGACTCGTGGACTTCAACTCCCAGAATTCCTGAGTCAGCATAGCATAGCTGACTCAGGAATTCTGGGAGTTGAAGTCCACGAGTCATAAAAGAGCCGAGGTCACCTACCCCTGAACTAGCCCAAGGATCTCTACGACCATCAACGAGTTGCCCACCCCCAGCTGCAAAATTTTAGACTCACCCAGGTAGTCCTTGACTTGCAACAGTTCGTTTAGTGACTGTCTGAAGTCGCAACGGCCCGGAAGAAAGTGGCTTATGGCCGTTCTTCACGCTTACGACCGTTGCAGCCTCCCCACGATCATTCACTGAGACACTGGACCCTTGACTCACGATTTGTGACCGTTGCGGCGTCCCGGGGATCACGCGATGGCCTTTTGTGACCTTCCGACAAGCGAAGTCAACGGGAAAGGCAGATTTACTTAACAACCGTGTTACTAACTTAACAACTGCAGTCATTCACTTAACAATTATGGCGAGGGAGGTCGTAAAACGGGGCAAAAACGCACTGAACAAATGTCTCACTCAGCAACAGAAATTTGGGGGTTGAATTGTGGCCGTAAGTCGAGGACTACCTGTTTTATGGAAGGTGGCCTGTTCGGAGTTTCTTCTTAATAACTCTGAAGTTTTATTCTGTGTATGACACATACATGTCACCGGAAGACATCTCTGCCCAAGGAGCCTAGAATTCAGGACTGATCAAACTTTTATTATTATTATTATTCAAATAGGGTTGGTCAAAGTCAACACTTAGCTCTACCCTTATACCAGTTTCCTGGGCAACTCTAGCTTTTAAAAAAAAACAAAACACAGTTCTGGAAGCCAACATCCTTCTGCTTCATTTCCCCCATCCTGCTTTTCAAAATATCTCCAAAGGCAGCTGACGCCTAAATAAATAAATACGGTATCTCTGGATCACAGCAAAGGACAGGACAGGACAGAATAGATTTTTTTTAAAAAAATGGAATGGAACAGAACAGAATATAGAACAGAACTAGAACAGAACAGAACAGAGTAGAAGCTGGAAGGGACCTTGGAGGTCTTCCAGTCCAGCCCCCCACTCAAGCAGGGGACCCTATACCATTTCAGATAAGTTACTGTCTACTCTCTTCTTAAAAACCTCCAGTGATGGAGCGCCCACGATTTCTGGAGGCAAGGAGTTCCACTGGTTAATTGTCCTCACTGTCAGGAAGTTTCTCCTTAATTCCAGGTTGCTTCTCTCCTTGATGAGTTTCCAACCATTGTTTCTCATCCTGCCCTCTGGTGCTTTGGGGAATAATTTGACCCCCTCCTTTTCTTTGTGGCAACCCCTCAAATACTGGAACGCTGCTATCATGTCTCCCCTAGTTCTTCTTTTCTTTAGACTAGCCCAGGAGTAGGCAACCTCGGCTCTTTTGTGACTCATGGACTTCAACTCCCAGAATTCCTGAGTCAGGGAGATGAAGTCCATGAGTCACAAAAGAGCCGAGGTTGCCTACCCCTGGACTAGCCAAACCCAAGTCCTGCAGACGTTCTTCTTTAGAGCGCTCTTCAAAGGTGGCCAGATGTGTAGCAGACCTGGGCATTTTACAGCTCCCAGACCACATACTGAACCCTTAAATGTCCCTGTCCGGCCTGCGGGAGGTCACTTAGATATCAAATGTAACAAGAGGCTGTCTTTGAGTTACAACCATTTGTTTAGTGACCATTTGAAGCTGCAATGGCACTGAAAAATATTCACTTAGGGACTGTTTATTCCTTACTTATGACCAGCGCAGCCCCCCCAGTGGTCAGGTGAAGAAAATTCGGACACTTGGCAACCGGTTCCTATTTACGACGGTTGCAGTGTCCCGGGAGTCACGTGAACACAAAGGTGCCAAAGTGCATTTGCGAAAGCAACGTGCACACACGCAAAACCGTTCCTTGTAACCCCGGAGCTGCTGCTACCGTCGCCGCTATCGCCGCTCCGCCACGCCGGAAAGGTTGGAGATCACTGACCAAGATCTCCCGGGCTAGGACTACGGGCAAAACGGGCGCCGGGAAGGTACTAAGGCAAAAGCCCAGGGTGTCACCTGCTCTTCAAGGTGGATCCAGGAATTGTCCCGCCAGGTAAAGTTAAAGATGGAAAAATCTCCACGGATTGGGAGAGGGGAGGGAGGGAGGGAGGGAGGGACCAGGAGCAACTCAAAAGCCACAGCCACTCTAGGCCTGCTAGGGTTTAGCGGAAGCCCGGTTGCGGCTAAAAAAAAATAAAAACAAATAGGAACGCACAAAGCTGCCTTGTTCTAGGGAGCTGAGTCAACCTATAAATAACTCCACAATCCAGGTTAGGACTTGTAGCAACTCTGCAGTTGGTTCTTTAGGCCGGGGACTAAATAGGAGAGATTCAACAGGCAACGAAAAGCGCTAATGTGCTTGTCTGACAACCGCAGGCAATCCTTGACTTACGACAGTCCAGACACCGTTCAAAGTTACGACGGCGCTGGGCAAAAAAACCCGACTTAGGACCGTTCTTCACACTTACTTGACCACTGCGGTATATTCCCCAGGGACACGTGATCAAAATTCAGACCCTTGTCAACTGACTCATTTTATGACGGTTGCGAAGTCCCCCCGGGGGGTCACGTGATCCCCTTTTGTGGCCTTCTGACAAAGTCACTGGGAGAGCCGGATTTGTTTAACGACGGTATTACTAATTAACAGCTGCGGTGATTCACTTAACAACGGTGGCAAGAAAAGTTGTAAAACAGGGCAAAACTCACATAAAAAAATGTTTCACTTAGCCACAAAAAATTTGGGGCTCAATCGCGGTCGTAAGTCAAGGACTAGCTGCAGTTCAGATTTGTGGTTGTTGCGGACTTTCTCAAGCCACAGCAAAAGGGATTTCTTTCCCCATTTCTGTCAAATGATCCTCTATAGCCGTGTTTCAGAAGTCGGGGATGACAAGTACAGGTAATCCTCGACTTACAACCATTTACTTAACGACGGCAGTTACAGCAGCACTGAGAAAAAGGAACTTGCGAAGAGTCCACACACTTTCGACCGTTGCGGGAGCACCATCCCCAGGGACGCACAATCAAAATTGGGCCACTGGCACGTATTTACGACGGTTGCAGTCTCCCGGGGGTTACGTGATCCCCATTCGTCAGCAGCTTCCACCAGGTCAGCAGAGGAAGGCGGACTCCCTTAATGACCCCATGACTCACTTAACCACTGCAGTGGTTCGCTTAATTATGGCACACAAAAAAATGGTTCTAAAATCAGGTGTGGCTCACTTAGCTGCCTTGCTTAGCAATGGAAAATCGGCTGTCAATTAGACTGACAGACAGACAGACATATACGTACATACATGCCTTGGTGGAGCAATGGGCTAATAATGCCTCCTTAAGTAACACCAGCTGCCTGCAATTAGTGCAGGTTCGAGTCCCACCAGGCTCAAGGTTGACTCAGCCTTCCATCCTTCCGAGGTGGGTAAAATGAGGACCCAGATTGTTGGGGGCAATTAAGCTGACTTTGTAATAATGCCGCTTGGGGGGGGGTGGCTGAAAGCCCTAATAAGCAGGCAATGTGCGAAGCACATTGATTTGTGCTTTAGATTGTAAGCCACCCTGAGTCTTCGGAGAAGGGCGGGATATAAATGGGATTAAAATAAAATAAAATAAATAAATAAATAAATAAATAAATAAATAAATAAATAAATAAATAAATAAATACAGAGGTAGATAATAGAGATATTATAAATAATGATAGATAGATGATAGATAGATAGATAGATAGATAGATAGATAGATAGATAGGACAGACAGACAGACATGATAGAGGTAGATGATAGATAGATAGATAGATAGATAGATAGATAGATAGGACAGACAGACAGACATGATAGAGGTAGATGATAGATAGATAGATAGATAGATAGATAGATAGATAGATAGATAGATAGGACAGACAGATATGACAGAGGTAGATGATAGATATAGATATATAAATATAGATATAGAGCAACTATTGTCAATTAGAACAGGCAGGCCCATTCATTACACGATCAATGAGTAGGGCGCGAAGTCAATTGGGTTTATAAGTAAAGTCCCCACCCCTAATGCCTACTCTGATGACGCTGACAGTGGATCAGCGAAAGCTAAGACAGTCGATTTTTAGATTTTATAAATGGTCAATTTTATTGTTTTATGGTTCTTAAACAATAAACAGCTGTTTTACAATTATCCCAGAGTTCAAGGAATTTATAAAAGGTAAAGGTAAAGGTTCCCCCACACATGCGTGCTAGTCGTTTCCGACTCTAGGGGCCGGTGCTCATCTCCGTTTCAAAGCCGAAGAGCCAGCGCTTGTCCAAGGACGTCTCTGTGGTCAGGTGGCCGGCATGACTAGACGCCAAAGGCGCACGGAACGCTGTTACCTTCCCACCGGAGTGGTCCCTATTTTTCTCCTTGCATTTTTACGTGCTTTCGAACTGCTAGGTTGGCAGAAGCTGGGATGAGTAACAGGCGCTCACTCTGTTACCATTGCACAATTTATACCATTGCACAAATATGCTTGGAATTTGTATTTTTAGAGTTATTAGGGACAGATAATAGATAGATACGATAGAAAGATAACAGAGATAGATAACCTTTATTGTCATTTTTTACTGGGGTCACACTGGCACACATTAAAGATGAAATTTAGTTCCTTGCTCTCAAAGTGCACACATACACAACACACATTTAAACATCCTATATACAACATTTGTATAGACTTCCTACACCCTTACATATAAGTAACATATAAACGATAGTCCTAAATCGAGGAATAACTGTGAAAGCAAAATCTGAAATTACCACCTAGCCCGCCCCCATCCCAGACCTCTCTTATCTCTAACATGGTTTGTGTCCCGGTAAATCTGATTCAGACCAACTAGCTCTGGCCTCTCAACCAGCAGCCCCCTCGTTTTGCGGTCTGTATCTGGCAGAGTGCCCCCCCCCAATCTGCCAGCCACGGTTGGTGAGCAGGGTTGGACTTGCTGAGTCACAATCCGGACAGGCTTGCCATAAACCCAGCGGCGGAACTGGAGACAGCCCAGAAGCCGTGATGGCCCAGGAACAAAACAATCCAGCATCACCACCCGCAGTCCCTAAAATAGAGGCTGAGAAACCTTGTCAAACCTTTTCAGTGCCAGGTACGAGATCTTAAAACACCCGGTGCTAGCTCCTAAAAAAAAAACGCGGGGTTGCTAACTTGAAGCCCGAAGCACACTACAAGCAGGGGAGAGAAAATCAAGCGTGTTTGCCGAGAATATTCAGAAAGACAGCATAATCTGGAAAGCTGTAAATAAACCTTCATCCAGCATAAGAACAACAATGAGGAGGAAGGAGAATAAGAGGAAGAATAGGAGAGGGAAGGAAGGAAGGAAGGAAGGAAGGAAGGAAGGAAGGAAGGAAGGAAGGAAGGAAGGAAGGAAGGAAGGGGGAGGGAGGGAGGGAGGGAGGGAGGGAGGAAGAAAGGAAGGAAAAGTTAAAGAAAGGAAGGAAGGAAGGAAGGAAGGAAGGAAAAGTTAAAGAAAGAAAGGAAGGAAGGAAGGAAGGAAGGAAGGAAGGAAGGAAAAGTTAAAGAAAGGAAGGAAGGAAGGAAGGAAGGAAGGAAGGAAGGAAGGAGGGAGAAGGAAGGGAGGGAGGGAGGGAGGGAAGAAAAAAAAAAGAAAGAAAGAAAGAAAGAAAGAAAGAAAGAAAGAAAGAAAGAAAAAAAGAAAGAAAGAAAGAAAAAAGAAAGAAAAAAGAAAGAAAGAAAGAAAGAAAGAAAGAAAGAAAGAAAGAAAGAAAGAAAGAAAGAAAGAAAGAAAGAATGAATGAATGAATGAATGATGGAAAAGCCTGGGACAATACAACAGCTAAATTTCCAATTCAGACTTCAACTTTGCCACCAAACTGTGTGGCTCTCTAAGCATGAATAAGGAAAGGTGGTGATCAATCCTTCTATATAGAAATAAAACTACAGGTAGTCCTCAAAATACAACAGTTCATTTAGCGACTGTTCAAAGTTACAACGGCACTGGGAAAAAATGAGTTGGGAAAATGAGTTTTTTTCAGGCGTACAACCGCTGCAGCGTCCCCACAAAATTCAGACGCCTGGCAACTGGTTCATATTTATAACGGTCGTGTGTCCCCGGGGGGGGGGGGGTGTCACATGATCCCCTTTTGGGACCTTCTGCCAGATTCCCTGAACAACCGTGTCATTAACAACTGCAGTGATTCACTTAGCAACAGTGACAAGGAAGGTCGTAAAATGAGTCAAAGTTCACTTAACAAATATTTCACTTAGGCGCATAAATTTGGGGCTCCACTGTGGTCATAAGTTGAGGATGAACTGTATACAGCCAGTCCTCGACGTACGACCATAATTAATCCAGGAATTGCAGCCGTAAATCACGACGATGGGTAAAATCAAAGGACCCACATTATTAGAACTAAATTTCTGGCCTTTTTTTCACAGTAATGGTTAAGCAAGCCCAGCGGTCGTTACGCCAGTGCAGCGGTCTTTATGTGAACGGGCATTTTTTGCGGAAAGCCAGTGGGGGAAAAAAAACAAAAACCCACACTTGCAAATCGCAGTCGTACCTGACTGCAGAATGCGTGACGGGTCGTAAAGCTGACCTGCCCGAATATGCAGCCGCATGACCGCTGGGTGAGCAGCGCGAGGGTTTATGATGTCTGGGAGTGCTTGATGGGCCATGAAGGTGTTCCAGGGACTTTGTAACTTTCCTGATAAAATGAGAGGTTGTTAAGCAAAGTCGGCCTGCTTTTCTTTTACAAATCCCTTCAAATCTTTGCTAGTAACCACGTCTAGGTCCTCAGGCAAGAAACCACGGAAACAACAACGCTCCTGCAAGACCTTAAGAACTGCAGAGGGACGGATGGATAGATAGATTGATATAGATTGATAGATGGATGGATGGATACATGGATGGATATAGGTAGGTAGGTAGGTAGATAGGTAGGTAGGCAGGTAGGCAGGCAGGCAGGCAGATATGCCAGATAGCTAGATATATAGATAGATCGATACAGATTGATTTAGATGATAGATGGAAGGATGGATACATGGATGCAGATAGATAGATAGATAGATAGATAGATAGATAGATAGATAGATATGGATGGATAGATAGCTAGATACATAGATCGATATAGATGATGGATGGATACATGAATGGATGGATGGATATAGGTAGGTAGGATATAGATAGATGATAGATAGATAGATAGATAGATAGATAGATAGATAGATAGATAGATAGATAGTCAGAGATGGATGGATGGATGGATAGATAATGCCAGATAGCTAGATATATAGATTGATATAGATTGATCAATATAGATGATGGATGGATGGATACATGGATGCATATACGTAGATATAATTAGATAGATAGATAGATAGATAGATAGATAGATAGATAGATAGATAGATAGATATAGATAGATAGATAGATATGGATGGATAGATACATACATAAATCGATATAGATGATAGATGGATGGATACATAAATGGATGGATGGATATAGGTAGGTAGGATAGAGATAGATAGATAGATAGATAGATAGATAGATAGATAGATAGATAGATAGATAGATAGATAGATAGATTGGATGGATAGATAGAGAGAGAGATAAGCAGTCAGAGATGGATGGATGGATGGATGGATAGATAATGGCAGATAGCTAGATATATAGATAGATCGATATAGATGATGGATGGATACATGAATGGATGGATGGATATAGGTAGGTAAGATAGATAGATAGATAGATAGATAGATAGATAGATAGATAGATAGATGCCAGATAGCTAGAGATATATAGATCGATATAGATGATAGCTAGAGATATAGATTGATCAATAAAGATAGCTGAGAGATCAATATGGATAGATCAATATAGATGATAGCTAGATAAATACAGATTGATCGATAAATATAGATGATAGCTAGAGATATAGATTGATATAGATGATAGCTAGAGATAGAGATATAAATAGATGGATTGATCGATAAAGATAGATGACAGACAGATGTCCACATGACTAGACCGAGGGCAAAATTTGTCAAGGAAACGGGCAAAATAACCAGCCAGCTTACAATACAGGCAGTCCTCGACTTAGCATCAGAACTGAGCCCCAAATTTCCGTTGCTAAGTGAGACATTTGTGAGTTCTGCCCCATTTTCTTGCCCTAGTTGTTATGTCAATCACCAGTCCTTAAGCGAGTCACACTGTTGTTCAGTGAATCTGGCTTCCCCCGATGATTTTGCCTGTCGGAAGGTCGCAAAAGGCGATCACGATGTGACGCCCCCCCCGGGGATGCTGCGACCGTCATAAATATGAGTCAGTTGCGCAGCATCTGAATTTTTGATCACGTGACCACAGGGACACTGCAACGGTTGGTCGCACCTTTGAAAAACGGTCCCCAGTCGCTTTTTTCCCCCAGTGCCATTGTGACTTTGAATGGTCACTAAATGAACCGCTGTTAAGCCTGTACAGAATTTAGCCGCAAGCGAAACAAACACAAACGATTGCTGGGGATAAGCGCCGATTCCTAGTATCGCTTAGGCAACCTTGGCCCTTTTATGACTGGTGGACTTCAACTGCCAGAATTCCTGAGCCAGCCTGGCTCAGCTTGGAAACCTCTCCCTTTCCCCTCAGCATGGCTGGCTCAGGAATTCTGGGAATTGAAGTCCACAAATCTTACTAGACCAGGGGTAGGCAAACTCGGCTCTTTGATGACTGGTGGACTTCAACTCCCAGAATTCCTGAGCCAGCTACGCTGAGGGGAAAGGGAGAGGTTTCCAAGCTGAGCCATGCTGGCTCAGGAATTCTGGGAGTTGAAGTCCACCAGTCATAAAGGAGCCAAGGTTCCCCACCCTTGCTATAGACCAACTCTACATCCGGTGGAATTACTCGTTTGTACTTTTAGAGCAGGGGTCTTCAAACTTGGCCCTTTTATGACTCGTGGACTTCAACTCCCAGAATTCCTGAGCCAGCCATGCTGAGGGGAAAGGGAGAAGTTTCCAAACTCAGCCACGCTGGGTCAGGAATTCTGGGAGTTCATTTCATTTCATTTCATTTATTATATTTGTACACCGCCCTTCTCCTGAAGGACTCAGGGCGGTGAACAGGGCACATATAAAAGTACAGAATACAAAAATTAAAAAAGAATTAAATAAGAGCTCGAGCTAAAACAGTAAAATAATATAAAAATCCCCAATAAAAAGTTGAAGTCCACGAGTCATCAAAGAGCCAAGGTTGCCTACCCCTGGCTTAGCTCATCTTTCTTCAGTTAAATGGGATGGAAAACTTTCATTCTCCAGTGAAGGAAGCAGTTTGTGACAAGCCTTCTATTTTATTTTATTTTTTTAAAAAAACTTCACGAGATTGCAGGTACGTCCTCGACCACGACGGAGCCCCGAATTTCCGTTGCTAAGCGAGACGTTCGTTTAGGGAGTTTTGCCCCATTTTACGACCTTTCCTGTCGCAGGGCTTAAGCGAATCACTGCAGTTAAGTTAGTAGTAACACAGCCGCTAAGCGAACGTGTCTTCCCCCTTGACTTTGCCGGTCAGGAAAGGTCGCAAAAGGGGATCACGTGGGCCCCCCACCCGGGGACACCACAACCGTCATAAATGTGAGTCAGTTGGCAAGCGTTGGAATTTTGATCACGGGGAGGCGGCAACGATTGTGTGAAAAAAACGTCGCTACCCGTTGTAACTTCAAACAGTCACTCAATGGCTGCAAGTCAAAGATCACCTTACTGACCTAGAAGGCGTTACAACGGGGCCCTGACTTTACGCATTCCCTTTCCGAATATTTTCTTTGAAATCACACACACACACACAAAACACAAAACCCCACAAAGCAGCTTCGTTCCTTCGTGTGGAGAATCAAAACAGTGGCTCCATTGATGAAAGGAAGAAAGAAGATTAGCCGTTAGGTGAAGCTTTTTATCTTCATCGATAGGAAAGGATGTTTTTTTAAGAATAAAAACAAAAACAAATCAAAACCAGACATCGAGTTTATTAAAGAGCTTGCTTGGAAAAAAAAACTGCTTTTGTACGAGAGGGTCTCCGAACACAGAAATGTTGTGAAACGCAGAGAGCACCAAATACAAACACACAACCCCCAAAGAAAAACGACCAAGGCTTTACGCAGAAATAGACAGAAGAAACCAGACCGAGGTTAAAGGAATTCTGCTGGTGTTTTTTGCCCACCTTTGGAAAGAATTATAACTAATACTGACGGTCTCAAACGCCTGTGGATTTTTCCACAGGAGAACAGGTAATCCTCGGCTTACGACTCACAACTGAGTCCAAAATTTCCATAGCTAAGCGAAACAGTTGTTAAACAGCGAGAGCGCAGACTTATATACCGCTTCACCGCACCTTTATAGCCCTCTCTCAATCGGTTTACAGTCAGCATATTGCCCCCCACACACACCAACAATCTGGGTTCCTCATGACTTTTGTTGTCACCGTCGTTAAATGAATCACTGCAGTTGTTACTAACACGGTTATTAAGCGAGTCTGGCTTCCCCACTGACTTTGCTCGTCAGAAGGTCGCAAAAGGGGATCTCGTGACCCCGAGACGCTGCAGCCATCATAAATACATGCCAAGTGCCAAGCTTTTGAATTTTGATCACGGGACCCTGGGGGACGCTGCAACGGTCGTGTGAAAAACGGCCGCAAGTCCATTTTTTTACGTGGCTGCTGCAACTCTGAACGGTCACGAAACGAATCCTTCTAAGCAAAAGGACTACCTGTCTGAAACGCAAGGCTGCTTGAACAAACGTGTCACCCGCAACTTTCAAGATTTCACAAAAGCACCCCTTCGGGCTGTGTTCTTAGCCTCTTTCCGAACCGATTCAAACTTGAAATCCCAATAATTTCAATCCACTTTTAACCAACCTTGAAACCACCACGCTGCTTTTCCCTCAGTATCTTCCCTATTTTAAAAACCTGGTTTATGACCTGTAGTACCAATCATGATGGCTGGATCCTCTCACTTTACTCTAGAATCCAGTTAAGCCTCCATCTACTCTAGAGGGGGGAAGGGGGGGGAGAAGACACCCACGCACCCACCCACACCCCAAACCACTCTGAGCCGCTTGGAGTCAAAGGTGTTACGACACGTAGCTTATCGAGTCAGCTTCCAAAGACCAGGAACATACTGTAAAGTTTTGAGATCACTCGTGTATTTTATTATAACTTAAGTCTGCCTTAATTAGGAGCAAGCAATTGCATGGAAATAAATACCAAAGAGAAGAAATAAAGCCGGCTAATCAAAATAGGCATTTAAAAAAAAAACAAAAAACCCGCTCTGAAGCCGCGTGAATAATGAAGTATTTGTTCTCACCTCCTCCTAAGAAGATTTAGTCCTAAGTATGTGGATAAGCAGCTGAGCCTCTATATTTTACTTTATGCATTACAGACACACAATTATTCTAACCAGATATAGCTTGATGACAAGAATAAATTCGATATAGCCAACGAGCTAAAGATGATGCATGCTGAAGTTGTTCAGTTAATACAGGTAGTTCTCAACTTACAACCATTCGTTTAGAGAGGGTTCAAAGTCACAACGGCCGTGGATAAAGCGACACGACCGTTTTTTCAGGCTTGCAACCGTTGCAGCACTCCCCGAGGTCAAAACTGACCGCTGGCATGTATTTATGACAATTGCAGGGTCCCACGATCACGTGATCCCCTTCTGCGATCTTCCGACAAGCAAAGCCAATGGGGGAAGTAAGATTCACTTAAAACAACCGTGTTTGTTAACTTCCCTTAACTGTGTGGCAAGAAAGGTCGTAAAATCGGACACTTGACAACTGTCTTGCTTAGCAATGGATATATATATATATATATATTATTCCATTTATATCCCGCCCTTCTCCGAAGACTCAGGGCGGCTTACAAGCTTAGCGGTAGCCTTCATTCTATGTATATGCCTGCTTATTAGGGCTTTCGGGCCGCCCCAAGTGGCATTTTTTTTTACAAAGTCAGCTTATTGCCCCCCAACAATCTGGGTCCTCGTTTTACCTACCTCGGAAGGATGGAAGGCTGAGTCAACCTTGAGCCTGGTGGGACTCGAACCTGCACTAATGGCAGGCAGCTGGTGTTACTTAAGGAGGCCTTAGCCCACTGCTCCACCAAGCCTCAGTTGTGGTCATTAAGGTGAGGACTAGCTCTGAGGGCAAAGGCATTTTTAGCACTCACTTTTCATAGGGCCCTCTCCCCCCCCGAAACATTTAATATTTGCCTTGGGACACATCTAGGAAAAAACAGTGCACAACATTTGCTTTCAGGAGACACCACAAAGCCATTCCAGGAGCTTTTGTCACTGTTAAATTACGGGTAAAGCAGCAATCAAAAGGCGGTCTATAAATACAAGGTCCCAAAGATGCTTTTTTCCCCAAAAGGCAACTGGACTTTTTTGTTTTTCCCCCTTTGGAAACATTTTGCTTCTCATCCCAAAAGCTTGAGCAGGGGGCTAGACAAGAAGACCTCCAAAGCCCCTTCCAATTCTGTTATTCTGCTTCTTCAAGTTCTAAGTGTTCTTACTTAGAAGAGGCTTCTTGCCCGAGAAGCAAAAGGTTTTCAAAGGAGAAACGACCAAGAAAGTCCAGCCGCCTTTTGGGAAAAGCACCCTTGGGACAACCATAACTTGGATGACTGAGAATCTCTGTAGACATTATAAAAACGAGGGACTGAATCTGGCAGGTTGCTTTCGGCTCCAGATAATAATACTTTTTTTGACATTAAAGCTGTCCATTTGTCATCCTCCTCTCAAACAGATGGGTTTCTTCTGCCTTCATGAGGAACACAGATGGGATGCCACAGGAGCATGTAAACTCATACACACATATACACATACACAGGTAGTCCTCGACTTACGACAATTGAGCCCAAAATTGCTGCTGCTAAGTGAGACGTTTGTGAGTTTTGCTCCATTTCAAAACCTTTCTTGCCACAGTTGTTCAGGGAATCACTGCAGCTGTTAAGTTAGTAGCGGGGTTGTTAAGCGAATCTGTTTTCCCCATTGACTTTGCTGATGAAAAGCTCACAAAAAGCTCACATAACCCCCGGACATTGCATCTGTGATATATATACACCAGTCAGTTGCCCAGTGTCTGAATTTTGATCCCCTAACGTGGGGATGCTGCAACGGTCGTGTGAAAAACGGTCTAAGTCGTTTTGTTCAGCGCCACTGTAAGTTCAAACGGTCACTAAGCAAATGGTTGTTAAGTCAAGGACTGCCTGTATTTAGATTTCTAATTTCCAACTGACCTCCCACAGGCCGGATAGGGAATTCTAGTCACATGACCACAAGGATGCTGCAAGAGTTGGAAGTGCGAAAAACGGTCCTAAGTCACTTTGCTTGTGGTGCTGTTGTAACTTCGAATGGTCACTAAATAAACTGCTGTAAGTTGAGGACTCACTCTCTCTATATATATATATATGTGTGTGTGTGTGTGTGTGTATGTGTGTGTGTATCCACATATAAGATAACCTTTGTCATTTTTTTACTGTGGGCACAGTGGCACGCATTAAAAATGAAATTCTGTTGCCTGCTCTCAAGTTACATACATAACACACCCAAAAGACATGCTATCTACATACATATGTATATACCTACACCCTGACATATACAAATATTCATCAGTATACATGCACACACAGAGACATGTAAACACACATACACTGTCCACACACACACACACACACACACACACACACACACGCCTGTATATGTGTATAGACCAGGGGTAGGCAACCTCGGCTCTTTTATGACTCATGGACTTCAACTCCCCGAATTCCTGAGTCAGCATAGCTGACTCAGGAATTCTGGGAGTTGAAGTCCATGAGTCATAAAAGAGCCGAGGTTGCCTACCCCTGGTATAGACGAATATGTATGTGTATATACGTACTGGTATGTATATGTATATGTGTGTATACAGATCGATATCTATACACACACACACACACACACACGTCTGTATATGTGTATATACGAATATGTATGTGTATATATGTACCGGTATGTATATGTATATGTGTGTATACAGATCGATATCTATACACACACACACACACACAAACATCTGTATATATGTATATACAAATATGTATGTGTATATATGTACTGGTATGTATATGTATATGTGTGTATACAGATCGATATCTATACACACACACACACAAACGCCTGTATATGTGTATATACGAATATGTATGTGTATATATGTACTGGTATGTATATGTATATGTGTGTATACAGATCGATATCTATACACACACACACACACACACAAACATCTGTATATATGTATATACGAATATGTATGTGTATATATGTACTGGTATGTATACGTATATGTGTATACAGATCGATATCTATACACACACACACACGTCTGTATATGTGTATATACGAATATGTATGTGTATACATGTACTGGTATGTATATGTATATGTGTGTATACAGATCGATATCTATACACACACACACACACGCCTGTATATGTGTATATACGAATAGGTATGTGTATATATGTACTGGTATGTATATGTATATGTGTGTATACAGATCGATATCTACACACACACACACGTCTGTATATGTGTATATACAAATATGTATGTGTATATATGTACTGGTATGTATATGTGTGTATACAGATCGATATCTATACACACACACACACACATCTGTATATATGTATATACGAATATGTATGTGTATATATGTACTGGTATGTATATGTATATGTGTGTATACAGATCGATATCTATACACACACACACACACACACACACCTGTATATGTGTATAGACGAATATGTATGTGTATATATGTACTGGTATGTATATGTGTGTATACAGATCGATATCTATACACACACACACACACATCTGTATATATGTATATACGAATATGTATGTGTATATATGTACTGGTATGTATATGTATATGTGTGTATACAGATCGATATCTATACACACACACACACACACACCCCTGTATATGTGTATAGACGAATATGTATGTGTATATATGTACTGGTATGTATATGTGTGTATACAGATCGATATCTATACACACACACACACACATCTGTATATATGTATATACGAATATGTATGTGTATATATGTACTGGTATGTATATGTATATGTGTGTATACAGATCGATATCTATACACACACACACACACACACCTGTATGTGTGTATAGACGAATATGTATGTGTATATATGTACTGGTATGTATATGTGTGTATACAGATCGCTATCTATACACACATACACACACACACACATGTACGTGTATGTGCAAACACACACGGATATTACTATCCCTTTGAGGCCCCTGGCACAGTCATCATACTACTGCTAAGCTTGTAAGCCGCCCTGAGTCTTCGGAGAAGGGCGGGATATAAATGGAATTAAAATTAAAAATCAATCAATCTCCAGCCTGGGAGCCCCGCTTCCTCCTTCCTAGGGCCGGGCATCCCTCTCCCTCCCAGGCTGGCATCCCCCCCTGTGCCCCACCAGGCGCCCCCCCCCCACTCCTGGCCCTGCCTGCCCCAGAGAGACCCTTCCCCACTGGGCTCTCCAGTTTCCCGGGACCCCCACCCCCCCAGCGCCCTGGGAGGGGAGGGGGCCGCCTTGGGCCAAGGCTCCCCCCCCACCGAAAAGTGGTAAGGGTCCGTGCCCGGAAGGGGGGGAGGGGGAGCCTGAGGAAAGGGAGGGGGAGGGGGGGGGCTTGCCTCCCTCGGGGTCAGGGGGCGGGGCCTGCAGCGCCCTCCCCTTTGGCCCCGCCCCTCCCCTCCCAGATTGAGGGGGGGCTCTCTGACAGAAAAAACGCAGCGCGGCTCCCCCCCCTCCCTCACGCCCCCGTCGGGGTGGGGGTGGGGGTCGAAGGAAGGGCGCCCTTTTTCGGCCCGCTCCCCGCCTCCTGCCCGGTCCCTTCCGTCTCTTTTTCACTCACTCACTTTCGCCTCCACCAGCTCCGCCGCCATCTTGGCTTCCAGCGTCCAACGCGCCGGGGACAGGTGGAGGGAGGGGGGCAGAGAAAAGAGAAGAGCCGCCGCGGTCACGTGACGAGGCGAGGGGGAGGGGAGGGGGAAGGAGGGCGCAGCCGGCCCCGGCCGCCAGCCAATCCCGGGGAGCGCCGGCTTTTGGCGCCGGCGCAAAGCGAAGGCGAGGCGGCCGGCGCTTAGCACCGCTCGCAAACGTTCGCAAGCGCATGCGCGGGGGCCGCCGCGGCGCTTTAACCCGTCCGGACTTTGCCCGCTTCACTCCCTCGCCCGAACTGGGGCAAAAAACGCGCATGCGTCTATGGAAAGCGGAGCTGGGAGGGGGGGGAAGAGTCCCGGCTGGCTGCTTCCCCCAGTGTGGGGGGGGAGGGAAAACGTATGCGCAAGGAAACTTTGAGGGGAAAGCGCGACGCATGCGCGTGGAGGCTGTCATCAATCCACCAGCGTCGGGCTCTGTGCTTCCCTCAGGATTCGTTGGATCCCGTGGCCACGCCCCTCCCTTTGAGCTCTTAAAGGGCCATAAGTCCTTAATTTGGAAAAGGGAAATAGGAGGGTTTGGGGTGGGAGTTTATTTATAACGCTTTTGTATCATCTGCGTTTGCTTCAGCTTGGCAGGGAACTATGGAAAGACCTCGATGCAGGGAAAACCCCCCCCCCCATTCCTCGGTGAAGCAGACCTACCCAGCTTGGGTGCAAAACTGCGGAGGATCGATAGGGGGCGACAAAGACAGAGAGAAAGGGGAAAAAACTCTCCTGCCATCTAGCGGCCATTCTGCGGTTTGCAGCCTAGATCTGACAGCCACAAGCTAAGAGCTTTCCAGCGTCTGCTAGAGCCATAAAGTTGGAAGGTGATCTCTGAGGTCATCTAGTCAAGCTCTCTGCACAGGGCAAGACTTGAAATCACTTGGCATGTCCATTTAAACTTTAAACTGCGAAAGTATCCAGCCGCCTCTTATTTGGAGACCTAAAGGGAATCCTGGCTGGGGAATTCTGGGAGTTGAAGTCCACAAGTCTTAAAAGTTGCCAAGTTGGGAGACACCTGTTTTAACCCATTGCTCCTGTTTAAATATTCCTCATTAAATGATGGGTAACAATGTGGTTACCTAATGAGAAGGAAGGACTCACTGGAGAAGAGCCTAATACTGGGAGAGATTGAGGGCAATAGAAGAAGGGGACGACAGAGAATGAGGTGGCTGGATGGAGCCACTGAAGCAGTAGGCGTGAGCTTAAGTGGACTCCAGAAGATGGTAGAGGACAGGAAGGCCTGGAGGAACATTGTCCATAGGGTCGTGATGGGTCGGACACGACTTCGCAACTAACAACAACAACAACAACAATGTGGTAGCGGTTATCAACACATAACATGAATTTATCAAGAAAAGGATCTTGCCAGACTACTTTTTGTTAAATTAGATAACTTGTTGAGTAGACTGTGGGAATTCTGGAGATGTAATATATCTTGAGTTTGGAAAAACTCAAAAACAGCACTTTGGCAAATTAAGTAAAAGTTGGGACAACTAGGAGATATACACGTGGTCCTTGGCTTACGACCACAATGTGGTAGTCCAGAGTTTCTCACCATCAGCCACATCAAGATATGTGGACTTCGACTCCCAGAATCCCCCAACTAGCATGGATTGAAGTCCACATACTTGGAAGTGGCTGAGGTTTGGAAACACCGATCTAATCCTCTGTCCTGCCCAATGTAGGGATACACTAGACCACAAATGGAGCATTATATGGAGGATTATCCTCTTTGGAGCCACTGTTGCATGACAAAGGTAGAACATGTGAAAAATACGCAAATATTAAAAGGCCATGACATGAAAAGACAATTGAGGCAGTGATGGCTTAGCCACAGGGACTCTATGACAAACTGTTATTGACTGGATAATCATTTATAAAGTTAATACTTAATCAATCCCCTTCATGGATTACTGCCTTGTCCTGGTGAAGGGGCTTGCGTAATTCAATGAAGCTATGAGCTATGCTGTGCAGGGCCACCCAAGATGGACAGGTCATAGCAGAGAGTTCTGACAAAACGTGATCCTCTGGAGAAGGAAATGGCAACCCACTCCAGTATCTTTGCCATGAAAACCCTATGGACAGTACCAAAAGGCAAAACGATATGACGCTGGAAGATGAGCCCCTCAGGTCAGAAGGCGTCCAATATGCTACTGGGGAAGAGCAGAGGGCTAGTACTAGTAGCACCAGAAAGAATGAAGCGACTGGGCCAAAGCCAAAAGGACGCTCAGCTGTGGATGTGTCTGGTGGTGAAAGGAAAGTCCGATGCTGTAAAGATTTTTTCTCCATAGAAACCTGGAAAGTAAGATCCATGAATCAAGGAAAGCTGGACGTGGTCAAACAAGAGATGACAAGACTGAACATCAACATCTTAGGTATCAGCGAACTAAAATGGACAGGAATGGGTGAATTTAATTCAGATGACCATCAGGTATACTACTGTGGGCAAGAATCCCTCAGAAGAAATGGAGTAGCCTTCATAGTCAATGAAAGAGTAGGAAAAGCAATACTGGGATACAATCCTCAAAATGACAGAATGATCTCAGTTCGAATCCAAGGCAAACCATTCAATATCACAGTAGTCCAAGTCTATCCCCCAACCACCACTGCTGAAGATAATGAAATTGACCTGTTCTATGAAGCCCTGCAGCACCTTATAGAACTAACACCCAAAAATGATGTCCTTATCATCATGGGGGATTGGAATGCTAAAGTAGGAAGCCAAAAGATAACTGGAATAACAGGCAAGTTTGGCCTTGGAGTACAAAATGAAGCAGGGCATAGGCTGATAGAATTTTGTCAAGAGAATACGATGGTCATAGGAAACACTCTTTTCCAACAACCCAAGAGACGGCTCTACACATGGACATCACCAGACGGTCAACACAGAAATCAGATTGACTATATGCTCTGCAACCAAAGATGGAGAAGCTCTATACAGTCAGTAAAAACAAGACCAGGAGCTGACTGTGGCTCAGACCATGAGCTTCTCATTGCAAAGTTTAGGCTTAAACTGAAGAAATTAAGGAAAAGCACTAGGCCACTCAGGTATGAATTAAATCATATCCCTGTTGAATATACAGTAGAGGTGACAAATAGATTTAAGGAATTAGATCTGATAGACAGAGTGCCTGAAGAACTATGGACAGAGGTTCGCGACATTGTACAACAGGTAGCAACCAAAACCATCCCAAAGAAAAAGAAATGCAAGAAAGCAAAATGGCTGTCTGAGGAAGCTTTGCAAATAGCTGAGGAAAGGAGGGAAGTGAAAGGCAAGGGAGAAAAAGAAAGATACACCCAATTGAATGCAGAATTCCAGAGAATAGCTAGAAGAGATAAGAATGCCTTCTTAAATGAACAGTGCAAAGAAATAGAAGAAAACAATAGAATAGGGAGGACCAGAGATCTTTTCAAGAAAATTGGAGAGATGAAGGGAACGTTTCATGCAAAAATGGGCATGATAAAGGACCAAAATGGCAGGGACCTAACAGAGGCAGAAGAGATTAAGAAGAGGTGGCAAAATTACACAGAAGAACTATACAAGAATGAGCTTAACGTCCCTGATAATCACAATGAGGTGGTCACTGACCTTGAGCCAGACATCCTAGAATGTGAAGTGGGCCTTAGAAAAGCTGAGCAACAACAAAGCTAGTGGAGGTGACAGTATTCCAGCTAAGCTATTCAAAATCTTAAAAGACAATGCAGTAAAAGTAGTACATTCAATTTGCCAGCAAATTTGGAAAACTCAACAGTAGTCACAGGATTGGAAAAGATCACTTTACATTCCAATTCCAAAGAAAGGCAGTGCCAAAGAATGTTCAAACTATCGCACCATTGCACTCATTTCTCATGCTAGTAAAGTTATGCTTAAAATCCTACAAGCTAGACTCCAGCAGTATGTGGATCGAGAACTACCAGAAGTACAGGCAGGATTTCAAAGAGGCAGAGGAACTAGAGATCAAATTGCCAACATACACTGGATCATGGAGGAAGCTAGAGAGTTCCAGAAAAACATCTACTTCTGCTTCATTGACTATACTAAAGCCTTTGATTGTGTGGATCATAACAAACTGTGGCAAGTTCTTAAAGTGATGGGCATACCAGACCATCTTATTTGTCTCTTGAGAAACCTATATGCGGGCCACGAGGCAACAGTGAGAACTGGACACGGAACCACTGATTGGTTCAAAATTGGAAAAGGAGTCCAGCAAGGCTGTATACTGTCGCCCTACCTATTTAACTTATATGCAGAGCACATCATGAGAAAGGCAGGGCTAGATGAATCAAAAGTTAGAATTAAGATTGCCGGAAGAAACATCAACAACCTAAGATATGCAGATGATACCACTCTAATGGCAGAAAGTGAAGAAGAACTAAAGAGCCTCTTGTTGCGGGTGAAGAAGGAGAGTGCAAAACTTGGGTTGAAACTTAACATTAAGAAAACCAAGATTGTGGCATCTGGCCCTCTCAATTCCTGGCAAATAGATGGGGGAAGAAATGGAGGTAGTGACAGATTTTATTTTCCTGGTCTCCAAGATCACTGTAGATGGGGACTCTAGCCAAGAAATTAAAAGACGCTTGCTCCTTGGGAGGAAAGCCATGGCAAATCTAGACAGCACATGAAAAAGCAGAGACATCACTCTGCCAACAAAAGTGCGTATAGTCAAGGCTATGGTCTTCCCAGTTGCAATGTATGGCAGTGAAAGTTGGACCATAAAAAAGGCTGAGCGCCAAAGAATTGAAGCCTTTGAGCTCTGGTGCTGGAGAAGACTCCTGCAAGTCCCTTGGACTGCAAGGCGATCAAACTGGTCAGTCCTAGAGGAGATTAACCCTGACTGCTCTTTAGAAGGCCAGATCCTGAAGCTAAAACTCAAATACTTTGGCCACCTAATGAGAAGGAAGGACTCACTGGAGAAGAGCCGAATGCTGGGAAAGATTGAGGGCAATAGAAGAAGGGGACGACAGAGAAGGAGGTGGCTGGATGGAGTCACTGAAGCAGTAGGCATGAGCTTAAATGAACTCCAGAAGATGGTAGAGGACAGGAAGGCCTGGAGGAACATTGTCCATGGGGTTGCGATGGGTCGGACACGACTTCGCAGCTAACAACAACTTAATCAAAATCACATAAATTATTAGTAATGCTTTATAAATCCTTAGTAAGACCACACTTAGAATACTGCATCCAGTTTTGGTCCCCATATTATAAAATAAGATGTGGAGATTCTGGAAAGAGTGCAGAAAAGAGCAACAAAGATGGTTAGGGAATGAATAGAATAGAATAGAATGAATAGAATAGAATAGAATAGAATAGAATAGAATAGAATAGAATAGAATAGAATAGAATAGAATAGAATAGAATGCTAAAACATATGAAGAACGGTCGCAGGAATTGGGTATGTTTAGTCTAAGAAAGAGATGGACCAGGGGTCAAATGATAGCAGTCTTCCGATATTTGAGGGGATGCCCCAGTGGAAGAGGGGGGGGTCAATTATATATTTAATCCTTTTTTAATTTTTGTAACTTTGTATTTTTTATTCTTGCCCTGTTCACCGCCCTGAGTCCTTCGGGAGAAGGGCGGTATATAAATATTATTAAATTAGAAATTAGAAATTATTCTGCAAAGGACCAGAATGCCGGACAAGAAGCAACGGATGGAAACTACTCAAGGAGAGAAGCAGCCAAGAACTAAGGAGAAATTTCCTAAGAGTTAGAACAATTAAGGAGTGGAATGGCTTTCCTCCAGAAGTTGTGGGTGCCCCATCACTGGAGGTTTTTAAGAAGAGATTTGACAGCCATTTGGAATGGTATACAGTTTCCTGCTTGAGCAGGAGGTTGGACTGGAAGATCTCCAGGGTCCCTTTCAGCTCTTGTATTCTGGATTGAGAGAACCAACTAATGCCAAACCAAAGGCAGCTGTTTAGGACACAGAGTGACATGTGGATTTGGGCTACACTCAGCAGCCAACCCATCCGTGTCCATTTGATACCCAAGTCCAGAAGCATTGGAAGGGTGGGTCCAAAACACATCAAGAGAGCGGTCACCACAAGGTGATCAAAGCCCTGCCTCTTTGTATGTGGGTATACTGTTGGTGTTGCAGAAGGCTCCTGCGTATTCTTTGGACAGCAGACAACAGACCAACAAGCAAGCACTGGAGCGCATCACACCAGACGTGTCACCGGAAGGCAAAATCACGAAATTGTGTCTCATTCTGGCCATGCCAAGCAGGGGGAATTTACTGGAGGAAGCAGTTGTCTTGGGAACAATTAGCAGCAAAAGGAAACCAGGACAGCAAAGATGATGGCTGGACACAATCAAAGCTGACACCAGCCAGAGCATGGAACAATTCAAAGAAGTACCACAAGATTGGAAGAAGTGGAGAGAGACCAGCTGGCAAAGAGAATCGCCAAGAGTCAGACATGACTGAATGGAGAACATGGTCATCAGTCATAGAATAACAGAGTTGGAAGGGACCTTGGAAGTCATCTAGTCCACCCCCCTGCGTCAGCCGAACCACCATCTAGTGGCTGATGGTGAGAAACTCTGGACTACCACGTGGTGGTCATGCTTGAGCAAGGGACCCTTACCATTGCAGACAAACGGTGGTCCAGTCTCTTCCTAAAAACCTCCACTGGTGGAGAATCCACAACTTCTGGAGGCAAGTCGTTCCACAGGTTAACTGTTCTCCCTGTCGAAAAATGTATCCTTAATTCTACGTTGAGTTCTCTGCTGGATTAGTTTCCAACCGTTGCTTCTTGTCTTGCTTTCTAGGGCTTTGGAGGATGGGTGGAGCAGCTCTTTAACAGAATAACAGAATAGGAAGGGACCCTGGAGGCCTTCTAGTCCAGCCCCCTGCTCAAGCAGGAGACTCTATACCATTTCAGACAAATGGTTGTCCAGTCTCTTCTTAAAAACTTCCAGTGTTGGAGCATTCACCACTTCTGGAGGCAGGTTGTTCCACTGGTTAATTGTTGCTTCTCTCTTTAATGATCTCCCACCCATTCTTTCCTGAAAAGTGGTTTCTGTAGGGGGGGGGGAAGAAGTCGGCTAAACCAATTAGAATAGAATAGAGCTGGAGGGGACCTTAGAGGTCTTCTAGTCCAGCCCCCTGCTCAAGCAGGAGAACCTATACCATCTCAGACAGGTGATTGTCCAGTCTCTTCTTGAAAATTTCCATTGCTTAACCTGCATAGAAAAAAAAGGTCCTGTAAGGTTTTCAATGGTTGCCTAAGTTTGAGGTGGTCACCATTTCAAGGAAGAGTCGCCTGCCCATATCAAGATGACAATCTGGGGGCCTTGGTGCAAGATAACAGTAGACAATCACTTCAATATGAGCCAGCCGTGTGCTGCAGCTGCCAAAAAAGCCAACACAGTGCTGGGCTGCATTAACAGAGGGATAGAATCAAGATCACGTGAAGTGTTAATACCACTTTACAATGCCTTGGTAAGGCCACACCTGGAATACTGCATCCAGTTTTGGTCACCACGATGTAAAAAAGATGTCGAGACTCTAGAAAGAGTGCAGAGAAGAGCAACAAAGATGATTAGGGGGCTGGAGGCTAAAACATATCGGGAACAGTTGCTGGAATTGGGTATGTGTAGTTTAATGAAGAGAAGAGTGAGGGGTGACATGATAGCAGCCTTCCAGTATCTCAGGGGCTGCCCCAAAGAAGAGGGAGTCAAGCTATTCTCCAAAGCGCCTGAAAGCAGGACAAGCAGAAATGGATGGAAACTCATCAAGGAGAGAAGCAACCTGGAACTAAGGAGAAACTTCCTGACAGTTAGAACAATTAACCAGTGGAACAACCTGCCTCCAGAAGTGGTGAATGCTCCAACACTGGAGGTTTTTAAGAAGAGACTGGACAGCCATTTGTCTGAAATGGTATAGGGTTTCCTGCCTGAGCAGGGGGTTGGACTAGATGACCTCCAAGGTCCCTTCCAACTTTATATTATTATTATTATTATTATTAACAGAATAACAGGGTGGGAAGGGACCCTGGAGCTCATCTAGTCCAACCCCCAGCACAAACAGGAGAGTCTGTATCATTTCAGACAAATGGCTATCCAGTCTCTTCTTGAAAATCTCCAGCGATGGAGCAGCTACAAATTGTGCTGTTGCTGCATGTATAGAAGAGGGGAAACCTCAATTGTGGAGGCACCATCGTCAACTTGACTTTTTTTTTGACTCTCCTCATGGTCCTGGATGGACCTGTTAACAGGCAAGGAGAACACATAATCCTCCTGAGGTTGGTCAACTACAATTCCTAGCATCCCCATTGTTGGCCCTGCTGACTGGAGCTGTTGTAGCTTAGCTACTTCTGAAGGGTTCCTACAGAGTTATAATAGTTATTATCTGGGTAATTACAAGTTTATGGCCAAACAAGCAATCATCCCCCACACCCGGTCATCGTTCCCCCACTCAACCGATTGGGCTTAGAAAGTGGTCCCGCTGAGTTTTTATTTAAAAAAAATGGAATTAAAAAACATGTTGCATGCAATTAAAAGGAAAGAAAATCCTGGGAACCAATAGCTTTTAATCATGTGGGCAAAAGGCTTCAGCCATCACAATAAGCAATTTAATTGCTGGTAAACAAGCCATTTTCGTTGCTTAGAGGTTAAATGAGACAATCTGTTAATTGCCAGTTGAATGCTCATTAATCACTGGACAATTATTAAATCAGATTTAACAGTAGTGTTCCAGCCACATATTTACGTAAATAAAAGGAGAGCAATTGATTATTCCATATTACGCTGACGCAGTCATACAGACTGGAGTCTATTTCTACTTTTTAGAAATTTGGGCCGCGAGTTAAAATCAAAGATTAGCAACCAGTTCTTCTCCTTAAACTTATAATTATCTTCCTTCATGCTGTTTGTCAAATCTTAAACTTATTTTACTTCTATATCACTGGAAGAGTCTTTGCCACAATAAGCAAATTATACCAAGAAAGGAGAATATTTGTACACTAGCATTGATGATGTTACCTAGCTGGGTAACGTAATGTCTTCAAGAAAATAACCCAGCTCAGAGAGCACCTTAATACGCAAATTATAATTAAGCAAAAGGAGGGCTTTTCCGAAAAAGTGTGTACTTTTTCAATCCACCTACCTTAGATCCATCCAACTTGTTGAATGGTATATAGGTTCTCTTGCTTGAGCAGGGGGTTGGACTAGAAGACCTCCAAGGTCCCTTTCAGCTCTATTCTGTTGTACCCTACCTTACCCTACCGTATCCTATGCTATCCTATCCTATTCTATCCTATCCTATTCTATTATTCTACTCGATTATTCTATTCTACTATTCTATTCAATTATTCTATTCTATTCTATTCTGTTCTATTCTATTCTATTCTATTCTATTATTATTCTATTCAATTATTCTATTCTATTCTATTCTATTCTATTCTATTCTATTCTATTCTATTCTATTCTATTCTATTCTGTTATTATTCCATTCCATATTTTCTATTCTATTCTACTCTATTCTTCCATTCCTTATTCTATTCTATTCTATTCTATTCTATTCTATTCTATTCTATTCTATTCTATTCTATTCTATTCTATTCTATTCTATTCTTCTATTCTACTCTAGTATTATTCTATTCTGCTCTGCTCTGCTTTGCTCTACTCTGCTCTATCATTCTATTCAGTTATCCTATTTTATTCTACTCTATTATTTTTCTATTCAATTATTCTGTTCTGTTCTGTTCTGTTCTGTTCTATCAGGAAACACTATACCATTTCAGACAGATGGTTGTCCAATCTTTTCTTGAAAACCTGCAGTGTTGGAGCAACCACCACCTCTGGAAGCCAGTCGTTCCACTGATTAATTGTTTTAACTCTCATGAAGTTTCTCCTTGGTTCCAGGTTGCTTCTCTCCTTAGTTAATTCCCATCCATTGCTGGTTATTCTTCAGGTGCTTTAGAGAGTAGGTTGACCCCCAACCCCTCTTCTTTGTGGCAGCAGCCCCTGAGATGTTAGAAGACGTTTTATTCCTTTTTACATTGTACATATGGATATGGATGGCTGCGCTCTTGACCACTGCAGGGGCAAAGAAAGTACAGGAGATGCATGTAGAATAGTATATCAGAGCTGGAAGGGACCTTGTGGGTCATCTAGTCCAACCCCCCCCCCGTCCAAGCAGGACCCTACCATTTCTGACAGATGGCTGTCCAGTCTCTTCTTGAAAGCTTCCAGTGATAAAGCTCCCACAACCTCTGGAGGCAGGTTGTTCCACTGTTTCATTGTCCTCGCTGTTAGGAAGTTTCTCCTTAGTTCCAGGTTGCTTCTCTCCTTGATGAGTTTCCATCCATTGCTTCTTGTCCTGCCTTCAGGGGCTTCGGAAAATGACCCCCTCCTCTTCTTTGGAGCAGCCCTTCAAATACTGGAAGACCCCTATCATGTCCTTCTTTTCTATAGACTGGCCAAACCCAAACCCCTGCAACTGTTTTGTCATATGTTTTAATCTCCAGGGCCTTTAATCATCTTAGTGGCTCCTCTTTGCACTTTTTCTAGAATCCCAACGTCCTTTTTTTTAATAGCCTGGTGACCAAAAAGTGGTTGCGGTATGCTAGCCGTGGTCTTATGGGGGGGGGGTGCTGTTAGTACCTCAGGTGATCTTGATTGAATCCCTCTGTTAATTGCAACGTAGGACGGCATTTTTTTACACCCTCATCAGGCCGGCGATTTCCACCCCACCCACCCCCAACTAACCATCGCCAGATGCCACCAAGCTGGAGGCTCGCCCCCTTCCAAGCCCCCACCTCCCACCCCTCGAGGGGATTCATTAATATATATGTGGCTTAAGCGCCCAATCCTGCTAAAATCCAAGATGTGGCTGGATAAGCCGGCGGCTTTGCAAGCCAGCCCCTCTTGTGAGAAGGCAATTAAGGGAACTGCCAGTCTTGGGCCTGCAAGCTGGCCTGTAGGAGGTGCTTTCAGTTGTCCAACGTGGTGGGTGCTGCTGCTGGAGCCAGCCAAGAGGAGCTAAGGTCAAGAGAGTCCTACTCGCAGGGACGATGGAGGCAGCTAAGGCTGAAAGGCAGGGGCGCCCCGGAGCCTCCTTCACCATCGATTGCCTTCTCTTCAATCAAGGCAAGCCACCTTCTCAAGCTCCAGAGCTGGTGGCTTTCCAGAAGGAAGCTGGAGAGAAGCCCGAGACCCCAAGACGTGAAGCACCCGAAGCTCCAGGGTCCGCCGATCTGTCAGATAAGCCAAATCAGTCTTACATCGCTCTGATTTCTAACGCCATCCTCTCCTCCCCCCGGAAAAAGTTGCTGCTTTCCGACATCTACCAGTGGATTATGGACCGCTACCCCTACTTCAAAAACAAGGTGAGTCCCACAGAGATGTTGAGGTGTCGGTCCATGTCGGTGGAGATTCCCCGTCCTCCAGCTCGCGGTTATCCGAAAGGCGCTCTTTCAGGAGGCAACTGGACTTGTTTGGTCTTCTTTGAAGATGGCTTTCTGGAAGGATCAAAGAGGGGAACCTGCAACAGATCTTGTTTGATTTTTTTCCTGGGTGGAGAAGTATTTCTTTAGAATGGAATGCAATGCAATGGAATGGAATAGAATAGAATAGAATAGAATAGAATAGAATAGAATAGAATAGAATAGAATAGAATATAGAATGGAATGGAATGGAATGGAATAGAATATAGAATGGAATGGAATGGAATGGAATAGAGAATAAATAGGAATGGAATGGAATAGAATAGAGAATAAATAGGAATGGAATGGAATGGAATGGAATGGAATGGAATAGAATAGAATAGAATAGAATAGAATAGAATAGAATAGAATAGAATAGAATAGAATAGAATAGAATAGAATATAGAATGGAATGGAATAGAATATAGAATGGAATGGAATGGAATGGAATAGAGAATAAATAGGAATGGAATGGAATAGAATAGAGAATAAATAGGAATGGAATGGAATGGAATGGAATGGAATGGAATAGAATAGAATAGAATAGAATAGAATAGAATAGAATAGAATAGAATAGAATAGAATAGAATAGAATAGTTGGAAGGGACCTTAGAGGTCTTCTAGTCCAACCCCAACCACAATGTAAAAAAGATGTTGAGACTCTGGAAAGAGTGCAGAGAAGAGCAACAAAGAAGATCAGGAGACTGGAGGCTAAAACATACAAGGAACGGTTGCTGGAATTGGGGGTGTTTAGTTTAATGAAGAGAAGGACGATGGGGGACATGATAGCAGTGTTCCAATATCTCAGGGGCTGCCCCAAAGAAGAGGGAGTCAAGCTATTTTCCAAAGCACCTGAAGGCAGGACAAGAAGCAAAAGATGGAAACTAACCAAGGAGAGGAGCAACCTAGAACTAAGGAGAAACTTAGAACAATTAACAGTTAGAACAATTAACCAGTGGAACTACCTGCCTCCAGAAGTTGGGAATGATCCAACACTGGAAGTTTCTAAGAAGAGATCAGATAACCATTTGTCTGAAATGGTATAGGGTTTCCTGTCTGAGCAGGGGTCTGGACTAGAAGACCTCCAAGGTCCCTTCCAGCTTCTATTCTATTCTGTTCTGTTCTGTTCTGTTCTGTTCTGTTCTATTCTATTCCTAGTCTAGTCTAGTCTAGTCTAGTCTATATAGACTCTAAGATCACCGGATTCTGCAGCTGAAAGGGAATATGAAGATCCAACTGTCTGAATTCTGCACCGAAGACCAATTCAACTGGGACTGGCTAGTCTCTTCTTACAAGCCTCCAGAAATGGAGGACCCACCACCCCTGTAGTGAGGCCATTCCTTTCTTCTTCCTGATCCTACCATGAGGAAGTTCCTCCTTAGTGCTTCAACAACAATCTAGGTTTAAAAATAGGCTGGAAAACCATTTGACCGAGACGGTACAGTATAACATCTCCTGTTCTTTTTTTATTGAAAAGTTTTACAATACTTTTTTTTAAAATAAAACAAAACCCCTCCCCACCCCCTCCCCTCTCCCCAGCCCTCCCCAACACCTCCCTCCCTTCCCCCACCCCCCTCCCCGACTTCCCAGAGCTCAATACAGGGTATAAAAATACAAGCAGTCATAGTCTACCTTATGCAAACAACAATAAAATATTAAATCTATCGCACTTTGACTCTTATAAAATAACTACAAGCAATATAAATGTCCTATCAATACTTATTCAAATGCTAAATGAAACTTTTTAGTCCCATATTTATTCTGGATGTAATCAATCCATCTTCTCCACTCCACAACGTATCTCTGTTGCGACTGGTCTTTCAAGTACGCTGAAATCTTTGCCATTTCCGCCAGGTTGGAAACTTTTAAAGTCCATTCTTCTATAGTCGGCAGTTCTTCCTTCTTCCAATATTGCCCTACTAAAAGTCTCGCTGCCACATCTCCTGTTCTGGGCAGGGGTTTGGACCAGAGGACCTCTGAGGTTGCTTCCGGCTCTATGATTCTACGTTCTATATACTAGGTAGCTGTAATTTGCACCTGCTATTTCTGGTGCTGTTTTTCTTTTTTTGGTGGCCATTGAACACAATTCTAGCTGTCTTCTCTGTAGCTACTTTTATGGAGCTGCCCCTGGTTTTCACACCTTCCTTCCATCTTTCCTTTGACCAGACTGAGCATCCCAAGTTACTCTCTGGGTGTTCTGAAACGTTCATGCATTTTTAGAGGCATGGGATCCTAGAACAAACAAGATGTTGAGACATTGGGGGAAAAGTGCAAAGAAGAGCAACGAAGGTCATCCAGGGCCTGGAGACTGAAATGTCTGAAGAAGGGTTGCAGGATTTGGGTTTGGCTAGTCTAGAGAGAAGAAAGACTAGGGGGTGACAGGATAGCACTCTTCCAATGTTTGTGGGGCTGCCACAAAGAAGAGGTGTGTGTGGGGGGCAACCTAGTCTCCAAAGCACCAGGAGGCAGGACAAGAAGCAACGGATGGAAACGAATCCAGGAGAGAAGCAACCTGGAATTAAGGAGAAACTTCCTAACAGTGTGGAGAATTAAACAGCGGAACAGCTTGCCACCAGACGTTGTGGGTGCTTCATCACTGGAACTTTTTAAGAAGAGACTGGACAGTCAACTTGTCTGAAATGGTATATATAGGGCAAGGGTAGGCAACCTTGGCTCTTTTATGACGCGTGGACTTCAACTCCCAGAATTCCTGAGCCAGCATGGCTCAGCTTGGAAACCTCCCCCTTTCCCCTCAGCGTGGCTGGCTCAGGAATTCTGGGAGTTGAAGTCCACGAGTCATAAAGCGGCCTAGGCCTAGGACAGGGGTAGGCAACCTCGGCTCTTTTACGACTCATGGACTTCAACTCCCAGAATTCCTCAGCCAGCATGGCTCAGCTTGGAAATCTCTCCCTTTCCCCTCAGCATGGCTGGCTCAGGAATTCTGGGAGTTGAAGTCCACACGTCATAAAAGGGCCAAGGTTGCCTACCCTTGGTATAGGTCTCCTGCTTGAGCCGAGGGCTGGACTAGAAGACCTCCAAGGTCCCTTCCAGCCCGGTTCTGATTCTGATTCTGAACTGTAGGGTTGAGAGGGATCACATGGAACCAACTCTTATAGGGTTCAGGAGAATCCATTCCATCAGACTTGAGAGCTGGTTTTCCAGCTTCTTCTTAAAAGCCTCCACAGATAGAGACCTCACCCCTTCCCTCAAGAGATTGTCCACCATTGAACAGAGCTTGCCTTTAAATGAGATCTAAGAGGGTGCTAGTAATACCTGTTAGGATTAAGATGGATTAAAATGCTCTTAACTAGACAAATACCAAGGTTGGGGTAATGGTTAGAAAGATTGCTACTTTTTGAGCACCGCACCCGAGCTGCAGGTGTCAGCTCTACAAGATAAACCAGATCAGGAATCCAGCTCTGTCAGAACACTAGCGGTGGACGTTGTCCTTGACTTAAAACCACAGCTGAGCTAAACATTTCTGTTCCTAAGCGAGGCAGTTGTTAAGTCAGCTGCACCTCATTTTTATGACCTTCCCACCACAATGCATTGGAGATGCTAGTACATTCTATTAGATCAGCGTTTCTCAACCTTGCAACTTGAAGACGGGTGGACTTTGACTCCCAGAATTCCCCAGCCAGCATGCTTTAAGATGGGTGGGTTTCAACTCCCAGAATCCCCCAGACAGCATGCTTTAAAAGGGGTGGACCTCAACTCCCAGAATTCCCAAGCCAGCATGCTTTAAGATGGGTCGACTTCAACTCCCAGAATTCCCAAGCCAGCATGCTTTAAGATGGGTCGACTTCAATTCCCAGAATCCCCTAGCCAGATTGACTGGGAATTCATCCATCTTGAAGTTACCAAGATTGAGAAGTGCTGTACTAGATTTATTTTTATCCCATCTTTATTGTTTCTTATAATGAAGGCACTGTGGCAGAAAGGCTACTAATATAGGCGCAACCCCACTTAATAACTGCTTCGCTTAGCAACAGAAAATTTGGACTCAATTGCGGTTGTAAGTTATAATTTACAACCATTTGTTTAGTGGTCATTCAAAGTTACAGTTAGGGATGTGGTGGCTCAGTGGGTTAGGGCACTGAGCTTGTCGATCAGAAATTCAGCAGTTTGGCGGGTCGAATCCTGAGTGCCGTGTAGCAGAGTGAGCGCCTGTTACTCGTCCCAGCTTCTGCCAATCTAGCAGTTCGAAAGAACGTAAAAATGCAAGTAGAAAAATAGGGACCACTACGGTGGGACGGTAACAGCGTTCCGTGCGCCTTTGGCGTCTAGTCACGCCGGCCACATGACCACGGAGACGTCCTCGGACAAGCGCTGGCTCTTCGGCTTTGAAACGGAGATGAGCACCGGCCCCTAGAGTCGGAAACGACTAGCACGCATGTGTGGGGGAAACTTTACCTTTACAAAGTTACAATGGCAGTGAAAAAAATGGCTTATGACCAGTCCTCACACTTATGACTGTCTCAGCGTTCCCCATGATCATGTGATCAAGATTCACCTGGCAGCAGCATTAATTTACTACTGTTGCAGCATCCTGGATCATGTGATCATGTGCCATTTGCGACCTTCCCAGCTGTTTTCTGACAAGACAGTTAATGAGGGAAGTCGGATTTCCTTAGTGACTGCGTGATTCACTTAACAATTGTTGAAGGAAAAGTTTTCATCAGGGTTCAGTCCAAGCCGGGAATAAACAACATGATGACTGCTTTAGAAAGAAGGTTGCAGAGGAGAGCCAGACAGGAAGATGGCTGTGGAAGAAAAGAGAGGGAGCACATGTAGGGAGTGGGTTTTTATACCCTCTAGAGCCTTTTGTTTGGAGTTGTTTCCTGTTCCTGTTTGAGGCTTTGTATTTCCTGTGTCATGTATTCTGACCTGTGTCCCTTTGGCATCTGTGGATTAATCCTATTACGTTCTGTTTTAGAGTTTGGGTGGGGTATGTAGATTTTAGGTGTCTTTGTCTTCTTAATCTTCTATCTGGAGGCCTCTAACCTTCCTGAATGGATTATCACATCTGCATTTCTACAGAGCTGGTTCCTGCTTGGGGGAGGGAGACTTGGGGCTATTAAAAAAAAAACTGGGCATGCTTTTCTGCCTCTTTAAAATCCTTTAGGGAAACATATTCTGCCTTTTAAATATTTCCTTTTCTAGTGGGGGCTGACTTCCTACACAGCCATGGCAAAAAGTTTGTAGAATTAGGCACAACTCATTTAACAAACACCTGGCTGAACGATGGGAAATTCTGCTCCCAGATATGGTGCTAAGTCAAAGACTTAGTTGGGTCTGTGCTCAGTTCGCTGGGCTCAGTGAAATAAAAGGAATTTGTTTATTGATGAGATTTGTTATAGCTACTCTACTTGATGTTACGAAATCTTGATTCCAGAGCCAAGAAGGGAATTCTCTCTGTTGCTTCTCTCCCCCTCCCCTCCCCCCCTGCTCAGTTGATGTAGGGGAAGGAGTGGCAGAACCTGGGGTCAGAGTCAAGAGAGGGATCAGCCTAGAATCCCTCCATAGCCACAAGTGAACTAAGTCGAACTCCCCTTGAATTCCCTTGACCCTTATCAATCCTCTAGCCGTGTTAACAATGAGCTGGGAAGATTCCTATGCGTACACATCAAATCAAATCAAATCACATCAACCTTTATTGTCAGAGTACAACATATGTACAATGAGATTAGCTGAGCCTCCCTTCGTGCACCCCGCCCCCAACACAATGAATCCTACTAACAAACACACAGTCTTATTGCACTGTGCGTGAACTTATTGCACAACACACCGGCCCCAGTAGTCTATCATACTATGTTGATATAAAGTTATTTCCCGTTCAAGAGCCTGATGGCCCACGGATAGAAGCTGTTCTTCAGCCTGTTGGTATGGCTGGCTATACTCCTGTATCTCCTACCTGATAGTAGGAGGGTAAAGAGGTACCGACCAGGGTGCGAGTTGTCCCTGAGGGTTTTCCTCACTCTTCTGAGGCAGAGGGCCCTGGCGAGGTCATCCAGTGGTGTCAGGGAACAGCCCCCGATGTTTTGTGCTGTGCTCACCACCTGTTGTGATTCAGGGTCAGCCTGTGGGTTCAGCAGTTGGGTCGGACGACTCAGAGGAGGAGGAGGGGGGTGTTGAAGACCTTGCTGAGGGGGTTGAAGATCTTGCTGATGAGAGCCCTCAGCCAGGCCCCTCCCACTTGGTCACCACGGAGACCCAGCTGTGTGAGCCTGACAGCGTGGATGAAGATGACCCACAGCTGGCCCTGTTCAAGGACGCCTGACGCAGGAGGCAGTCAATTAGGAGTAAACAGAGGAAGGCAATGGGGCTCCTCGGAAGGAGGCAGAGAGAAGCCACGCCCTGAACTCTATATAAGGGGAATGTGTGGGAGGGCTGGTTTTCTGAAGGCAACCGCTTGGATAGTTCCTGTTTCTTAAAGCTCCTGTTTCTTGGTTTGTCTTGTTCCGTTTGTTTTTGTAGCAATAAATTTGGCAGGTGTAATTCCAGCCTCTTGCCTTCTTGTAAAAGGGGTTGTCCCTGCCTTTTCTGCAGGGCCGGTAGCAGGCTGGTACAGAACACCACCCTCTGTAGTGTCTTTTTATCCACGGCTGTCAAGCCAGCATACCACACCGTAATGCAATGTGAGAGGACGTTTTCTATAGTGGACTGGTAAAAGGAGGTCATCAGTCGTCGTTTCACTTTGTTCTTTCGCAAGGCCCTAAGGAAGTGGAGTCTCTGTTGGGCCTTTCTGGCCACCTGGGTTGTGTTGAATTCCCAGGTGAGATCTTCGCTGAGGTAGACTCCCAGGAATTTAAAGGAGGAGACTCTCTCCACACAGCACCCCTCAATGTAAAGTGGGGTGGGTTCCTCTCTTTTCTTCCGGAAGTCTAACACCATCTCCTTTGTCTTGCCAATGTTCAGGTGCAGGTTGTTTTCTAGGCACCATGAGGATATTTTTTGAACCTCCCCCCGTACGCTATTTTGTCTCCACCTGTAATGAGACCCACTACGGTGGTATCATCTGCGAACTTAACGATCGCAGTGGATGGGTCGGACGATACACAATCGTGTGTGTAGGGACCGAGCACACAGCCCCGTGGCGAGCCAGTGCAAAGCTTCAGGGGGCGGGGTGGATGAGACAGACCCGGCTCTCTATGTTTGCAGCCGGTCCCCCAGTCTCTGATCCAGTCGCAGGTGGAAGAGGGAAAATCCGAGTCAGTCAGCTTTTCGATAAGGATGCTCGGCCGAGCTGTAGTCAGTGAAAAGGATCCTGACATAGTTTCCGGGTTTCTCCAAATGGCTCGCTACTACAGAACGTAAAGCAGTATTTATTTATTTATTAAATTTTTATACTGTCCTTCTCCCGAAGGACTCAGGGCGGTGTAAAGGTAAAGGTAAAGGTTCCCCCGCACATGCGTGCTAGTCGTTTCCGACTCTAGGGGCCGGTGCTCATCTCCGTTTCAAAGCCGAAGAGCCAGCGCTTGTCCGAGGACGTCTCCGTGGTCATGTGGCCGGCGTGACTAGACGCCAAAGGCGCACGGAACGCTGTTACCTTCCCACCGTAGTGGTCCCTATTTTTCTACTTGCATTTTTACGTGCTTTCGAACTGCTAGGTGGGCAGGGCAATAAATATAAAAACGAAATACAAAAGTTAAAAAACAATTAAATATTATGCCCAATATAAACAATAATTAAAAACCATGTTAAAACCCCAACCCTTAACCCATCAAACCAGGCTGGATTGCTCAAATAAATAAGTTTTTAGATCCCGCCGGAAGGAGCGAAGGTCGGGGGCCATCCGGAGCTCGACCGGCAAGCGGTTCCACAGGTCTGGCGCGCCCACAGAGAACGCTCTCCCCCTGGGGGCCACCAATCGGCATTCTTTGATCGGAGGCACCCTGAGGAGGCCCTCTCTATGGGAACGCACGGGGCGGAGGGAAGTTGACGCCGGCCGCAGGTGTTGCCGTAGGCAATCCGGATCCATGCCATGAAGGGCTTTGTAAGTCATTACCAACACTTTGAATCTCACCCGACTATGGCGTCGTCTGTTGACCTATTTCCCCCTGTAGGCAAACTGATGTTTGTCAAAGTCCGGCGGGAGGCATGTCCTAAGGTTGTTGGAGAAGCATTTTTGAAGCACCGCAGACGTTCATTTGATAGGTCTGTAGTCGTTTAGGCAGTTATTTGCGGTTTTCTTCGGGACTGGGACAATAGAGGCCACTTTCAGACATGATGGAACACAGGCCGTTTGCAGGGAGATGTTAAAAAGATCCTTGTCAGGATCCCTGCTAATCGATCGGCACAATTCTTTACCACTATCCCCAGCACCCCATCTGGGCCTGCAGCTTTGCTGGGATTCACAGCCTTCAATAGAGCTTTCACTTGATGTTCATACAGGGTGAGTGGCTGAGAGTCAGAAGGCCGGCCAGCTGAGGCTACATACGAGGGTCTGGTTTTTTCACCTCGTAGCGAGTGAAGAAGATATTCAGCTCCTGTGCCAACGTGGCATCGGTATTAACCACGTTTCTCGTGTTACCCTTGTAGTTGGTTAAATGCTGCAGTCCCTGCCACACGTGCTTCGGCTGAATAGCAATAGATCAGTGTGAGACCTTCAGCTGTGGACCCGATCTTTAGTAAGGCCACACTTGGAATCCTGCATCCAGTTTTGGTCGCCACGATATAAAAAAAGATGCTGGGACTCTAGAAAGCGTGCAGAGAAGAGCCACAAAGATGATTGGGAGACCGGAGGCTAAAACATACAAGGAACGGTTGCTGGGATTGGGGATGTCTAGTTTAATGAAGAGAAGGATTAAGGGGGGGACATGATAACAAGTCTTCCAGTATCTCAGGGGCTGCCCCAAAGAAGAGGCAGTCAAGCTATTCTCCAAAGCCCCTGAAGGCAGGAGGAGAAGCAACGGATGGAAACTAATCAAGGAGAGAAGCAACCTGGAACTAAGGAGGAATGTCATAACAGAGAGCAATTGACCAGTGGAACTCCTTGCCTCCAGAAGTTGTGGATACTCCATCACTGGAGGCTTTTAAGAAGAGCTTTGTCTCAAATGGGATAGGGTCTCCTGCTGGGACATGAAGACTTCCAAGGCCTTCCACCTCTGTTGTTCTGTTGTGTTATTTCACACCTGGCCATTAATGTGGTTTGGTTTCCACGCAGGAGAAAAGTTGGCGCAACAGCGTGAGACACAACCTCTCCCTGAACGAGTGTTTCGTCAAGGCGGGCCACAGCAACAACGGGAAAGGACATTTCTGGGCCATTCACCCGGACAACCTGGAGGATTTCTCCAAGGGCATCTATCACCGTCGGGCAGCTCGGCGAGGGATCCGGAGGTGAGAAGTGAGGTTGGCTGCTGCCACCTGGGGGAGGGGGGGACAAAGGGCAAGATGGTGGGTTGGGTGTGGCCTTGTGATGCAAGCCCCCAATTTTGACCTTTTTTGACCCACTTCCCCCTCCAAAGTCCCTGGCGTGCTCCTCAATCTATTCTCTTCTCTTCTCTTCTCTTCTCTTCTCTTCTCTTCTCTTCTCTTCTCTTCTCTTCTCTTCTCTTCTATTCTATTCTATTCTATTCTATTCTATTCTATTTATTCCATATTCTGTTCTGTTCTGTTCTGTTCCGTTCTGTTCCATTCTATTTATTCCATATTCTATTCTATTCTGTTTTTCTCTGTTCTGTTCTGTTCTGTTCCATTCCATTCCATTGCATTCCGCTCCGTTCCATTCTATTCTATTCTATTTATTCCATATTCTGTTCTATTCTATTCAATTCCGTTCCGTTCCGTTCCGTTCCATTCCATTCCATTCCATTCCATTCCATTCCATTCTATTCTATACTATTCTATTCTATTCTATTCTATTCTATTCTATTCTATTCTATTCTATTCTATTCTATTCTATTCTATTCTATTCTATTCTATTCTATTCTATTCTATTCTATTCTATTCTATTCTTTCCATATTCTGTTCTGTTCTGTTCTGTTCCATTCTGTTTTGTTCTGTTCTGTTCTATTCTATTTATTCCATATTCTATTCTGTTCTTTTCTGTTCTGTTCTGTTCTGTTCCATTCCATTCCATTGCATTCCGTTCCGTTCTGTTCTATTCTATTTATTCCATATTCTGTTCTATTCTGTTCTATTCTATTCTGTTCCATTCCGTTCCGTTCCATTCCGTTCCGTTCCATTCCATTCCGTTTCATTCCGTTCTATTCCGTTCCATTCCATTCCATTCCATTCCATTCCATTCCATTCCATTCCATTCCATTCCATTCCATTCTATTCCATTCTATTCTATTCTATTCTATTCTATTCTATTCTATTCTATTCTATTCTATTCTATTCTTTCCATATTCTGTTCTGTTCTGTTCTTTTCCATTCTGTTTTGTTCTGTTCTGTTCTATTCTATTTATTCCATATTCTATTCTGTTCTTTTCTGTTCTGTTCTGTTCTCTTCCATTCCATTCCATTGCATTCCGTTCCGTTCTGTTCTATTCTATTTATTCCATATTCTGTTCTATTCTATTCTGTTCCATTCCGTTCCATTCCGTTCCGTTCCGTTCCGTTCCATTCCATTCCGTTTCATTCCGTTCTATTCTGTTCTGTTCCGTTCCATTCCATTCCATTCCATTCCATTCCATTCCATTCCATTCCATTCCATTCCATTCCATTCCATTCCATTCCATTCTATTCTATTCTATTCTATTCTATTCTATTCTGTTCTGTAATTCTATTCTATTCCATTTCTATTCTCTTCATTAAACTAGACATACCCAATTCCAGCAACCGTTCCTTAGATCCTTTAGCCTCCAGTCCCCTGATCATCTTTGTTGCTCTTCTCTGCACTCTTTCCAGAGACTCAACATCTTTGTTTACATCGTGGTGACCCAAACTGGATGCCGTATTCCAAGTGTGGCCTTACCAAGGCCTTGTAAAGTGGTATTTTATCCCATTTTTTAAGGAAAGATGGGACAGCCACTTGTCCAAAATGGTCTAGAGTCTCCTGCTTGTCCAAGAGGTTGGACTAGAAGACCTCCAAGGTCCCTTCTAGCTCCGTGATTCTATTATTCCGTTATTCTCCAGTTCTGCATCCCCCACTGGGTGCAACCGGGCTTTCAGAATTGCCTGCCAAATTGGCAGCAAAGAAAGTTAGTGGAGGATTGTCTGCAGTTCTCCAAGATGTTGGAAAAAGAGTGGCAGAACCTGGGGGGGTGGCGTTAAAAGAGGGATCAGCCTGGAATCCCTAGGTAGCCGCAAGCGAACTAAGTCCCGCCTCCCCTGAATTCTGTTGCCCCTTATCTAAATCCTAGCAGGTACTAACCATGAGTTGAGAAGATTGCTGTGCATAGGTTGATTAGCAATAAATCAGTTTGATCGGACCTCCACGTGTGGCCTGACCTCACAAAGGGAAGGTGATCATCACTAGCTACTTTTCTCCGTCGTTCTAACCCACCGTATCTTGGAGGACCTTGGCTCAAAAAATCTAAGTTCTTTTTGTTGTTTCTTTTTCTTGACTTGAAATCAGATGGATCTGTTCAGTGGACTTTTTTCAGATTAGCGTATTTTATTAAAAGGCTTAACCTTACCAACCACAGGGGACCCAGTGGCTCAGTGGGTTAGGACGCTGAGCTTGTCGATCAGAAGTTCGGCAGTTTGGCGGGTCAAATCCCGAGTGCCGCGTAACAGAGTGAGCGCCTGTTACTCATCCCAGCTTCTGCCAACCTAGCAGTTTGAAAGCACGTAAAAATGCAAGTAGAAAAACAGGGACCGCTACGGTGGGAAGGTAACAGCGTTCCGTGCGCCTTTGGCGTCTAGTCACGCCGGCCACATGACCACGGAGACGTCCTCAGACAAGCGCTGTCTCTTCGGCTTTGAAACGGAGATGAGCACCGGCCCCTAGAGTCGGAAACGACTAGCACACATGTGCGGGGGAACCTTTACCAACCACAACCTTTTTTTAACCTGAAAAATATGTATCTGGGTTTTTTGAACTCTCAGAGATTAAAACAACTCTCCCGCTGTTTTCTTGCTTGTCTTCCCCAGGACGGCAGTGAATTTGAGTTCCCACCATCCCTACAGGCACGGACTCTCTTGCAACCTTCTGGGCCGGTGGTGTCTTTCCTGCTCTTCGTTCCCCAGCTCCCCGCATCTCAACCTTCCTGGACCAAACCGGCCTCTCTTCCTGTTGCCCTCTTCGGTCTCTCGCCTTCAGCCCTTCCTCGCTGGGGGAAGTGGAGAGAAAGCCCAAGCCGAAAAGACGTTCAGTTGCTGGGGCAGCAGCTCCGGTCTACAAATCACACCTCCATCTTGGACCATCCCAGGTCATCCAGCCTCAATCCTTGGACTTCTTCCACCCTAGAGGCCCTCATCCTTTTGTGGCGACTTATTTGACGGTGCGTGAGAAAGAAGGTGGGAGGTGGGTGAAGTTGTCTCTTGGGTAAGAGGCATCTGAGCCCACAGCTACCTAACGGATGGAGAAAGAAGCTTCGAAGGAGCTCCCCTTGTTTCCTAGGTTGTAAAGGAGATAGCGGGAGAATTGGACTTTCAGACCTGCAAGACTAATGTCAGCCTTCTGAGCATCTTCCTCTACCCATTATGCAGCTTCGGGCTAGGCTATCTTTTACCTGACCATTTTCTTAGCATCATTTCTTTTTCCCGTCTCCTTTACATCCCAAGAAACTAGGGAGGGTCCCTTCTAAGCTTTTTTTTTCTCTACCCGTTATACAGTTGTGGGCTCAGCACTCCCTTATTGTATAGGCAACATCTCTTCATCCGTCTCCCAAGGTCTTTCCTACAGACCATTGTAATTTTGGTGGAAAGATCTTCCCTGTAGGGATGGTCTGTTAGAAGGCTTGGAGAAGGCTTGGTTCAGCCCTTCAGTGGAAGAAACACCACAGATTGAAGGCAGGATCTTCCCGGTCCTTTGCTCCTGAGCTACATTGCAGGATCAAAGGACACCCGAGGACACCCATACCTCATTTGGCAAGCTACCTTGCGCACATTTTGAGCCCTTCTTCCTGTGTTTTCTATTCCTGACTCCACCAGCTTTCAAATCCCCCCCCCAATTGGCAGGGAAGGAAATTGGTTGACGATCTCTCTGTGTTTCTCCAAAGGATGGAGATCTTCTCCAGTCCTTTCTGAAAAGCAGGACATGGTCTTCATGGAGACAGCATTCCTTTGAGGTCTTCTGGAGACCGAGCTGAAGCATGCAAAGGCAGAGAGAGAGAGAGAGAGAGAGAGAGAGAGAGAGAGAGAGAGAGAGAGAGAGAGAGAGAGAGAGAGAGAGAGGGAGGATTATGGGAGAGAGAGCAGAGCTGGGGAAAGCAGGGTGATCACGCACTCGTGAACTGCAAGCTCTCTTCTCCTCACAAGCTTTAAAGCTGGGTTTCTCAACCTTGATCACTGGAAGATGCCTGGACATCAGCTCCCAGAACGGGTAATTCTGCGAGTTGAAGCCCAAGCACCTTCCAGTTGGCTAAGGTTGAGAAACATTGCCGTAAAATTTGCAAAACCAACATTTCCTTCATGAGCTTGAATGAGAACCAAGAGCAGAAAGATTCAGATGGTGGTCCACTTGAGTGAGCAAGGTTGGTGAGCCTTGGGTTGGCTAAATGACCCCTTGCTCCATCATTCCAGTTTTCCGCTGAGATGGGATGAAGAAGGGAAAAGAACAAACAGAATAGGCTGTAAAGATCTCCCAGGAAGATTCAAGCCTCAGTTCATCAGACGAGGAAGACTGAAATGCTTTCAGAATAACTTCTGAAGGTTATTCTGCAACTCCTTCTCCCATGCAACTCCATCCTCTCCTTCCCCATCTCTCTTCTCTTCTCTTCTCTTCTCTTCTCTTCTCTTCTCTTCTCTTCTCTTCTCTTCTCTTCTCTTCTCTCCTTCCTTCCTTCCTTCCTTCCTTCCTTCCTTCCTTCCTTCCTTCCTTCCTTCCTTCCTTCCTTCCTTCCTCTCATTCCCATCTCCTTCCTCTCATTTCCACACGTGGAGGTCCAATCAAACTGATTTATTGCTAAACAACCTATGCACAGCAATTAACTCATGGTTAGTACCTGCTAGGATTTAGATAAGGGGCAACAGAATTCAGGGGAGGCGGGACTTAGTTCGCTTGCGGCTACCTAGGGATTCCAGGCTGATCCCTCTTTTAACGCCACCCCCCCAGGTTCTGCCACTCTTTTTCCAACATCTTGGAGAACTGCAGACAATCCTCCACTAACCTTCTTTGCTGCCAATTTGGCAGGCAATTCTGAAAGCCCGGTTGCACCCAGTGGGGGATGCAGAACTGGAGAATAACGGAATATTAGAATCACGGAGCTAGAAGGGGCCTTGGAGGTCTTCTAGTCCAACCCCCTGCTCAAGCAAAAACCCTACACCATTTCAGACAAGCGGCTGTTCAATCTGTCCTTCAAATCTTCCAGTGATGGAGCACCCGCAGCTTCTGAAAGCAAGTCGTTCCATTGTTTGTTCTCACGGTCTGGAAATTGGCCGTTAATTCCAGGTTGCTTCTCTCCTTGATTGGTTTCCATCCGTTGCTTCTTCTCCTGCCTTCTGGCGCTTTGGAGAATACAGGTCACCATGATGTTGAAGTTGCCCTAAAGGAGAATTTCTCCTTGCCTCTCCTCCCTCAATAAAGGTAGTTCTCAAACCTATGAGCGATTGCTTAACGACGGTTCAAAATTACGACGAAGCACCCAGAACGGGTGTTTTACGGCCCCTAAACCCCTTCTGATTCTGCGGTAGTAAAACGTGGGTGTCATCCAACCCCAATTCCTGCAGTCACATGACCACATTTTGAACGCCTGGCAACCAGTTTGCATTGATGACCAGTTGTAACGTTCTGTGGTCATGTGACCACAATTTCCAATGTGGTGTTTGGTTTCGTTTTTGTCGGTTCCCAGCAGGTTTTTTTTCCCCAAATATTGGCAAAAACTGGCAGTTTGGAAGAATGGGTTCACACTTACAACTACAGCGTTTGCTTAGCGACCGACACAAAAATGTTGTCAAATTGGGGTCCGGTCACGCAGGTGCCTTAACCTTTGACCCCAAGAACCTGGCTGTAAATTGAGGACTCATGTGTTTTTCCAAAAATAACAACAGGGCAGTAAAGGGGCTTATTACGGATGATAATGATAATGATAATGATAATGATAATGATAATAATAATAATAATAATAATAATAATAATAATAATAATAATTATTGAGTCCTTCGGGAAAGGGTGGTATATAAATCCAATAAAATAAATAAAAACAAATAATAATAATAATAATAATAATAATAATAATAATAATAATAATAAGAAGAAGAAGAAGAAGAAGAAGAAGAAGAAGTTGGAAGGGACCTTGGAGGTCATCTAGTCCAACCCCCTGCTCGGGCAGGAAACCCTATACCATTTCAGGCAAATGGCTGTCCAGTCTCTTCTTAAAAACTTCCAGCGTTGGAGCATTCACAGCTTTCGGAGGCAGGTAGTTCCACTGGTTAAGTCCTTGACTTACGACGGGTTGAAGACACGCTGGAAACCCCCCCCCCCACACACACACACACTCTCCAAAAAAAGCTACTTATGACTCAGTTTTGAAATTACAGCGGCTGCGATTCCCACCCCCCTGCAGTCACGTGACTTCAATTTTCAACTTTGTTGTTGTTGTTTGTTGTTGTCAGTTTTTGGTATTTGCTTCCGGTTCCTGGCACAAACCGGGTAAAATTGGGCAAAATGGATTCACGGCACAACTGTGACATTTGCGTTCCCTTAACAACCGCTGTGAAGTGTCTCTTAAAATTGGGACCTGTTACATCGCGACCTGCTTAATGGCCACAAGGACTTACGGCCATAATTCCAGGCTCAATGATGGTCGTGAGTGTGTGTGTGTGTGTGTGTGTGTGTGTGTGTGTGTACTCCCTGGGTTAATATTTATCTTGCATATGTTTGAGGCGTTGGCCTTTCACGATCAATCCTCAAAGCTATTGGAGAATCAAGCAGGCATTCGGTCAAGCTACCTCAGCCTAGAAACCAAACCAGGTTAGAGGTTACGCATCCGATTCTTCACGTACAGGTCGCCCTGACTTGCAATGGTTCATCTGATGACCGTTCAAAGTTAAAACTGCGCCGGGAAAAAAAAAGGGATGGGGACTCAGGACCGTTTTTTCACACTTACGACCGTTGCCGCACGCCCACGATCACGTGACCTACAATTCCAGGACACCCATGTTCTTTGCCACCCCCCAGCAGTCCTCTGGGTGTTTTTTTTTTTTTTTTGCACTCCAGATATGGCAGGAGCAGTTATTTATCTTTTTTGCAAACTCTACGTCCGACTTAGCTCAGTCTGTGAACGACGCCAGTGGTATGGCTTGTTCAGACAACCAGGTCCTACAGGAGGGCAAGGTAAAAATGCAGGGATGGTGGCTTATTTGTCGTTCAATTTATAGTTAGCTATAGCTGCGGATGCCGTGGATTTCCTCAACCCAAACTGAATCTCAGGTTGAAATCACCCAACTTAGTGTGAGATTCTGTGAAGCTGGCCAAGGGAGATTTAATCGATAAACCCTGATTAAGCAAACACAATCCCCCTATAACAAATACAGGGAGTCCTTGGCCAAGGGAGATTTAATCAATAAACCCTGATTAGGCAAACACCATCCCCCTATAATAGGGGTAGGCAACCTTGGCTCTTTTATGATCTTGGACTTCAACTCCCAGAATTCCTGGGCCAGCATGGGGGAAACTATGGCCCTTTCATGACTGGTGGACTTCAACTCCCAGAATTCTTGGGCCAGCATGGGGGAACTATGGCCCCCTTTAGGACTCATGGACTTCAACTCCCAGAATTCCTGAGCTAGCATGGCTCAGTTTGGAAACCTCTCCCTTTTCGCTCAGAATGGCTGGCTCAGGAATTCTGGGAGTTGAAGTCCACGAGTCATAAAAGAGCCAAGGTTGCCTACCCTTGCCCTATAACAAGTACAGGGAGTCCTTGACTTACAACCGTTCTTTTAGCGACTGTTAGAAGTGACAGAGGCACTGAAAAATGACTTGCGACCCTTTTTCACACTTAACGACCGTTGCAGCCTCCCCAAGGTCACACGATCAACATTCAGACGCTTGGCAACTGACTCACATTTGTGACGGTGGCCATGTCCCTGGGGTCACACAATCCCCTTCTGTGACCGTCCGACAAGCAAAGTCAAGGGGGAAGCCAGATTCACTTAACAGCCGGGTTGCTAACTTTAAAAAAACGCAGTGATTCGCTTAACGACTGTGGCTAGAAAGGTCGTCAAATGGGGCAAAACTCACTTAGCAACTGTCTCTCTCGGCAACAGAAGTTTGGGGCTCGGCTGTGGTCGTAGCGCGAGGACCAGCTGTACACACGGTTTCACAGTCATCTTTCCAAGTGATCGTTAATGAAATTGTACCCATAAGCCAGATAGGTAAATAGAGCTACAGAATTGAAAAGGAATCTCTTTTAGGACAAACTGCATCCCGACTGCCTGTTTTCGTGTTGACGCTGAAACCTTGAACGTCCAAAGTCCTTCCCTGTAAAGGCGATTTAGGGACATAACTTAAGAAAGAGGCTCGCTGCCACGGGCTGTCGTGCACTCTTCTCTCCAGAGAGTCAGAATTCAGCCTGACACCAAAAGCAGGTGTTGGGGCTCAGCTCTAATGAGCTTTATCTCCAATAAAGCCCTTCTTAATTCCTGTTAATTATATTATTCCGTGGGGAGATTTCCTTAAGGCACTTCTGGGAAACCTTCTTTGGCACCCAACAAGGAAGGAAGGAAGGAAGGAAGGAAGGAAGGAAGGAAGGAAGGAAGGAAGGAAGAAAGAAAGAAAGAAAGAAAGAAAGAAAGAAAGTTGAGAGAGGAAGGAAGAAAGGAAGGAAGGAGAAATGGAGGGAGAGAAGGGAGGGAGGGAGGAAGAAATGGAAGGAGAGAAGGAAGGAAATTGTGAGGAAGACAGGAAGGAAGGAAGGAAGGAAGGAAGGAAAGAAATTGAGGCAGGGAGGGAGGAAGGAAGGAAGGAAATTGAGAGAGGAAGGAAGAAAGGAAGGAAGGAGAAATGGAGGGAGAGAAGGGAGGGAGGGAGGGAGGGAGGAAGAAATGGAAGGAGAGAAGGAAAGAAATTGTGAGGAAGACAGGAAGGAAGGAAGGAAGGAAGGATGGATGGAAGGAAGGAAGGAAAGAAAGAAATTGAGGCAGGGAGGAAGGAAAAATGGAGGGAGAGAAGGAACGAAATTGAGGAAGGAAAGAAAGAAGAAAGGAAGGAAATTGAGGGAGGGAGGGAGGGAGGGAGGAAGGAAGGAAGGAAGGAAGGAAAGAAATTGAGGCAGGGAGGAAGGAAAAATGGAGGGAGAGAAGGAAGGAAATTGAGGAAGGAAGGAAGGAAATTGAGAGAGGAAGGAAGAAAGGAAGGAAGGAGAAATGGAGGGAGAGAAGGGAGGGAGGGAGGAAGAAATGGAAGGAGATAAGGAAGGAAATTGTGAGGAAGACAGGAAGGAAGGAAAGAAATTGAGGTAGGAAGAAAGGAAAAATGGAGGGAGAGAAGGAAGGAAATTGAGGAAGGAAAGAAGGAAGGAAGGAAAGAAAGAAAGATTGAGGCAGGAAGGAAAAATGGAGGGAGAGAAGGAAGGAAATTGAGGAAGGAAGGAAGGAAGGAAGGAAAGAAATGGAGGCAGGGAGGAAGGAAAAATGGAGGGAGAGAAGGAAGGAAATTGAGGAAGGAAATTGAGGAAGGAAAGAAGGAAGGAAGGAAGGAAGGAAGGAAGGTCCATTCACTCTGCAAAGTGAAGTTTCCAGACACCTTTTAAGAAAAAATGCTGCAACTTTCTATGAATTCCAGGAGACGGGATATTTGCAGCCTTGTCCTTTGTTTGGAATCGGAGCCAACAGTTATCTGAATGCCTCGATATTCAGTCCAACCGACAATGGGGTCCCACTTGTGCCATTGTGTGTGTGTGTGTGTGTGTGTGTGTGTGTGTGTGTGTGGCAAGCCAACCCAAAATGGGTCACGTTCTGCCCCAAGACCATCCTAAACTGTGACTTTTAATGGTGGTGGTGGTGGGGGGGGGTGAGTTGCACCTTGGAATGCCTCCTCTGGAGTTTGCAAAGACAAAGGATCAGCAAAAATGAATTTTCTGCCAACCATTTTGGATTTTTTCTTCTGACACCGGTGTGGATGCATTGCAAGATGAGTGGCACACAAATCTGATAAATTAGATGATAGATGATAGATAGATAGATAGATAGATAGATAGATAGATAGATAGATAGATAGATAGATAGACAGACAGACAGACAGACAGACAGACAGACAGACAGATAGATGATACATTATAGCTAAAAGAATAGCAGAGTTAAAAGGGAACTTGGAGGTCTTCTAGTCCAGCCCTTCCTCAGACAGGAGACCCTATATACCATTTCAGACAAATGGTTCTCCAATCTCTCCTTAGAAATTTCCAGTGTTGGAGCATTCACCACTTCTGGAGGCAGGGAGTTCCACCGGTTAATTGTCCTCCCTGTCAGGAAGTTCCTCCTTAATTCCTGGTTGCGTCTGTCCTTCGTGAGTTTCCATCTGTAGCTTCTTTCCTGCCTTCAGCTGCTTTGGAGAATAATTTGACCCCCCCCCTCTTCTTTGGGGCAGCCCCTCAAATATTGGAAAACTGCTATCATGTCACCCCTCGTCCTTCTCTTCATTAAACAAGATAGATGAGAGGGAGGGATGATGGGGGTGGAAGATGCCACTCAGAAACACTTGCACAAACGCACACGCACGCACACACGTGCTCTCACACACACACACACACCACTGACCCCCACCCCCTTCCAAAAGCTGGGCTTGTGGGGGCTAATTGTTCCTGAGGCCCTTAATGAAAAACAGGGATTGCGGTCCTAAGTGGCCTTAGAGACGTGGCTACAGTCCTTTAATCCCCGGGGATCAGCTCCTTTATCTCTCCCAGGAGCTTGGAAAAAATAGGAGGCTTATGACACAAGCTACTTTAAAATAATAATAATAATATGGTTGCCTTTTCTGTCAAAGGAACGGTGGGAGGGTGAAGGCTAGGCAACATCTTCAGCGGATCTTAGGGGGTGTCTGTGTTCTTCTGCTTACCAAGGCTTTAGGGGCGTGTGTGTGTGTGTGTGTGTGTGTGTGTGTGTGTGTGTGTGTGTGAAGTGAGGGTCTTGTGATGGGTCCTGTGATGGGTCAAGTAATAAAGATACATGAGAGAGAGAGAGAGAGAGAGAGAGAGAGAGAGAGAGAGAGAGAGAGAGAGAAATGGATGGATAGATAGATAGATAGATAGATAGATAGATAGATAGATAGATAGATAGATAGATAGATAGATAGATAGATAGATATAGAGATGGATGGATGGATGGATGGATGGATGGATGATGGATGGAGAGATAGAGATGAATGGAAGACAGACATAGATAAAGGTAAAGGTAAAGGTTCCCCCGCACATGCGTGCTAGTCGTTTCCGACTCTAGGGGCCGGTGCTCATCTCCGTTTCCAAGCCGAAGAGCCAGCGCTTGTCCGAGGACGTCTCCGTGGTCATGTGGCCGGCATGACTAGACGCCAAAGGCGCACGGAACGCTGTTACCTTCCCACCGTAGTGGTCCCTATTTTTCTACTTGCATTTTTACGTGCTTTCGAACTGCTAGGTTGGCAGAAGAGACATAGATAGATAGATAGATAAATAGATAGATAGATAGATAGATAGATAGATAGATAGATAGATAGGAGGATAAAGAGAAAGAAGATGGTAGATAGATAGATAGATAGATAGATAGATAGATAGATAGATAGAGATAGATAGATAGATAGATAGATAGATAGATAGATAGATAGATAGAGATGGATGGATAGATTAGATAGATAGATTAGATAGACAGACAGACAGACAGACAGATAGAGATGGATGGATGAATGGAAGACAGACATAGATAGATAGATAGATAGATAGATAGATAGATAGATAGATAGATAGATAGGAGGATAAAGAGAAAGAAGATGGTAGATAGATAGATAGATAGATAGATAGATAGATAGATAGATAGATAGATAGATAGATAGATAGACAGATAGAGATGGATGGATAGATAGAAGACAGACAGACAGATTAGATAGATAGATAGATAGATAGATAGATAGATAGATAGATAGATAGATAGATAGATAGATAGGTGAAGGTTGGTTCTCTGAGCTTGTGGGTTGGTTTGCAAACGTTTCATTACCAGGCTCACTAACATCTTCAGGGCTTTTCAACCGGTAGTACGCACACCACCTGGCAGCTGGTGGGCGGCCCTGCCCTGCCCAGCCAAGTCTTAGTGGAGGGGGCAGCAGCACAGGACTTGCCCTGAGGGATTCCTGAGGAGCTGCAGGGCTGCTGGGGGAGACAAAGGCCTGCTGGGTGAAGAGTGTGTGTGTATGTGTGTGTGTGTGTGTGTGTGTGTGTGTGTGTGTGTGAGAGAGAGAGAGAGAGAGAGAGAGAGGAAAGGCTTTTGGGAGGAATGTGCGTGTGTGTGTGTGAGGCAAAGGCTTTTGGGGGAAGTGTGTGTGTGTGTGTGTTTGTGAGTGTGAGGTAGAGAGGAAAGGCTTTTGAGGGGGGAATGTGACTGCACTTTGGCTGCTCAGCAACCAGGCCCTATTTACGGCCTTTTGCAGCGTCCCATGGTCAGGTGGCCATGTTTTGTGAGGGGTTTTGGTGAAAGTCGGCATTTACTTCCTGATTTTGGCCAAACAGCATCCATAGCAAACCATTAGTTTACTTAATGACCGTGGCAAAAAGAGATGGTAGAAAGATTTACAGCTGTCATGATTTACGACCTCATTTGCCAGGCTCAATTATGGCCATACGTTGAGCTCTCCGTGGTGCTGAACTTTGAATTGGCCTCCAGCATCTACAACTTCTGGTGGCCAGCCCTTCCAGTGGTTAATTGTTCTGTTAGAAGTTTCTCCTTAATTCCAGGTTGCTTCTCTCCTTGATTAGCTTCTCTCCGTTGTCTCTTGTCTTGCCCTCAGGTGCTTTGGAGAATAAATTGTCCCCCTCTTCTTTGGGGCAGCCCCTCAAATACTGGAAGACTGCTATCATGTCCCCCCTACTCCTTCTTTTCTCTAAACTGGCCATGTCCAATTCCTGCAACCGTTCTTCATATGTTTTAGTCTCCAGACGTTTGATCATCTTAGTTGCTCTTCTCTGCACTTTTTCCAAAGACTCAACATCTTTTTTTTTTGTAACATGGTGACCCAAAACTGGATGCACTTTTAGCCTTTAGCTCCCTAGTCACTTATGTTGCTTCTTCTCTGAAGACATTAGCTTCCAGATAGTTTCCAAGGGCAGCCCCATCTAGAACCCATTGCAGTAGTCAAATCTGCAGATGTCTCAAAGCTAGAAGGGAGAGGAAACATTTTAATTTTTTTTTATTTTTATTTTAATTCCATTTATATCCCGCCCTTCTCCGAAGACTCAGGGCGGCTTTACAAACTTAGCAGGATAATTTTGTTCTCGTTGTGAACCACCCAATGTTGTGTTTTAACGTGGGCGGCCACACAAATCTTTTGAAGAAACATGGCGTTTTATCATTGTTTTTATCCCGTGTTTGCACTCTGATTAGACATACGTGCATGAGAAGTAAATTTAATATGACCACCATTTGTGGTCCTTATCATGGGACAGTGGTGGGGGAACAATCAGAATGAAATCTTGAGGCGGACAAAACTTGGGAATATTTTGTTCAAACTTGGGCTGGGTCAAAATTGCCCTTTGGGGGTCAAAGGCAGCCCCTTCACACTGTCCCCATTGCTCAGGTTTTGCCTCTGGATATCTGTGCCTGCATGTAGGAACTGCCTCTGATGTGAACAGAAGGAAAACCCTTCATCTATGGAGATTCTCAGTCCTCCAGATCATGGTTGTCCCAAAGGTGCTTTTTCAGGAGACAACTGGACTTGTTTTGTTTTTGCTTGAAGATGTTTCACTTGTCAACCAAGAAGCTTCTTCAGTTCTGACTGAATGGTGGAGAATGGAAGGATTTATACTCCTTGCAGACAGTTGGTCATTAGCCACAAAGAAGAGGGGTGGGTGTGTGTCAAACTGTTCTCCAAATCACCTCAAGGCAGAACAAGAAGCAACGAATGGAAACTAATCAAGGAGAGAAGCAATCTAGAACTAAGGAGAAATTTCCTGACAGCCAGAACAATTAACCAGCGGAACTCTTTGCCTCCAGAAGTTGTGGGTGCTCCAGCATTGGAAGTTTTTAAGAAGAGATTGGACAACCATTTGTCTGAAATGGTATAGAGTTTCCTGCCTGAGCAAGGGGTTGGACTAGAAGACCTCCAAGGTCTCTTCCAACTATGTCTGTTCTATTCTGTTCTGTTCTGTTCTATTCCTGAGTCATTGAGGCCACTTGATGCCCCAAGGTAGATAACCTCCAAGTGGCCTCAACGACTCTCAGAGAGAGTACTAACGACCAGATGACTGCAAGGAATACAAATCCTTCCATTCCCCACCATTCAGCCAGAACTGAAGAAGCTTCTTGGTTGAGAAGTGACATGTCTTCAAGGAAAAACAAAGTCCAGTTTTCTCTCTTGTAAAAACACATGTAGGACTTTGAGTATTTGGAATGTATGGACCAATATATCCCATTATGATATTGATGATGATGATGATTTATTGCACAATCAGACTGAATTTGACATTTTTGTCCGCAATACAAAAACAAGTAAATGAAGACACAGCCAAGATTCGAGAGAAAGGAAATCTATTAGTGCAAAAAAATTAACAGTTCTCTAGTACAGTACAATAAATGGAAGGAAAAAAAAAGAAGAACATACAATTGATTTGATTTTAGTCAACAACCAATTCTGAACAAGAAGAGAAAATCAATGCAACTTTGCTTGTATTTTTAAATTTCTGCATGAAGTCTTATCTTTTGCATTTTTCTGGGTTTTTTTTTAGAAAACAAACACAAAATAGCCAGGGTGAGGGGAGAAAACACCTTCTCTCACCCCTGAATGTGAAGTTAGTGTTGGGTACCACAGCCTGGGTGTCCATAAAAATAATCTGATTTTTTTTTTAATATATATATATACGAAAGAGTTTCCCAAAGCTTCCCAACCAACCTCAGGCTTTCCTGAATTCACTATTCTCAAATTTAAAACAACGGCGGGCAAATCTTAAGCGAAAAAGTTCAGTTGCTGATTTAGGATGGAGAAGAAAGAGAAAAAAAAATTAAGCCATTAAGAGATGTGTTTATTTCCCCATTCAGGAGGGGAGGAAGTTTAAGAGAAAGGAAGAATAATATCTGGGCCCAATCCTGCGCGCATCGGATTCATTGCTACTTTGGGGGGAAAAAAGACAACGAAGGAAGAAAGAAAAAAAGAAGAAAAGCTTTGCAACAAAATGATTTTAGGAAACAGATTTCCCGAAGAATTAACGCTGAAAGACCACACAGTTAACAGACGGTCTGCTTTTTTCTGAACTATTTTGCTTGTCATTATCGGGAAAGAGATTTTTTTTAATTTTTTCATTGTTTCTGAAAAACAGTTACCTCCCTTTCCCGAGAGTTTGCCAAAATAAAATAAAGTAAGATAAAAGTAAAAAAAAATAAGCGTGGGATATTTGCAATATTAACTGACAAGGTGCTGAATACAAGGCAGAAACTAGAGACAGACCTAAGGCGTAATTTACACTCTGAAGCACGGGTGCTGGAGAACTCTCTCCAAGAAAATTTGGATGGCGTGTCTACGCAGCCACACGTTACACCAGTTTTTGAGAAAGTCACACAGTCACACACACAGAAAAACCCCTGAGACTAATCCATCTGCGGAAAGAAGAATCTGCAACCAAACTGCACTTCCTAGGAAATTCTGCAGAGACCCTGGGCAGCTAAGCCAAATTTAAGCCAGGTTACATTTGGAGGAGAGATGGGCTCTCAAGTCACGTTAAGAGTGCGGGCCTTCGCCCAGTGTGGAACTACAATTCCCATGAATCCTTGAGAGAAGCAAGAATAAAGCCAGGAAGGTCAAGCTCTACGTGCAAATTAAGAGTTCCGAAATTAGTTTCCTGAACATCGAACAAATGTACTTTGAATGGGGTGAGAAAAATCCCATTTTAATTGAGGTGGTTGCTCAGTTTTGATCGTTTGCGTACAGAAAGGACTTAAGACTTCTCCTTTATGACTTGTATTTATTCCTTGTCTCACGGATGAGTCCAAAAGCAAAGCTTTGGAGAACTGGGACAATTACGTTTGTAAATAAGCCAAAATCTCTCTGTACTGATACCATTCATTTCCAGAACCACGGACAGGCTTCTTCAAAACTTTGTCTTGGGCCTTGTTAAACCACAGTTGTTGCGATTAGACCCGTGTTCGTCTTCCACGCTCAAGGATTCATTTTGGCTGAATACCTGAAAGTATGAGGCTCAACATCTCAAGACATCAAGATGTCACCGATTCCAAATCAGGAGAAAAGAAACTGGTCAGATAGCACCATCATGAAGATAGTCCAACTCTGATTCCCAAGTAACCTGCCTGGTAAGGGGCAAGGGCTGGAGTAGATTCTAGGCACCATGGAATTGGGTGAACATGGCTTCCTTCTTCCTTGTCGCTCAAAGGAGCGTATCTGGAAGAACCTAATGGCTTGGTTATATTTTGGAAAGGAACTTTCCAAGTTAAGAAGGGTGGGTCCTTTGTCCCAGAGTTGAAAAAAAATGGTAGTAGAAGCTGGTCAGTAGCTTCAGCTCAATTTACGATCCCCATCAGCTTTCCCTTCCTCAGCAATCAAACACACAACTGAGAAAACTCTTAGTGGGCTCAGAGGCCCAATCTAAAGGGACAGCCCAACGAGATATCTCTGTTTCCCCTGATGTTCTGCTACACTTTTAACGTCCTTCAAATCCGCTCGGTCCAAAGTTGGCCACTGCTCGACGATCTGGAGGCTATCTCCTTCTCTTTTCGTCAAAAGTGAACACGACAAATCTCACACTGAGGGGATGACATCTCCCAGGATTGGGAGAGGAACACAGGTCTCCAGTGGAAGGCCATCAACACTATCCTGCCGCAAAACCAAAATGGCATCCATCGGGGAAGAAACTGGTGCGGGGAGGTTTACAGGCCCAAGAGACGAAGAAGAAAATGGAAGTCACTCCCTTACCCCACCTATGGAAGACTACCTGATGCACATGGGTTGTGTGGTTAATGATTCTCAAGCTCCTGCACTGTCTTCCTGGATCCCGAAGGCCAACGCTGTTGGCAATCTTGACTTTGAACGGATGCCAAAAGAGAACCTCACAGGCAAATGGTTAAGTCTAAAGCTTTCATGTGATGGGTTACGACAGACCTTGTGGGAAGTAAGTGACAACACTAACAGGGAACACAAAGTTAAGGCCATGGTGTGCTAAATTTCACTGAGTTCGGGGAGGGGGGGGGAAAGTTGCTCTTAAACAAGCATGCAAAAGGTTCAAGCTCTTTCTGGATTTCAAACGTATTCAAAAGCCAGCTCAGGTTGAGCTGGGCCGTTTGAGCATCCCAAATCACATATTCTGAGAAACTTTGTTTCGAAATCAGCACAAAACCCGTTTCGACAAATCTCAGAGGTTCCTATTGGCAGAAGTGCATCTGGCCATAGATAAGGAGGACAAATAAGATCATTGGAAACCACGGTTTGCTTTTTTCCATAATCCTGGCCACTTTTAAGATAGGTAAGACTTCAACCCCCAGCATTCCTGCCGGCGGAGGGATTCTGGGAGTTGAAGTCCATCACGTTTAAAGGGGCCAAGGTTGAAAAAAAAAAACACACCCCCACAGTTTAGTTTTGTTTCAACTTTGAAACAGGACAAATTCCGTTTGATGAAGTCCTCGGGATGTCTCTAATTTTGTCCTAGCAGCAGGCAGCTCAACAGAACGTTTTTGAGTTGGGCTATTTTATTCCAAGTGGAAAACTATTATTATTATTATTATTATTATTATTATTATTATTATTATTATTGCCCCCCCCCATCTCTTCGGGAAACAGTCAAAATATTTTGGTCTCGTCCTGTGAGTTTCTATCCAAACTTCCCCAGCTCTATTTTCTCACAAAGGCTCAGCTGCTCCACAAATGAAAATTCATGATGTTGGGTTAAATTCCCTCCCCTTAACTTCCCTCTAAAAATTTGTGAGCCAACCAATGACGTATCGCCATAGGGGCGGGCAAATAAATAAATAAATAAATAAATAAATAAAAATTCTATTCTCATTCTCTCTCTCTCTTTTTTTTTTTGAAAGAATTTTATAGGATATTTCTCCAATACCTCGGACTGTCTCAAAGGCACCTCTGGATGCGACAACCCTGTTCGATTGCTATTGGCTGCTTATTTTATTTTATTTTTTTTGAAATAAAAGTGCTTAGGAATTTTTGAATTATTATTATTTATTTTTTTTTAAAAAAAACCATGTTAAAGAATTGGGCCCTCCGGGGCAGATGGGAAGCAGATAAACCCTGCGGGGTTCTCAATTTGGGGTTCTGAAAATGGCATTTTTTTAAAAAAAATGGCATTTTTTTAAAAAAAAAAGAAAAAAAGAAAGAAATTGCAGTCATTCCTAAACGGTCCCTGGAGTCATCTGCTGAATGGCCCCATGGGCGAATGCTGACAATATAAATAACGTGAATTCATCTATTGGGATACGTGGGGAAAGGAGAGGGTTATAATATCTGGGAGAGGGGAAAAAAATGTCCACTTTGCCTGGTTATGATAAGAAAGCAAATTTATAACCGAAGGTTCAAAGTTGGCTTCTATGAAGGGACCCAGTTAGTTTATAGATTATTTGGCAAGTCCCATAAGTTTCTGCAACTATTTAAAAAACCCCACAGTGATGTAGACAGACAACAATTGACAGTCATTCCCTAGGTTGGCCTTTTGATCCTTCACCTGTTTCCCCCCCCCCTTTCATATTTTCAACCAGAAGATCAACATTTCAGAGCTCTTTATTTATTTATTTATTTTTAAAAAATTAAGATATCAAAAAATAGGCAATTAAAATTAGCATTTATTACATTAGCTTTTCAAGGGGGGGTAATCTTATGTACAAGAACAAAAGAGCAACTGCATTTTAAATTTTAGATATATATATATATATATATTAAGCCCCCTCCCTCTGCAAAAAGTGCATTTAATGTTTTTTATATATATCCACTCTGTATTTATCTCCCAAAATTTTATTTATTTATTTATTTTCTAAGAAAGAAAACCCTATCCAACAAACACGGAATGTCTTCTCTGTGCTTTTTCTCTCTCTTTTTTTTTTGCTCACTCAACAACAGTAAATTAGTCATTTAAAGTCGGTTTATTATTATTATTTTTACAAGACAACGAACATTTAGAATGCTCTGAATAATAACAACAGTAATAATAGGATTTAAGAAAATTGGCTTTTTAGCTGACGGAATCATCACTTTATCTTCCCTGTAGCTAAACGACATTTTTATTTTATTTTATTTTTATTTGGTAAAGGGAAAAAGAGAGTTCTAGAACCAGCTCTCAGAAAAAAACCCTCAAACTCTCTTTTTGTGTGTGTGTGTGTGTATATTTCATATATCATAATATATATTTCTTAAGAACACATAGCTTTAATAAAGCATTTTATTAAAGTTCTCCATAGGCTTAAAATAAAAAAGGGATACTTTAAATGGACACCCACCTAGGAAACTAATCTCACATGGACAGTTAGAAGAAAAGCTTTTTTTTTAAAAAAAAAAAATTGGGGTGGGGGCAGAAAAACCCTACAAAGAACAAAAACCCAGAGTTTACATTGAAAAGGTTCCTTTCAACTTCAGCAATGATCCTGGATGGCCAAGAGATTAGAAGAGAAAGAAGCCACGATGAAAGAACTGGACGTAACTTGACATTAAACAAGATACTCTCTAAGCACAGAGGAGAACCTGATTTAGCCTCTGCCTTATTGAAGACCTCAACGAGACACAGTGGAAGAAGGGAACCACCGCCGCCACCAACCCAGAAGAAGCGGAAGCTGTCCAAAGGATGAGCATCTCCTTTTACATTGGGGTGATGATGGTAAGGATGGGACGAGGGGAGAGAAGGAAGCGTGAAAAGCATCAGATTTCAAAGAGAAGAAGCAATCCATTCCAACCCGGGGGCGGGGGATGGGGCGAAGAGTTCTCACTCTACGTCAACTTGCATCCGGAAGTGTCCCCAAGTCCTTGCTTCATGTTTTCATGTTTCTCAACCGGGGCAATTTTTTTAAAGACCTGGGGACTTCGATCCCTGGAATTCCCCAGCCATCTATGCTGGCTGGGGAATTCTGGGAGTTGAAGTCCACCCATTTTTCAGCGGGCCAGGTTGAGAACTCCTGTTTTTCAGCACATCCTCAAAAGCATTTCCCCCTCCCCCCATTTCGTTTCATTTTTTTTTTGTTGTTCGAAAAGTGCAACAGAATCGGCCCACGGAATCCAATGGGTCAACATTAGTGCAAAGAAGAAAAAAGTCCTTGACCATTTAAAGATGCCGTGTTCTTTTTATTCTTAGCGACTATGCTTAAGGCTTTGGGTAGGTGAAGTTGGGTTGAGCTAGAGAAGGAGGGGGAGGAAAAGCAGGACCAACACAGCCTCCTCTCATCAAGACCCGACGGGGAAGTAATTGGGGGAGGGGGGAAGGAAGTTGGTCAACTGGTGTGGCTGCTGGAGGGTGGGCTGTCCCCGTGCCGCCATCTTGCTAGCGTCATGTGATCCTTCTCCACTTTATCCCTGCCGGGGTCCTCGCTACAAGCTGTAATGGAGACCAGTCACGTTTCCAAGGGTCTTACAAATCGAGAGTCTCGGAAGAACGCAACCAACGTTGGGTGAAGAGGAGGAGAAGATGTAAGAAGTGGTAGAACGTTGAATGAGTTGGGGGTCCTCTCTCTACAACAGGCTTTAATGGAGACCAGTCACGTTTCCAAGATGCTTACAAATCGAGAGTCTCGGAAGAACTCAACCAACGTTGGGTGAAGAGGAGGAGAAGATGTAAGAAGTGGTAGAACGTTGAATGAGTTGGGGGTCCTCTCTCTACAACAGGCTTTAATGGAGACCAGTCACGTTTCAAAGGTGCTTACAAATCAACAGTCCCGGAAGAGATTCTTCCAACTCAACCAACGTTGGGTGAATAGAAGATGTAAGAAGCGATAGAACGTGAGAACATGGAACTGGTTGGCTTTCCCATAAAAAAACCCCCATTCCTGGATGCTACAAATGATGCTGGTCCAACCCCTGACAGATAAGCTCCCTTCCCACCACAGGAGACAATTATATCTGGCAAAACGTTTACCCCGTTTGCCATTTTGGATCTGATCCAAATGGGCCAACCTTCTTGGTGTTCCTCAACGTTGGCAAGTCACCTTTTTGTTCCAGCTTGGGTGATCATCTCTCCCAAGTTCATTCACACCACAGCGAGGACAGTCCCTGAGAACAGCTAAGGGTGTCAACAAGACAGTGTGTGTGTGTGTGTCCTTCTCGGTCGGGGACAAAAGAAGAATTTTTGGGGTTCTCTCCTATGGTTGTCATGTTTCTTCAGATCAAACTCTTACACCCATGTTAAGCACAACAGTATTTTGGAGGGAGCAAAGAGGCAATTCCTGCTTATTTTTCAACGGAATCAATCCCAAAAGCTCCCAGGTGTATTTGAAGCACCACAATATCCAGCGCCCCCCCCAAAAAAAGTCATTCCTAATTTTCGGAAACCAATCAGTGGCCGTCGAATTCAGTGCCCCGCATCCCTGCCAAATGTACGAAAGCAAACAACGGGAAAGACACACACAAACTTGGACCACTTCAAGCACCTCGTTGAAATCCACAATTAAATCTACCCCAGGAAAAAAACACATTCTATCAGTGAACACCCTTCGAAGCGAGAAACGCTTCTTCCTGAAATGTGGTTAAAAAAGAAATCAGCAAGTTTCTTTGGCAACACTTTACCACAACCTTAATATATATATATATATATATATATGGATTGGAGGAGAACGCTGCATGCAGTCATTTTTATCATCGCTCGTACAAAGAGGATTTGAGATGAATTTAAGGCAGAACAGAGAGGCCAGCGCAGGACCGAATGCAAGACAGAAATGCAATTCTTTTTTTTTTAAAGTGCAAACGCATCAAAGCTTATGTTAAAGTGTTGCCGTCACACACAGCTCGCTCCCGATTCCATGACCTCCAATTTGGGATTTCGTTCCGGTCCCGCTGACTTTCAATGGGAGAAACACCAGTCCAATCGGTACAAACTCTTTGAAGGGAATATTGCGACCACAAAGGGACACCAAGGACAGACACAGCTAGAACTGTGCTCTGGATTGGTTTTGAACCAGGGTAATCTTCCCTCCAAGTAGCGCTGGAGTTACGACTGGTGAGGTCAAGGTGGGTGGGAGGGGACAGTATGCATTTTCATTTTGCTTTTTTTTTTTTTGGCTAGTTCCTCATTATAAAACGAAACACAATTCCTCGCACTCTCTCTAGGGAGCAGGGATAACCCAGATTAAAATTGGATTAAGCACCCTTGGCCAGTCTTGCAGACAATGATACAGGAAAGGGGGCACTAAGGAAGTGGGGGCACCGGCTGTGTTTGGGGTTGGGCAGCAGGGTTGAGTTGCACCCAAGATCAAACTTTGGTTCGCCGTCTTGCAGAGAATTGGGGAAGAGACCTTCGGTGTCCCTCGGCAAGGGGAAAAAAAGAGAAACTTGAACAACAGCGACCAAGAGTTTAAATATATATATATATATATATATATATATATATCCCTATAAAATGCTAAATTGTGCTCATACCAAAACGACATCCTGCCAAGTCTTCTGATGTTTCTTTAGCCAAAGAGTACCCTCGGGTCTAGTGGAAAGTAGAAGCTGGATTTAAGAGAAGAAGGCATCAAACAGGCAAAAGAAAAACGTGGTGGGATTTATCAATTGTGAGGAGACTTCGGAAGGGGGGAGAGAGAGAGAGAGAGAGAGAGAGAGAGAGAGAGAGGAGAGAGAGAGAAAGAAAGAAGGACACACAAACAGTCATGGAGACGGGTGTAAAAACAACCTGGGAGAGAAACCACAACTTTTGGTTACAATAAGGAATCTCATGTATCTACTACCTATTTACAAAGTCCACGCTAATTTTTGCATATGCAATCATTGAAAATCAGTGCGAAGCCGAGGATCTCCGTGGAAGAGAAGGTGGAGGACGGGGCGGGGGGGGGGAGAGGGGAACATGTCCATCTAGGCCCCGCCCGGGCCGTCTTTGGCTCCCCTTCCCCTCAAGTGGACAACAATGGTACAGAAGAAAGGAAACCAACAAACAAGAGGACAAAATGGAGCCCGGGAACTTGACATGTCCAAAAACTTAAAAAACGGATTACCCTTTCCCCGTTTACCCCTTTGTCTTTTTTTTTTTTTTAAGAAACTAGGTCAGGGGTCACCGAACTTGGTCAATTTAAGACTTGTGGATTTCCAACTGCCAGAATGCCCCAGCCGAAGGAATTCTGGAAGTCGAACTTCACAAGTCTGAAAGTGGTCAGCTTTGGCGGCCCCTGGCCTAGGTGGGTCAGTAGGACGAGTCGGAAGATGCTCCACTGGCCGCTGAAAAGCGGTTTTCGGATTTGTGCTTAGTGTGAATTTTTAGGGTGAAGCGGTCATTCCTGCAAAAAAATTCATCATTTGCGGGGGGGGGGATATTTTTTTTTTTGGTGGAGGCAGGTTTCCCCCCCCTCTGGCTCTGGGTTCGAGAGAGAGCGGGTGAGAGAGACTTTCAATTTTGCAGGTTACCAATTTTTCCCCCATCTTGTACGAGTCGGAAAGGAAAATCGGTGGATGGTAACTCTACCGTCCCAGTGGAAAGAGGAAGATTATGCTGATCTGGATTTATGGGACAAACCCGCCCCCCCCCCCACTCCCGAAAAGATTAGAAGGCTTGGACATTTAATCTTGGCCTTACTCCACTCCGCAGCGGCCAGCAAGGACATCTGTTTGGTCAGCCCTGCCGCCGAGACGGTCCTAAGACCCACGTTGTGGTTGGGGAACGCACAGCCCAGCACCAGCAATGAGACATGTATACAAAACCAGAACGACAACAAAACAGGAGGGAGGAAAAAAAAATAAACATACACAAGAAAAAAACAACACCCCATGATTCCTGCTTAAAAATTCAAGCTTCCATTTTTATATATATATATATATATATATATATATATATATATATATATATATATATATATATATATATATATATATATATATATATATATATATATATATATATATATATATTTCTGAAGTGCAATCCACTTTCGAGGGTTGCTTTAGATATCTGCCTAAATTTTGCAACGTGTCACAGAATCTAATTAAATCCAATCCTCCCCTTTTTTTAAATTTATTTCTATTTCCCTATCAAGCCAACAAACCAAAATGGTAAATTCCATTTGAGTCTTTTTCTTCTTTCTTTCTCTCTCTCTCTCTCTCTCTCCCTCTCTTTGCAAATATATAGACATATATATATATATATATATATGTACATATTTGTTTTTTTTCTCTTACAAAAATAAATTCAATTTTAGGAATTATTTTAATAAAAACAATAGACAACAATAAATTTTTCTCCGTAGAAGATGGTTTCGACGTGTAAACATATTCGTTTCTTTGTTTTTTTTTATATAGATATATAGATATATATTTTCTTTTAAATTAAGATAAAGTGATTTTTTTTAAAGTACCCGTTCCATTTCAAAGTGCTAAGACTTCTTTGTTTCTAATCTCTTTTTTTGTGTGGTTTTTATTGCTTTTTTTTGTATTAAATAAAATATCCATCTTGTTCTGCTTATTTTATATATATATATATAAATCCTCTCTCAGTACACACATGCTCCCCTATTTAATTACATTCGGCCAAACAGTTCACCTTTTTTTAATATATATTTATATTAAAAAGGAAATCTAAAAAGTGCTTGTCAAAGGAAAAAAAAGAACAAAAAAAGGAAATGACTAAAATTCATATATATATATATATATATATATATATATATATATATATATATATATACATATATATATATATATATATATATATATATATATACATACATACATACATACATACATATATATATATATATATATATATATATATATATATATATATATATATATATATTCTTTAAACTGTGCATTTAAAAAATTCTGAAATAGCTAAAGGTGCCCTTATTTATTTTTTTAGCTTAGAGGGAGCTGTGTCTTTAAATTTATTTATTTTTTGATACAGCTACTTACTTACCGACAGGAGAGGATAAATAGGAAGAGATTTGGTAAATCACCCCGAAAGACAATTTTGGACCCCAAACCTTATCACGATCCAAACAGACACCCTTAAGCATAAATCTGGCTATCTTAAGACTTCCAAACGAGGGAACATACTAAAAAAAAAAAGGAAGATTACATAATGGGGGGGTGGGGGTGGGAAATGTAAACCCTGAATTAACTAGGGTTTAATTTATGCCAGGAACAAATCATTTTTCCTACAAAGCCATCGCTGGGCATGTATTTAGGGCTTGTTTTGTGCCAAATGAGGTACAGACAAGGTCTTTAGGAAAAGCTGGAGGCAGAGATACATCTGGACGATTTGCTGGCACCTCTGATGTTGGGAGTGTCTCGCATCGGCGTCCCTGGCACGCCGGCTAATTAAAGGACAATATTCCCACATGTACAACAAGGCTGGGATATTTGTACCAGCCCGAGAGGAGTGTGTGTCGGAAAGTGAGGAATAGCGGATGAAGCCAGCACGTAGCTCATGCAAGCGAGCCATGCCGCGAGATCTTTTCTTCCGCAGATCTCGGTGAGGGGGAAAAAAACCCGATGCCCTTTGAGGAGAGGGAAGAATAACTTGTACTGCAACTTTCAGTACCATTTAAAACAGGGCTTCGCTTGGTCACCTCCGGGGAGGAGGGAAACGAAGAATGAGATTTTAATGACTACTATTAAAATCCTCGCTGGAGCATTGAACAAAGCACCAAAGATCTCAAGAAGTTTATCTGGTTTGGGAGGGTGGGGGGAAAAAAGCGATTCAGACTGAAACGGATGCAAATCAACTCCAGAAGGAAAAACTAATAAGCCGAGATGTAGCCTTGCTTGCAACGCAACAGTCTTGGCCTCAGCCAGCTTTGGAAATGGTGGCTTGGTATAACGGTTGAGGGCGTTGTGGTTTGTCTGATCACAAATAATCCCCCCCCAAAAAAAAGCTAGCACTTGTAATCCTTTGGCCCACGTAACACTATGTGGGTTTCTCCCCCCCCCCCCCCGGGTTTGGAAGAAACTCAGGACACCAACTTGAGTTTTCCCTGCTCGACAGGCCAACATCCTATCCCAGAACCTGACATTGGGGAATTGTGCCCAACGAATGTCAAATCCCCTTTTTGCCCTTCACCAAACTTTTAAAAACAGGCCTGAAATTCTCTGCCAACAGCCTTAAGAACTACGATTTGACTTAAAAGGAAAGCTCTTCCAAGAAGCTTTGTAGAAAAAAAATGAGAATTTTAGAACAGGGGAGGAGGGGAGGGGAAGGGTGATTGGGAAGAAACAAGATATATTCCCCCCCCCCAAAAAAAAGCTTCCTCTTTTTTCTTTGCTTTTTTAAGTCAGCCAACTCACTGACCACCCTCATTGTGTCCCTTTGGAACAGCAGCTTCTAAAATACTTACAAAAAAAGGCCATTATAATATATATGTCTTTATGTCTGTATGTATATATATATATATATATATATATAGTTTTAAAACTTAAAAACTAAAATTCTGGAAGCTTCGTTTCATGTTTTGCAGACCTCTTCTCTTCCACACGTACTCCCCGCCCCGCCCACGACCCCTGGCTCAAAACCTTGATCACTGGGTGGTCTCCTTTCATCCATGGCTAACAAGAGTTTATAAATCGAACGGGAAGATCATAAACAGAGATACATTATACACCTATAAGGCTATTCTGACTTTTTTGTGGGTTTTCTTTTGTTTTTGTCCCCCCCCCCCAAAAGGTGAGGAAACCATATATATATATATATAATATTTTTTTTATCAAGAGGAACCGGAGGAAAGTTATAACTAGATTTTGTGACACTTTTTTTTTCTTTTTGGTTTAGGAAAGTCCTTGTGGTTTTTTTTTTTAATACCCTCAGACAATTCCCCCAGCTACATTCAAACTTCCCGACGCCTCGTTGGCGTTCGAACTCTCTTCAAAGTGCTGTTCTAACTCGTCCTGGGGCGCGGCGGGCCCCTGCGTCTCCTCGGCCTCCTCTCCCCCCGCCAGGCTGCTGCTGTCATCGGGATTCGAACTCGGGACCGGGGCGACGACAGCCGCTTCTCTCACCCGGGGTTTGCGCCCCCTGCGGGAAGGGATGCCGTTGCAGCCATCTTTCTTAAGGTGCCGATGCAAGTGGTCGGATCGGACAAAAGTCTTGAAGCAGCTCTCGCACTGGTACGGGCGCAGACCCGTGTGAACGCGCATGTGGTTTTTCAGATCGTAATTGTGGGCGAAGGCGGCGCCGCATTGCTGGCACAAGTAGGGCTTCTCCCCAGTGTGTTTCCTCATGTGGACCTTCAGCTTGTCTTGCCTGCGGGAAAGCGGGGGGGAGAAAAACAAAAACAAAAAGGGAGTCAGGGCGAATTGGCTCGCTGACTGAGCTCGCTCTTTTTCTCATCTTGGCTCAGCTAGGTTATCTGCTGAGATGCAAGCAGTGTTTTTCAAACTCGGCCATTTGAAGGTGGACGGACTCCCAGAATTCCCCAGGAACCGTCATGCTGGCTAGGGAATTCTGGGAACTGAAAATTGCCCCCTGGGTATATCCACATATTGCGATAGCCATTTTCAACTTCCATGATAGCTGGGGAACTCTGGGCATTGCAGTCCATGCTTGAGGAGAGCATCTATATTGGAAAGGCACTAACTTCTTCCTGGGGCAAAGCTCACTTAACAACTATCCCACTTAGCAACAGAAATGTCAGCCCCCCCGTCTTGGTCGTAAGTCGAGGACCTCTAATCTTTTGGGACTCGATCCTGGACAGATTCGGTTCTATCCTGAATCTCTTACACTGTTCTGGATATAAAGCAAGATATGGGGCTGTGGAGCTGTGGTGGCGCGGTGGTTAGAATGCAGCGTTGCAGGTTGACTCTGCTCAGAGTCTGCAGTTCGACCCTGATGGGGCTCAAGGTTGACCCAGCCTTCCATCCTTCCGAGGTTGGTAAAATGAGGACCCGGATTGTTGGGGGGCAAGAAGCTGACTCTGTAAACCGCTTAGAGGGCTGTAAAACACTGTGAAGCGGTAGATAAGTCTGCGCTAGTGCTACCGTATCTATCATCTATCTATCTATCTATCTATCTATCTATCTATCTATCTATCTATCTATCTATCTATCTATCTATCTCTATTTATAACTATCTATCTATCTATCTCTATTCATATCTATCTATCTATCTATCTATCTATCTATCTATCTATCTATCTATCTATCTATCTATCTAATCTATCTACCATCTTATTTCTCTCTCTATCCTCTCATCTGTCTGTCTATCTATCTTCTATCATCTATCTATCTATCTATCTATCTATCTAACTATCTATCTATCTATCTATCTCTATTCATATCTATCTATCTATCTATCTATCTATCTATCTATCTATCTATCTATCTATCTATCTATCTATCTCTATCCACCATCTTATCTCTCTCTCTATCCTCTCATCTGTCTGTCTGTCTATCTTCTATCTATCTATCTATCTATCTATCTATCTATCTATCTATCTATCTATCTATCTATCTCTATCCACCATCTTATCTCTCTCTCTATCCTCTCATCTGTCTGTCTATCTATCTGTCTATCTATCTGTCTATCTATCTGTCTATCTATCTGTCTATCTATCTGTCTATCTATCTATCTATCTATCTATCTATCTATCTATCTATCTATCTATCTATCTCTCTATTCATATCTATCTATCTATCTATCTATCTATCTATCTATCTATCTATCTATCTATCTATCTATCTATCTATCTATCTATCATCTTATCTCTATCTTCTCATCTGTCTCTCTCTGTCTGTCTGCCTATCTATCCTATCCATCCATCCATCCATCCATCCATCCATCCATCCATCCATCCATCCATCTATATTATCTCTCCCTCTCTCTGTCTATCTATCTCAAGAGATCTGGTGCAGTGGTTAGACTGCAGCATTGCATTTGGCACTTAATTGTGATCGTAAGTCGAGGACTTCAGGACTGCCATTCGGAAACTTTTTCCTGGCTGGCACAGCCAGAGGGATGGGAAAGAAATGTCCAGCAATGCCACCCTGATGTTGTGTTCTGGAGGCAGTCAGGGCTTTGGGTAGCTCTCCAGAGTCCCAGAGGGGGGGTGGCGCTGATTGGATGTTCCAGTTTTTGTAACCATCTTATGTCGTTCCAGGCTTCAAAAACCTTTTAATGGACTCCGGATGGCTCAGACAATTCCCCTGACTGGACAAGCTAAAAGCATCATCAACCAAAGCCAGGACAAAGGAGTGGAAGTTCCTTCTCCCTGTTAAGTTTATGAGGCCTGTTGGTCGAGCTGCATATTAGAATAGAACAGAATTTAACAGAGTAGGAAGGAACCGTGGAGGTTGTCTAGTCTAACCCCCTGCTCAAGCAGGAAACCCTATAACATTTCAGACAAAATGGCTGTCCAGTCTCTTCTGAAAAACTTCCAGTGTTGGAGCATTCACAGCTTCTGGAGGCAGGTTGTTCCACTGGTTAATTGTTCTATCTATCAGAAAAATTTCTCCTTAGTTCTAGGTTGTTTCTAGTTCTAGGCCAGGGGTAGGACACCTTGGCTCTTTTATGACTTGTGGACTTCAACTCCCAGAATTCCTGAGCCAGCCATGCTGAGGGGAAAGGGAGAGGTTTCCAAGCTGAGCCATGCTGGCTCAGGAATTCTGGGAGTTGAAGTCCACGAGTCATCAAAGAGCCAAGGTTACCTAGCCCTGGTCTAGGCCTGGGCCGCTTTATGACTCGTGGACTTCAACTCCCAGAATTCCTGAGCCAGCCATGCTGAGGGGAAAGGGAGAGGTTTCCAAGCTGAGCCAGGCTGGCTCAGGAATTCTGGGAGTTGAAGTCCACCAGTCATAAAAGAGCCAAGGTTACCTAGCCCTGGTCTAGGCCTGGGCCGCTTTATGACTCGTGGACTTCAACTCCCAGAATTCCTGAGCCAGCCATGCTGAGGGGAAAGGGAGAGGTTTCCAAGCTGAGCCAGGCTGGCTCAGGAATTCTGGGAGTTGAAGTCCACCAGTCATAAAAGAGCCAAGGTTACCTAGCCCTGGTCTAGGCCTGGGCCGCTTTATGACTCCTGGACTTCAACTCCCAGAATTCCTGAGCCAGCCATGCTGAGGGGAAAGGGAGAGGTTTCCAAGCTGAGCCAGGCTGGCTCAGGAATTCTGGGAGTTGAAGTCCACGAGTCATAAAAGAGCCAAGGTTGCCTGCCCCTGTTCTAGGCCAAGGTAGAGAAACAGTGGCCCAGACAATTTCCAAATAACCAATGAAGTCCGTGGCAGCATAGTAGGAATACAGAAGGTGGGAAAGAAAATTAGAAGCTCCCTGAGTGAAAAGCCTCACCACTTATGGTGGTCAAACTGGAAAAGCTGGATCTGCAATTCTCCTTGGCAGGCAGTGGGAGACGGAAGGTAAGAGTCCGAAAAAGGCTTTGTCATCATAGCCTATGACTGTCTTAACAAACCTTCAAATCTTTAAGGTTGAAGAGGATGAACCCCACAAAAAGAGGGGGGGTCCACCTATTCTCCAAAGCATCTGAAGGCAGGACAAGAAGCAACGGATGGAAATTGACCAAAGAGAGAAGCAACTTGGAACTAAGGAGGAATTTCCTGACAATGGGAACAATTAACCAGCGGAACTCCCTGCCTCCAGAAGCGGTGAATGCTCCAACACTGGAAGTTTTTAAGAGGAGACTGGACAGCCATTTGCCTGAAATGGTATAGGGTTTCCTGCCTTAGCAGGGGGTTGGACTAGATGACCTCCAAGGTCCCTTCCAACTCTGGTATTCTGTTCTGTTCTCTCCTGGATGCAATGTCTGGAGTGGAACAAGAGACCAGCTTTGGGGGTCAGGGGGTGGGATGGTGTAAGAGGACAAAGCATCTCCCATCCTCTTCCGGTTCTCCCCCCCCCCAAAAAAAGAAGGTCTTTTGCCAAAGGAAAAGAATTCACTTTGTCCTCAGCTTACAACCACTGCGTTTAGCGAAGCTAGAATGGTACTGCCCAAAGTGATATGTCGCACATTAAGTCACAAAAGTGACGTTTGATCGCTTTTCACACCCCCGTGGCAGCATCGGGTCGTAAATTTTGCTCGACGGGATTCAAAATTCGGGATGTTGGGCAACCGGTTCGTACTTATGACGGTCGCAGGGTCCTCTGTGTGTGTGCGCGCGTGCGTCACGTGATTTCCCCCTTTGGTGACTTTTTTTTTGACTAACAGAGTCAATCGGGAAGCTGTGTATTCTCTTGAACCGCCTTGCCAGACTAGGTTAAGAACTGTTAAGGGATTCGCTTAATCACGGTGGCCAGAAAGCAGGGCAAAACTCACGGAGCGACCGTCTCGCTTAGCCACGGAAATGTTGGGATCGTTAAGTCAAGGCACAGTCTGTATTGTGCCAAGCTTTTCACTCTCCCTCAGGTGTTGTACAGTAGATTTCCAAAACTTGGCTTCTTGGTGTGTGTGTGTGTGTGTGTAATCCCTACCCTCTTCCCTTTTTTTTGCCCCCCTCGCCCCGAAAAGATTTGGCAAATGGGTTTAGGGCACCAACTTCATCCTGCTTGGAAGCAGTCCCACTGTCCATTCTCATAATGCACTGCACGGCATGGAAGAACAATTTTAATGCAAAGAGACACACGGACACACACACACACACGAGGGAGAATGGTTCTAAAAACATTAAAAGTGGGGGAAAAAAATAATTTGCATTCTCTACAAGGTCCCGAAGAACCAACCCAGAAGATCCTTCTGGAAAATACGAAACAAAACCGAGGCTGCATCGCTTACTCCAAAACTCACTTAGTGACCAAGTGAATCCAGTTCCTGGATTTGCACAAGGAGCAGACTTGCGGAGTGAGCTGGGTTGGCCCAACCCGCTCAGTCTCTCTCTCTCTCTCTCTCTCTCTCTCTCTCTCTCTCTCTCACACACACACACACACACACACACACACAAAACCACAGCACAACCCTCCTCCCCAGGAGTGAAAACTGGTCCAACTTGTGTTGGGTACGGATGGAGAGGCGAGATTTTAACCGAGTCCCGATGGCTTTAAAATGGGTCTAACAACTCCAATCCATCTATCCCAAGTCTCTTTCTCAGACTCGGCAACTTTGAAAGGCCTGGACTTCAACTCCCAGAATTCTAGGTGGCTGAGGGAGGGGGGGTGGATTCTGGGAGTTGAAGTCCAGGCATCTCACAAAAGGTTCTTAAGTTGAGAAACACTGCCGTAGATTCTCAACTGAGAATAATGGTTAGAGGGGAAGGGGAAAAAAAAACTATTACTTTTCTTTCTACTTAGAAACCGCTTCTGGATTTTGTGCTCGAGGTGGGGGGGGGGGGCGAAATGAAACTTCGATTTGGGGTTTTACTGATGAATAGGTTCGTTGTTACAGAAATGGCTGGTTTACATTATTATGGAAAAGTAAAAAGTTGAGGCTATTGCCTTATTTTTACTGCACCAAAGGGAGTTGAAGTCAATGCCTTTTCTTTCTCCTTTCCCCCCTTCTTCTTGCACTTTTTCCTCCCTTATTTCCCTCTTTTTTTGGGTGGTATTTTTGTATTTTATAAACTAATTTTAAAAAAAAAGAGAATAGTGGTTACAGTCCCTCCAGGAGGAGGCAGGCTGGCCCCACGGATATATCTGGGGCTCTATCCCGCCTCAATTTCAGCAGGCCTGACCATCAGTAAAAAGTCTGTGAAATTTGGAGGTGCAAACATCTGGAAAAGGCTTGTCTCCAGAACAGCTGGAGTTGGGGGTTATTGGAGATCAACTATCCTGTTCAGTTGGGGTCCTCACGATTCAACAAACACCCATGGGTTACCTTCTGCTCAGCTTGTGATCCGCCACCTCTGCTTATAGGTAGTCCTCGATTTACGACTGTTTGTGTAACGACAGATCAGGGTGACAACGGGCTCACAAAAAGTGACTTATGACCCATCCTAAAAGTTAAAACCACTGCACCACCCGTCATATCATCGCCATTTGGGTGCCACCTTGTAATTTGTGACGACTGCAGCATCTTACAGCCGTGTGATCACAACGGGCCCCCTTCCAATCAATCAGTCAATCGGGGAGAGAAGCTGGCTTCCCTTAGCGACCGTGTGATTTGCCTAACAACTGCAGTAAAAAAAAGAAAAAGAAAAAGGGTTTCAAAACAGGATGTGGTCAGATCACGGCTCACTTAGCTACAGAAATCCCATTTCTAATTGTGTCGTAAGCCGAGGACTACCTGTAGACCGCCCGTTTATCAGCCAGAGGAGTCTTCGCCGTGCAGCAGCCAAAAATATGAACAAGCACATTCTGATCTTGAAAAGGGGGCCCAGTCAAATTTGGGAACGTCTTCCGACAACCAAATTGTTGGAAGGAAGTGTAGGAAGAGCAAATTAAACAACCATCTTCAAAATCAGACTGAAAATGGCCTGGGATTCTCCATATGGAGGGGCAAATGTATAAGGTAAAGATTAAAAAAAAATCCCTGTTCTGACTCTAGAGGGCGCTGCTCACTTCTGTTTCTTGGCCGAGGGAGCTGGCATTGTCCAAAGACATTTAAGACACACTGAACACTGTTACCTTCCCACTGAAGTGGTACCTATTGATCTACTCGCATTTTCATGCTTTCGAACTGCTACCGTGTTTCTCCAAAAGTAAGGCCTACACCAAGGGTAGGCAACCTTGGCTCTTTTACGACTCGTGGACTTCAACTCCCAGAATTCCTGAGCCAGGATGGCTCAGCTTGGAAACCTCAGCTGGCTCAGGAATTCTGGGAGTTGAAGTCCACGAGTCGTAAAAGAGCCAAGGTTGCCTACCCCTGGTCTGCACCAACAATAAGCCCTAGCTTGATTTTGGGGGGTGGGCCTAATATAAGCCCTACCCTAAAAATAAGCCCTAGTTTTGGGGTGAGGCACACACCCAAAAATCAACCTAGGGTGGGAGCAAGGGTGTGGAGATGCGGCCAGGCCTCTCCTCGCTGGCCCACTTCTTCTTCTGAGGCCTCTTCTGCAGCCAGGCCTGCATTTCTCAGTCACGGGGCTTTCCGGAAGGCCTCTGCAGCTGAGACCCGAGCTATGGCTTCCATCCGTAGCTCAGTTCTGCAAAGATCTCAGCAGCCAAGCACCAAGCAAGCTATTGAATCCATAGCTCGGTACTCAGCTGCTTAGGCTTTCTGGAAAGGCCTGACTGCAAAATACAGGCCCGAATGCAGCTGCACAATTTCGGCTCCAGAAGAAGTGGATCGGCTGGGTGGGCCTGTTGGTGCCGGAGGTGAGGTAAGGCCTACCCCAAAAATAAGATCTGGTGCCTCTTTTGGAGGCAAAAAATAAAATAAAATAGGACCCGGTGTTAATTTTCGGGGAAACACGGTAGGTGGGCAGGAGCTGGAATAAGAAATGGGAGCTCACCCTGTCCAGCAACACTCAGGTCTCAAATCCAGGCTAGAAAGCTGACAAGCTCGGTGTCTTTACCTGCTGAGCCATTGTGCCCTAGCAAATGAGCATCATGAGGGTATAACCAAAAAGCTAAAAAAAGAAAGCAAAGTGGAAGAACAGCCAATCTCAGTCAAATTCTAGGAATTTTAGCTACGTTTTCCCTGGGATTGGTTTAAATACGGGCCGTCCTCGACTTATAGCCGTTCATTTAGTGACCATTCAAAGTTACAACGGCACTGGAAAAAGTGCCTGATGACCATTTTTCACACCACCATTGCACCATCCCTCCTGGTCACGTGATCAAAATCCGGACACTTGACGAATGGCATGTATTTATGACAGTCGCGGTGTCCCGGGATCACGTGATCTCCTTTTGCGACCTTCTGACCAGCCGAGTCAATGGGGGAGCCAGATGCATTTAACAACCGTGTTGCTAATTTAAGAACTGCAGTGATTCACTTAACGACTGTGGCAAGAAAGGTTGTAAAACGGGGCAACATTCACTTAACCGCTGCCTTGATTAGCAACGGAAATTTTGCACTCATCCGTGGTCGTAAGTCGAGGACTACCTGAAATTTCTTGGCAAGGGAAAACTCCCCCCCCCTTCCTCTGGCGGCTTCTTCCCCCTTCTCTGCGGTTCCCCCTCTTACCTTGTAAACCGAACTTTGCAAATGTTACACTCGTACGGCTTCTCTCCGGTGTGGGTTCGAATATGGCGGGGGAGCTTGCCGGCTCCCTGGATGACTTTCTCGCAGATGGGACATTTCTGGAATGCTTTTGCACGGATTTTCTTCTCCACCTTCTGAGACCAGGACGGATATTCGCCGCCCTCCTGGGAAGTGCTAAAATAATTCAAGTAATAATCCATGACTCCGTCGTCGTCCTTGCGGTCCTCGTCGGCCAACTGCTGCCGTCCCACCGAATTGATCATTTGCTGCAGGAGCGCGCTGGCGGCCAAGCCGTCCACTTCCTGCGAGTCTTCCTCCCGCTCGGCTCCCCTGGAAGCAAACGCCGGAGAATCGCCCGCCTCCTGCTGGTCCAACTGAATGCTGGCTGGCCCGTCATCCTCCCCCATAGACACCGGCAGGCCACGTCCACCGAATTGTCCATTTTGAGCGGCGGGGAACAAGGACGCCTGGCCCTTCACCTCGTCCTCGTCCCACATGGCGTGCTTGGCATCGGGATCACAGTCATTTGCCTTTGGTCTGTCACTGAGAGCGGCCTGCGAGTAGAAGTCCATGCCGTTGCATTCCGGCTCTTCATCCTCCTCTCGGCCACGGAAGGTGAGCCTCTGAAGGTCTCTAAAGTCTTGGTTGGTCCATGAAAAGGTGCCCTGTTGGCCGTTGATGGGATTACTCTGGAAAAACTCCAGGTATTCTTTTGCTCGGAGATGGTTCCTTTGATCAATTTGATCTACTGTATCCATCTGGTCCGTTTTGGCCAGAATCTTCCTGTCCAGGAGATCCGTGCAGACGTCCCTCACCGCCTGGATCTCTAGCAGCTTGGCGGCGTTGAGGATCTCGCCGACGTTCGAAGTGCTGACGGTCAGAGTGGCGGTGTAGGCGAATTCCAGCAAGGCCGAGAGGGCGTCCCCGCTCACAAAGTCTATCTCGTACACGTTCTGCTGGTCAACCACCAGCCCTGAGGTGAAAAGCTTCTTGAAGTATTGGCTGCAGGCCGCCAAGACTGAGCGATGGGTGGGGAACTCCTGCCCGTCCACCAGGATCACCACGTCGCAGAGCAGCCCGTTGTTTCTCTGTTCGTTCAGGCTGCTCAAGATGTCGCTGCTGTGGTCGGGGAAGGGGATGCCAATGGGGCCATCTACACCCTCCATGCTGGCACCAGAGGGCTGTCAAGAGAGACAAGACACATGCGGTCAATTAAGGAAGTCGGTCGGGAGTGGTTTCCCCAATCCTCCATTTTGTACAGCCACACCGATTATTCCCCCCGCACAACCAATCAGAGTCACTACTCACATTTCCCTGAAAATAAGACCGGGTCTTCTATTAATGTTTTGCTCCGAAAAAGACGCATTAGGGCTTATTTTGCAGTTAGGTCTCATTTTCAGAGAAATACGGTACTACTGTATGTCCCCAAAAATGAGACCTAACCACAAAATACCATATTTCCCTGAAAATAAGTCAGAGTCTTCTATTAATTTTTGCTCCGGGCTTATTTATTTATTTTCGGGGAAACAGGACTAGTATCCTATTTTCCCCCAAATAAGACCCAGTCTTATGTTAATTTTTGCTTCAAAAGACATTTTAGGGCTTATTTTCCCGTCAGCTCTTATTTTCGGGGAAATACGGTACTATTTCCCCCAAAATAAGACCGTTCAGGATGCTTGTAATATAAGCCCCACCCCCAAAATAAGCCCGTTAAGATCCGTCAGCCAGACAGACGCATTTAGTACCGTATTTCCTGGAAAATAAGACCTAAGCACAAAATAAGTCTAATGCGTCCTTTGGAGCAAAAACTGATATAAGACCCAGTCTTATTTTCAGGGAAATATTGGTAAATGTGTCCCTCTGGCTGATGATCTTAACTCGGACTTATTTTTCAGGGGTAGGGTTTACATTACGAGCATGCTGAAAAAAAAATCATGCTAGGACAGTTAGGTCTTATTTTCAGGAAACCAGGGTAGCTCCAGTTAAAAAGGTAAAGGTAAAGGTTCACCCGCACACGCGTGCTCGTCGTTTCCGACTCTAGGGGCCGGTGCTCATCTCCGTTTCAAAGCCGAAGAGCCGGCGCTTGTCCAAGGACGTCTCCGTGGTCATGTGGCCGGCATGACTAGACGCCAAAGGCGCACGGAACGCTGTTACCTTCCCACCGGAGTGGTCCCTATTTTTCTACTTGCATTTTTACGTGCTTTCAAACTGCTAGGTTGGCAGAAGCTGGGACGAGTAACAGGCGCTCACTCTGTTAAGCGGCACTCGGGATTTGACCCGCCAAACTGCCGACCTTCTGATCGACAAGCTCAGCGTCCCAACCCACTGAGCCACCAGTTAATTAGGGTCTCCAAATCTGGCCACTTTTAAGATTTGTGGATTTCAACTCCCATGCATGGCCGGCTGGGGAATTCTGGGAGTTGAAGTCCACCGTACTAAAGGTGCCAAGTTTGGAGAAGACACCACCCCCACCCCCCGGACTAAAAAAATAAAATAACCAGAAGATCCTTCAATCTTTAATCGGCGACGGGGAGATGCCGCTTGGGGACATTTACAAAATGGTTGCCAAGGTCTTTCTGGGCAAATGGTGTGGTATTGCCGAGAAAGCTGTTTCCTTTGTTATTGTAGCTTGACTAATAGAATATTTGAAGCTCAGGGTTGAACTGTGGGATCCCTGGTGCTCTCTGAGCTGGGTGGTTTCCTTGTAGACGTTTCATGACCCAACTGGGTAACGTCATCAGGGATAGAAAGCAGTGGGGTTTGTTATACTGTTTATATACTAGCAGTCTAATGGCCCAATCAAGGAACCATCCAGAACACTCGGACCAAGACTGACAGTATAGTATATAAAATGAGAGCAAACCCCACACCCTTCAAGCAGTGATGAGGTTACCTAGTTGGGTAATGAAACGTCTGCAAGGAAACAACCAAGCTCAGAGCGCACCAAGACTCCCTCCCTCCCTCCCTCCCTCCCTCCCTCCCTCTTCCTTCCTTCCTTCCTTCCTTCCTTCCTTCCTTCCTTCCTTCCTTCCTTCCTTCCTTCCTTCCTTCCTTCTCCCCCCTACAAACCCCACTTCCTTTTTGCACTGATCAGGTTGCCTAGTTGGGTCATGAGACGTCTGCAAGAAAACCACCCAGCTCGGAGAGCACCCAGGAGTCCACAGCCCTCTTCCTCCTCCTCCACAACTCCCCCTCCCTTGTAGCACTGATAATGTTACGTAGTTGGGTCGTGAGACGTCTGCAAGGAAACCACCCGGCTCAGAGAGCACCCAGGATCCTCACAGTCTTTTAACTTTGTTATAACTGCCGACTCCTGTACACCCTGGGTGGCTTTATACTGTAAATGCCAAGCCAGAAAACTAGTTAAAAACACGCAAACCTTTCGGGGTTAAACCCAAAGAAATCAAGCCAAACTGACTAAAATAATCAAGCCACAACAAAGGAGAGACACCCCTCCCCCAAACACATTATTCTCCTAGTCAAGGAGAGAAGCGACCTAGAACTAAGGAGAAACTTCCTGATAGCGAGAACAATTAACCAGTGGAACAATCTGCCTCCAGAGGTGGTGGATGCTCCAACACTGGAAGTTTTTAAGAAGGACTGGGGAGCCATTTTGTCTGAAATAGGATAGGGTTTCCTGCCTGAGCAGGGGGTTGGACTAGATGACCTCCAAGGTCCCTTCCAACTTCCTCTTATCATCATCATCATCATCATCATCATATATTATTATTATCTATCTGGTGGCATCTATCTATCTATCTATCTATCTATCTATCTATCTATCTATCTATCTATCTATCTATCTATCCATCCATCATCCTATCTATCTATCTATCTATCTATCTATCTATCTATCTATCTATCTATCTATCATCTATCTATCCATCATCTTATCTATCTATCTATCTATCTATCTATCTATCTATCTATCTATCTATCTATCCATCCATCATCTAATCTATCTATCTATCTATCTATCTATCTATCTATCTATCTATCTATCTATCTATCTATCTATCTATCTATCTATCTATCTATCTATCTATCTATCTATCTGAATTAACAGAAGAACAGAGTTGGGAGGGACCTTGGAGGTCTTCTAGTCCCACCCCCTGCTCAAGGCAGAAGACCTTATATCATCCCAGTCAAATGGCTGTCCAGTCTCTTCTTAAAAACTTCCAGTGTTGGTTCACCCACGATTTTGGGTGGCAAGCTGTTCCACTGGTCGATTGTTCTCTCTGTCAGGAAAGAACAGGTTGCTTTTCAGTCTCTCCGTGGTCACATGATCAAAATTTGGGCACTGGGTCCCTGGCAGGTATTTATGACACTGGCAGCGTCCTGGGATCACGTGATCACCATTTGTAACATTCGCAGGTGGCTTCCAGCAAGCCAAGCCAATGGGCGAAGCCAGATTCACTTAATGACTGCATGAATCAGTTAACAACTGCAGGGATTGGCTTAGCAACCAGAGAAGAAAAAGTTGCAAAATTAGGGGCGTCTCGCTTAACGTGGACATTTCAGGCCCAAATGTGGTCGTAAGTTGAGGATGTTTTGCCTACATTGTTTGGATTTGTGCTGTGATTGACAGCAATGACATCCAAACCCCGAAGGGGAAACCTGACTTGCTGTCCTTCTAAAGATTTACACGGGCATCTTCAAAAGCCTACAGGACTAGCAACTTATATTTCAGGCTTTTCACAAATCCTAAGAAGCATACAGGAAGTCCTCGAGTTATGACCACAACTGAGCCTAGAACTGGAACAGGCAACCTCGGCTCTTTTATGACTCATGGACTTCAACTCCCAGAATTCCTCAGTCAGCATAGCTGACTGAGGAATTCTGGGAGTTGAAGTCCATGAGTCATAAAAGAGCCGAGGTTGCCTACCCCGGCCTAGAATATCTAAGCCAGGCGGTTGTTAAGTCAGCTTTGCCCCACTTTATGACTTTTCTTGCCGCAGTGATTAAGTGAACCACTGAAGCTGATCATTACTAACGCGGTCATTAAGTGAATCTGGCTTACCCCATTGACTTTCCTTCTCAGAAGTTCATAAAAGGGGACTACGTGATCCCGGGTCACTGCGACCGCCGTAAATATGAGTCAGTTGCCGAACGTCTGAATTTGGATCAGGCGACCGCAGGGACGCTGCCACGGCCGTAAGGGTGAAAAACGGCCGTTAAGTGCCAATGTAACTTCAAACGGACGCTAAATGGACAGTGGTAAGTCGAGGACTTCATTCTGGGGTCCCAGACATAAAAGCCAAGCCCAGACAGTTTGGAAGCGAAGCTGCCTTGTGGTACACAAATCCCTTCAGCATCCTTGTCGTGTGGCTAAACACCACAATCCTACAATAAAGCAGCACCCCAACAGGAAAATCGGGCTCCCCACTCACCACACGCAGATGCAGGAACGAAGAAAAAAACAACTCTGATTTCCCTAACCACAGTTTGTGGAATACAACCCTCCCAGGATGCTGCGGAGGCTGCTAAAAAACCCGTCAACAAGTCAGCTGCTTGAAAAATGAGCCCCTCCCGTAACAATTGTGTTTTAAGCAACCCTGTTAAACATTTCATGCTGCTAGTCACCATGTATATCTGTGTACACACACACATAATACATATATATACATACACACACCATATATATATATATATCTACTGTATATCTATATCTATCTATCTATCTATCTATCTATCTATCTATCTATCTATCTATCTATCTATCATATCTGTCTATCTGTCTATCTGTCTATCTGTCTATCTGTCTATCTATCTATCTATCTATCTATCTATCTATCTATCTATCTATCTTATCTATCATATCTATCTATCTATCTATCTATCTATCTATCTATCTATCTATCTATCTATCTATCTGTCTATCTGTCTATCTGTCTATCTGTCTATCTGTCTATCTATCTATCTATCTATCTATCTATCTATCTATCTATCTATCTATCTATCTATCTATCTATCTATCATATCTGTCTATCTATCTATCTATCTATCTATCTATCTATCTATCTATCTATCTTATCTATCATATCTATCTATCTATCTATCTATCTATCTATCTATCTATCTGTCTATCTGTCTATCTGTCTATCTGTCTATCTATCTATCTATCTATCTATCTATCTATCTATCTATCTATCTATCTATCTATCTATCTATCTATCTATCATATCTGTCTATCTATCTATCTATCTATCTATCTATCTATCTATCTATCTATCTATCTATCTATCTATCTATCTATCATCTATGAAGTTGTTGAGACTTTGGAAAGAGTGCAGAAGAGAGCAACGAAGGTGATTAAGGGATAGAGGCTAAAACATATGAAGAAGGATTGCAGGAATTGGATAGGTCTAGTCTAGACAAAAGAAAGACCAGGGGTGACATGATAGCAGTGCTCATATTTGAGGGGTTCCTAGAAAGACAAGTGGGGTCAAACTATCCTCCAAAGCCCCGGAAGGCAGGACAAGAAGCAACGGATGGAAACTCATCAAGGAGAGAAGCAACCTGGAACTAAGGAGGAAACTTCCTAACAGTGAGGACAATCAACCAGTGGAACTACCTGCCTCCAGAAGTTGTGGGTGCTTCATCACTGGAGGCTTTCAAGAAGAGACTGGATGGCCATTTTGTCCAGAATAGAATCTCCGGCTTGAGTAGGGGGTTGGAGAAGAAGACCACCTCCAAGGTCCCTTCCAACTATGTTATTCTGTTGTTGTTGTTGTTGTTGTTGTTGTTGTTGTTAAACTTCAGAGACCCTCAAACGCCCAGCCTGAATCCCAGGGTCTCAGAATAAAGGCATCTTTATTCCATTCTGGTCTTCACAAGACCGTTCAACCCCCATCTTTTCTCCAAGGAAGGGGTGTGGAAGAAATGGGGCTGACCACCATCCCTCTCGTCCTCCAAACAAACCGCAGGAGGGGGAGGCCGCCGCCAGGCAAACCAGCTCCTGAATTTTGCAAGCCCCGGCACTTGGCACAGGGCTCCACACCGCCTGGAATGCTTCCAACATCTGTCAGAAACTAACCACTGGAGAGGGATGACACCTTGTGACCAGAGGGGGGAAACTATCCACGTGGTGTGAGAAGTAAACAGCGAGGGTCACGGGATGGGGTGGGAAAATGGGCCGTTGGGTGTGCAAATTGCACGCCCTCTAATGCGTGACTGCGGGCGAAGGCACCAACTCCTTCCATCCCAAAGTGCCCGTTTTGCTGCACTCAAGGCACGGAAATGCCATCCCCACCCGGGGTTTGTGCCTGCCACAAAGAAGAGCTGTGTGTGTGTGTGTGTGTGTGTGTGTGTGTGTGTGTGTGTGTGTGTGTGAATTCTCCAAAGCATCTAAGGGCAGGACCAGAAGCAATGGGTGGGAACTCATCAAGGAGAGAAGCAACTCAGAACTAACTGAAGGGATGTAAATCCTTCCTTTTCCCCCACCAGTCCGGTCAGAAGCTGAAGAAGCTTCCTCGGATGAGAAGCGAAACCTCTTCAAAGGAAAAACAAGAAAGTCCAGTTGCCTCTTGGAAAAACAAGCGCAACCAGGACCTGGATGGTGGAGAATCTCCAGAAGACAAACCTGGAACTTAGGAGGGATTTCCTGACAGTGAGAACAATCAATCAGTGGAACGACTTGACTTCAGAAGTTGCGGGTTGAGACTGGACAGCCATTCGTCCAGAGCAGGGGGCTGGATTGGAAGACCTCCAAGGTCCCTTCCATTTGTTTCTCTATTCTAGATTCTGCTCTGTATTCTGTTTCCTATCCTATCCTACCCGATATTCTGTTCTACAGGATATTCTATCCTATGCTGTCCTATTTATTCTCTATTCTATTTTATTCTCAATAAAGATTCTATTCTATTCTAATTCTATTCTATTCCAATATCTATTCTATTCTATTCATTCCATTCTATTCTATATACTGTTCTATTTTATTCTATTCATTCCATTCTATTCTCTATTCTCTATTCTACATTATATATTCTATTCTATTCTACTCTATTCTATTCTTCCATTCCATTACTCTATTCTCTATTCTACATTCTCTTCTCTTCTTCCATTACTTATTCTATTCTATTCATTCTATTCTCTATTCTATTCTACATTCTATTTCTATTCCATTCCATTCCATTCTACATTCTCTTCTCTTGTCTTCTTCCATTACTTCTTCTATTCTATTCTATTCATTCTATTCTACATTCTAATTCCATTCCATTCCATTCTATTCTTCCATTCTTCATTCTATTCCATTCTATTCTATATTCTGTTCTATTCTATTTTATTCTGTTCATTCCATTCCATTCTATTCTATTCTAATTCTATTCTAATTCTATTCTATTCTCTATTCTACATTCTACATTCTACATTATATATTCTATTCTATTCTATTCTATTCTATTCTATTCCATTCCATTCCATTCCATTCCTTATTCTATTCTATTCTATTCTATTCTATTCCATTCCATTCTATACCATTCCTTATTCTATTCTATTCTATTCTATTCATTCTATTCTCTATTCTACATTCTCTTCTCTTGTCTTCTTCCATTACTTCTTCTATTCTATTCTATTCATTCTATTCTACATTCTATTTCTATTCCATTCCATTCCATTCTATTCTTCCATTCCTCATTCTATTCCATTCTATTCTATATTCTGTTCTATTCTATTTTATTCTGTTCATTCCATTCCATTCCATTCTATTCTATTCTAATTCTATTCTATTCTCTATTCTACACTCTACATTATATATTCTATTCTATTCTATTCTATTCTATTCTATTCTATTCTATTCTATTCTATTCCATTCCATTCTATACCATTCCTTATTCTATTCTATTCTATTCTATTCTATTCTATTCTATTCTATTCTATTCTATTCTATTCTATTCATTCTATTCTCTATTCTATTCTACATTCTCTTCTCTTGTCTTCTTCCATTACTTCTTCTATTCTATTCTATTCATTCTATTCTCTATTCTATTCTACATTCTATTTCTATTTCCATTTCTATTCCATTCCATTCCTTATTCCATTCCATTCCATTCTATTCTATAGCATATTATATTCTAAATTATTCTACATTATATTGTATTCTACACTCTACACCAGAGGACCCCAACCTTTCGGGCACCAGGGACCAGTTCCGTGGAGAGAGGTTTTTCCGTGGACTGGGAGGGGGGGGAACTGGTTTCACAGGATACCTGCATCCCATGGATGGGGCTTTGCTTGTTCACACGGACCAGTTTCTGGCATGCCGCGGCCCGGTGCTAGTCCACAGCCCGGGGACTGGGGACCCCTGCTCTACACTACTCTACCTCCCACTACATAAGTTCCAAATGAACGTTGTGGCTTTGCTGAGAAGGCGGCAGCTACGGCACTTAAGACTAATCCTGGTTTGTGGGGAGCAGCAGCCCCCAAGGCTTTTCTTTTAATGGGTTTATTTGTACCAGTAGGCTTGGCAACCAGCACGTATTTATGATGGTCGCCGTGTCCCGTGTCCCTTTTGTGACCTTCTGACAAGCAAAGTCAGATTCACTTAACAACCGTGTGACTCGCTTAGCCACTGCACTGATTCCCTTAACAGCCGTGGGAAGAAAGGTCATAAAGTGGGACAAAATTCACTCTGTCTTGTTTAGCGACAGAAATTTCGGGTTCAATTGTGGTCTGAAGTCGAAGTCTATCTGTACAGTAAATTACAAATATAGCCAAAAGTGGAAACAGAAATATGGGATGTTGTAGACCAAGGACTAGGCAACCTTGGCTCTTTTGTGACTTGTGGACTTCAACTCCCAGAATTCCTGAGCCAGCCATGCTGAGGGGAAAGGGAGAGGTTTCCAAGCTGAGCCATGCTGGCTCAGGAATTCTGGGAGTTGAAGTCCACGTCATAAAAGAGCCAAGGTTGCCTGCCCCTGTGACATACAATTTCTCTACTCGCTACTAGGACTGGGGCCAAAAAGCATTGTGGATGGGATTTATGGGGTTTGTAGCCCACCATCTCTGCAAGGGGAAATGGTGGATATAGGCAATCCTGAGGGACAAGGGACTTATGGGACCTGTAGTCCACCCTCTCCACAGGGAGAAAAACACCTAGGGGATCTGCAGGGGATAGGGGACTTATGGGACCTATAGTCCACCCTCTCCACAGGGTGAAATGGTGGACCTAGGGTATGTGCAGGAGTGGGGGACTTATGGGGCCTGTAGTCCACCATCTCTGCAGGGAGAAAAACGGGATCTGCAGGGGTTTGGGGACTTATGGGACCTGTAGTCCACCCTCTCCACAGGGCTAAATGGTGAACCTAGGATACGTGCAGGAGTGGGAGCTTATGGGACCTGTAGTCCACCCTCTCCACAGGGAGAAAAAAAAACTTACGGGATCTACAAGGGACAGGAGACTTATGGGACCTGTAGTCCACCATCTCCCCAGGGGGAAATGCTGGACTCAGGGGATCTAAGACAATTCGCCGTGGCCATCTGACCAAGGGATGAGAGCGACGCCAATATCAAAGAAATAATGGAACAGAGTCATCAAAGAAAGGATGCCAAAGGAGGGGCAGAATAAACAAAAATTTAAAAAAACAATGCTTTCGTTATTTTAAACAATTAGATTGAATTGCTCCGCTGCGAGTTATCCCAGTTGGCTGCAGAGAATCCGGGGACGTGCAGCTGGCCATCTCTGCACGGGAGTGCTGGTGGCTGATGGGCCCTGTAGTCCACCCTCTCCGCAAAGCACCAAGCCCACCCTTTCGGCATCACACTGGCAAGGCGGTCCGTGAGCTGGTGGAGGCGAGGGGAGGCTAGCCACAGCTGGATACCAGGAGCCGGACAGAGTTCTCCGCTGGGTCCTGCAATAGGTTTGCTACCTCCAACATCTGGAAACCTTCAAAGACCCAGGGGGACCCCAGTGAGGGCCCAAGCCTTCAGCCCAGCTGAAGCCGAGGGGGGGGTGCTGTTCCAGGCCTCCTCCTCTACCCCCCACCCCCCACATCTCTGCCTGCCAAGGGGAAGGTTGGCCATGCCTACCACTATCCGCCATGGCACCAACATGTCTGAACAAGTTGCTTTCTGCTTGGGCACTCGTCCCCGTGTTCGGCTGGCAGGCTGAGAGCCGCGGCGGAAGGAGGCCGCTCAGCAACTTTAATCTGCCCGCTAAGCAAAGGTGAGACGGGTCTGGGTGTGTGTGTCCACGTTTTTTTTTCAAGTCAGGAGCGGCAGCCAGCCAGTCGGAGGGAGCCCCTGTTCTCCGACTCCATTCCCTCCCTGAAATCGCAGCACCTTGCCGAACAAGACAGGCCACATGCTGACATGATAGCAGCCTTCTAATGTCTTGGGGGCTGCCCCAAAGAAGAGGGGGTTCAACCTCCCCTCCAAAGCAGCTGAAGGCAGGAGAAGAAGCAACGGATAGAAATTAAATCAAGGAGAGAAGCAGCCTGGAACTAAGGAGGAATTTCCTGACAGCCAGAACAATTAACCAGCGGAACTACCTGCCTCCAGAAACTGAATGCTCCAACACTGGAAGTTTTTAAGAAGAGACTGGACAGCCATTTAATTAATTTAATTTATTGAGATTTCTATACCGCCCTTCTCCCTAGGGGACTCAGGGCGGTTCACAGGGCATATATAAATAACAATACAAAAATTAAAAGACAATTAAACCAATGCCCAAATTAAAACAAGAATGATAAAATAATAACAAACCTATAAAAACCCATATACCCCCATCAGGCCAGACCCGCTAGTTCAAATAAATGGGTCTTCAACCCGCGACGGAAGGATCGGAGGTCCGATGCCGTCCGGAGCTCAACCGGCAGTTGGTTCCATAATGCCGGAGCACCCACAGAGAAGGCCCTCCCCCTGGGGGCCACCAGTCGACATTCCTTGACCGGAGGCACCCTGAGGAGGTCCTCTCTGTGGGAACGCACTCTAATGGGTACATTTGTCTGAAAGGGTATAGGGTTTCCAGCCTGAGCAGGGGGTTGGACTAGATGACCTCCAAGGTCCCTTCCAACTCTGATTCTATTTTATTCTATCCATTCCATTCCATTCCATTCCATTCTATTCTATTCTATTCTGTAATTCTATTCTATTCTATTCTATTCCATTCCATTCCATTCCACTCCACTCCATTCTATTCTCAATAAAGAATTCTATTCTGTTCTGTTCTGTTCTATTCTATTCTATTCTATTTTTTATTCTATTCTATTCTATTCTATTTTTTATTCTATTCTATTCTATTCTATTCTATTCTATTCTATTTTTTATTCTATTCTATTTTTTATTCTATACTATTCTATTCTATTCTATTCTATTCTATTTTTTATTCTATTCTATTCTATTCTATTTTTTATTCTATTCTATTCTATTCTATTCTATTTTTTATTCTATTCTATTCTATTCCATTCTATTCTATTCTATTCTATTTTTTATTCTATTCTATTCTATTCTATTCTATTCTATTTTTTATTCTATTCTATTTTTTATTCTATTCTATTCTATTCTATTTTTTATTCTATTCTATTCTATTCTATTTTTTATTCTATTCTATTTTTTATTCTATTCTATTCTATTCTGTTCTGTTCTGTTCTGTTCTATTTTTTATTCTATTCTATTCTATTCTATTCTATTTTTTATTCTATTCTATTCTATTCTATTCTATTTTATTTTTTATTCTATTCTATTCTATTCTATTCTATTTTTTATTCTATTCTATTCTATTCTATTTTTTATTCTATTCTATTCTATTCTGTTCTGTTCTATTCTATTCTATTTTTTATTCTATTCTATTCTATTCTATTCTATTCTATTCTATTCTATTCTATTCTATTCTATTCTATTCTATTCTATTCTATATTCCATTTTATATTCCATTCCATTCCATTATTTCTATTCTATTCTATTCTATTCTATTCTATTCTATTCTATTCTATTCTATTCTATTCTATTCTATTCTATTCTATTTTTTATTCTATTCTATTCTATTCTATTTTTTATTCTATTCTATTTTTTATTCTATTCTATTCTATTCTGTTCTGTTCTGTTCTATTCTATTCTATTTTTTATTCTATTCTATTCTATTCTATTCTATTTTTTATTCTATTCTATTCTATTCTATTCTATTCTATTCTATATTCCATTTTATATTCCATTCCATTCCATTCCATAATTTCTATTCTATTCTATTCTATTCTATTCTATTCTATTCTATTCTATTCTATTTTTTATTCTATTCTATTCTATTCTATTCTATTCTATTTTTTATTCTATTCTATTTTTTATTCTATTCTATTCTATTCTGTTCTGTTCTGTTCTATTCTATTCTATTCTATTTTTTATTCTATTCTATTCTATTCTATTTTTTATTCTATTCTATTCTATTCTATTTTTTATTCTATTCTATTCTATTCTATTCTATTTTTTTCTATTCTATTTTTTATTCTATTCTATTCTATTCTATTCTATTCTATTCTATTCTATTTTTTATTCTGTTCTATTCTATTCTATTCTATTTTTTATTCTATTCTATTTTTTATTCTATTCTATTCTATTCTATTCTATTCTATTCTATTCTATTTTTTATTCTATTCTATTCTATTCTATTCTATTCTATTTTTATTCTATTCTATTCTATTCTATTCTATTTTTTATTCTATTCTATTTTTTATTCTATTCTATTCTATTCTATTCTATTCTATTCTATTCTATTCTATTCTATTCTATTCTATTCTATTCTATTCTATTCTATTCTAAATATTGCAACAGCCCTGGAAAAAATGACTGCTTTTCAGAGTTCACAGGCATTGGAACATCCCCGTGATCACATAATCAAAATTCGGACACTGGGTAACTGACTCATATTTGTGATGGTCGCAGCGTCCTGGAGTCCTTTGATCCCCTTTGGCGACCTTTTGGCAAGCAAAGTCAATGAAGAGGCTGGATTCACTTAACAACCAGGTTACTTAAGAGGTTCACTGATTCACTTAACAACTGTGGCAAAAAAAATGTCATAAAATGGGGCAAAACTCACTTAACCGTTTTGCTTAGAAATTTTAGGCTACAGGAACTATCTCTAATGGGTACATTTTACCTTAGGATATGGAGTGCTTTGAACGTCTAGAAACGATGGAAAAATTGTGCAGAGAGCCATTTTCTTCAGAATGGAATGGAATGGAATGGAATGGAATAGAATAGAATAGAATAGAATATAGAATAGAATAGAATAGAATAGAATAGAATAGAATAGAATAGAATTTAGAATATGGAATAGAATAGAATAGAATAGAATAGAATAGAATAGAATAGAATAGAATTTAGAATATGGAATAGAATAGAATAGAATAGAATAGAATAGAATAGAATAGAATAGAATAGAATAGAACTATAGAATTGAATTGAATTGAATTGAATTACAGAATAGAGTAGAGTAGAGTAGAGTAGAGTAGATTGGAGTGGAGTGGAGTGGAGTGGAGTGGAGTGGAATGGAATGGAATAGAAAAGAAAAGAATATACCAGAATAGAATAAACTACAGAATATAGAATAGAATAGAATAGAATAGAATAGAATATAGAATATAGAATATAGAATATAGAATGGAATGGACTGGACTGGACTAGAATAGAAAAGAAAATAGGGAACAGAACAGAATAGCAGAAGTGGAAGGGACCCTGGAGGTCTTCTAGCCCAACCCACTGCTCAGGCAGGACATCCTATTCCATTTCAGACAAGACCATTTTAAGTACCGATAGCATTGAGAAAAAGAGACACAACCTGTCCTCGCACTTACGACCGCTGCAACATCTCCAGGGTCACATGATCAGAACTGGGAGGCTTGTATTTTTGACGATTGTAGCATCTCAAGGTCACGTGGTCCCCATTTTGTGACCTGGCCCAGCTGCTTTCTGACCAGCAAAGTCAACAGGAAGAATCTGGATTTGATTAACAACCAAACAATTCACTTAACAACCACATAATCCACTTAACAACTGCAGCAATTCACACCACGACCGTGGCCATAAAAAGGCCATAAAATCAGGAACTCACTGAGGGGTCAGGGATACTCTCTAGCAGTCAGAAGACCCTTTGATTTCACACCATATAGACAGATGTAGCCATAGCTGCAATGGGGAAAATGTGACCGTCCTAGAACCAGGCCAAGTCCAAAAATGCCAGGGAATTTTCTAGAAGCCTGGCACTCTGACCGATCAGCCATCGACGGGCACGTAGGCGTTAACCACACCTACAGACGATGCGAAAGAGGCAATCAACCAGCCCCCCAAAGGGAGCAGAAAGACTCCAGCACTTCTCCGCCACCAGCAATCAGCACCCGGATCAGCAGAGGTTAACTCCAAGGTCACCTTCGGACCGAGTAAGCAACACCCCAGTGAAGATACGGCCAAGGAGCTCTTAGTCAACGGCCCAACTGAAGAATCCCTAAGACCGCCCCCCCACCCCCACCCCCCGACAGACAGGCAAGACACCAGAATATAAAGTGACAGCAAAGCCCACTCCTTGCTTGCACTGATGACGTTACCTAGTTGGGTCATGAGACGTCTGCAAGAAAACAAGCAAGCTCCGAGAACACCAAGGACCCCACAGTCATTGTTTTCTTCCTCCTCTTCCTCTTCCTCCTCCTCCTCCTCCTCTCCACACACCCGTCTCCCTTCTAGCACTGATAATGTTCCCTAGTTGGGTCATGAGACGTCTGCAAGAAAACAAGCAAGCTCAGAGAGCACCAAGGACCCCACAGTCTTTCTCCTCCATCTCCTCCTCCTCCCCACACACCCGTCTCCCTTCTAGCACTGATGACGTTACCTAGTTGGGTCATGAGACGTCTGCAAGCAAACAAGCAAGCTCCGAGAACACCAAGCATCCCACAGTCATTGAATCCTCCTCCTGCTCCTCCTCTCCACAAACCCCACTCCTTACTAGCACTGAAGATGTTACTTAGTTGGGTCATGAGACGTCTGCAAGAAAACAAGCAAGCTCAGAGAGCACCAAGGACCCCACAGTCATTGTTTTCTTCCTCCTCTTCCTCTTCCTCCTCCTCCTCCTCCTCCTCTCTACACACCCGTCTCCCTTCTAGCACTGATGACGTTACCTAGTTGGGTCATGAGACGTCTGCAAGAAAACAAGCAAGCTCAGAGAACACCAAGCACCCCACAGTCATTGAATCCTCCTCCTCCTCCTCCTCCTCTCCACAAACCCCACTCCTTACTAGCACTGATGATGTTACCTAGTTGGGTCACGAGACGTCTGCAAGAAAACAAGCAAGCTCAGAGAACACCAAGCACCCCACAGTCATTGAATCCTCTTCCTCCTCCTCCTCTCCACAAACCCCACTCCTTACTAGCACTGATGATGTTACTTAGTTGGGTCATGAGACGTCTGCAAGAAAACAAGCAAGCTCAAGAGGGCACCAGGGAACCCCCTCAGGCCAACCCCGAGCTACAAATATTCCCCTTTATGAGGAACTTACTTAAGCCGCTTGTTCAGCTTTGGAAAAATACCAATTGGGATCATAAGTCGCAAACTACCTATATATATATATATCTTCTACCCAACTCCAATCAATTCTTTTCCACATTTGGACAGAAAACCTGAAGAAACGGCGATGTCGAGGAAAGCAGGAGATCCAGGCAGTTCAAAAGGGTATAAAGATTTATTGCAAATTTATTCAGCTCTCCACAAGGACCCGAACGGGCAACGCAACTTGTTGGTAAAGAATGACTTCCCAGTGAGTTGGATTTATGTCCCTTCTGGGCAGAAAAGGCATCAATTCTGATGATGATATATTTGGCCCCTCTCTTGGTTTCTGCCTGGTTACCTCCTGCAGGCTACTTAAAGATTTTTGCAACCTGCTTCAGAAAACCTACACCCTAAAATAAAGGGAAGAAAAAAAGAAGGAAGCTTAAAACAACAAAAAAAAAGTCTGCCCATTCTTCTCAATAATGCAAGTCCACTAATTTGTCTGTTAGGCCAGGGGTTTCCAAACGTGGCCACTTTTTAAGACTCGTGGACTTCGACTCCCAGATTTCCTCAGCCAGCTACTTTTAAAACGTGTGGGCTTCAAGCCCCAGAATTCCTCAGCCAGCCACATTTCAGACTTGTGGACTTCAACGCCCAGAATTCCTCAGCCGGCCAAGAATGGCCGGCTGAGGAATTCTGGGAGTTGAAGTCCGTAAGCCTTAAAAGTGGCCAGGATTGGAGACCCAGCCCTGGGTTAGGCTGATTAAGCGGATTAAATGCCAGTCAGTGAGTTCATCTATGAACGACACCGCAGCCATTTCCTCAGCTTAACGCCTCTCCCAGATGGGATGCCGTTCCATCTGCCGTGAAAGGAAATCCTCTTTCCAGCCTGCCAGCTTCGCAAATACATCTGTGTCAGGTGGGTTTCCCCCCTGTGGCAGCAAGACACAAGTGGGACAGCCCTTTCGACCTCCTCCTGCTGGATCACTTATTCTGGCTTCGCTTCCCGATCTAAACGAAGGCTTCTAGATCTCCTGGTGGTCTCCCATCCAAGGGACATCTAAACAAGAGTGACCTCTATTGGCATCTCCAGGAGCTGCACCCTCTGAAGCATGAGAGTAAGAGAGCTTTAAAGCAACTGCCGGAGACCCCTATCTCATAGACGCCCCCATCTGGGGGAAGGGGGAAGTGCAAGGGGGGGCTAGAATGATTAGCAGATGATGTCAGAAACCAATCTGATGAATTCTGGGTGGGCTGGGGCAAGTTCCTGCATTTCTTTTAACTCCTGAGGACTAGAAACTTGATCAGATGGATGGGGAAACAGGATCCACCAGTGGGATACAGGTAGTTCTCGACTCGCACCCATTCGTTTAGCGACTATCCGGAATTACGACGACACTGAGAAAAAAAGTGGCCTGCGATCATTTTTCACACTGAATGATCGTTGCGGCGTCTCCAGGGTGACGTGGTCAAAATATGGACACTTAGCAACTGATTCATACTGATGACGTGACCCCCCATTTGCGACCTTCTGGCAAGCAAAGTCAATGGGGAAGCCAGATTCGCTTAACCACCGTGCTGCTTGCTTATTGACTGCAGTGATTCACTTAACGACGATGGCAAGAAAGGTCGTAAGCTAGGGCAAACCTCACTGAAAAACTGCCTTGCTTAACAATGGAAATTTTGGGGTCCATTGTGGTCGTAAGTTGAGGACTCCCTGTATTACAGTCACATGAGAAATGTGCTGTCTCCCCAGCATTGTCTCACTTAGCAACGGAAATTTTGCAGTCCATTGGACCATAGGTTCTTGCAGTTCTAGTGGACAATCCCTTAGATATGAGCCAGCCGTGTGCTGCAGCTGCCAAAAAAGCCAACACAGTTCTAGGCTGCATTAACAGAGGGAGAGAATCAAGATCATGTGAAGTGTTAATACCACTTTACAAGGCCTTGGTAAGGCCACACTAGGAATACTGCATCCAGTTTTGGTCACCACGATGTAAAAAAAGATGTTGAGACTCTAGAAAGAGTGCAGAGAAGTGCAACAAAGATGATCAGGGGACTGGAGGCTAAAACATACAAGGAACGGTTGCTGGAATTGGGTATGTCTAGTTTAATGAAGAGAAGGACGAGGGGGGACATGATAGCAGTGTTCCAGTATCTCAGGGGCTGCCCCAAAGAAGAGGGAGTCAAGCTATTCTCCAAAGCACCTGAAAGCAGGACAAGAAGCAACAGATGGAAACTAGTTAAGGAGAGAAGCAACGTAGAACTAAGCAGAAATTTCCTGACAGTCAGAACAACTAACCAGTGGAACTCCTTGCCTCCAGAAGCGGTGAATGCTCTAATATTGGAAGTTTTTAAGAAGAGACTGGACAGCCAATTTGTCTGAAATGGTATAGGGTTTCCTGCCTGAGCAGGGGGTTGGACTAGATGACCTCCAAGTTCCCTTCCAGGTATTCTATTCTATTCTGTAATTCTTTTTCTTTTTTCTATTCTATTCATTCCTCTTTTCTATTTCTTTTGTAATTCTAATTCTAAATCTAATTCTTTCCTATCCTATCCTATCATTATATATTCTATTCTATTCTATTCTGTAATTCTTTTTCTATTCTATTCATTCCTCTTTATTTCTTTTCTAATTCTTTCCTATCCTATCATTCTATATTCTATTCTATTCTATTCCATTCCATTCATTATTCCATATTCTATTCTGTAATTCTTTTTTTCTTTTCTATTCTATTCATTCCTCTTTTCTATTTTTTTTGTAATTCTAATTCTAAATCTAATTCTATCCTATCCTATCATTATCTATTCTATTCTATTCTTCTCTATTCTGTAATTCTATTCTGTAATTCTTTTTCTATTCTATTCATTCCTCTTTTCTATTTCTTTTCTAATTCAAATTAATTCTAATTCTTTCCTATCCTATCCTTATATATTCTATTCTATTCCATCCCCATCCCTAATTCTCTTTTAATCGCAACCCAAGGACGAACTCTACCCGGTTCAGAGGGGGGGGCTCTTTGAAAGAGGCCCCAATCCCTTCCCGGCCCCCCTGGGGGTTTAAGAAGGGTCAGCAGAGAATACCACCCTGGTAAATCCAATGAGAGAGCGGCTTCTTCTCCTAATCCCTGCCGTGGGTGATGGACAAGGTGACAGGCCGTGGCCGGAGATAAGCTTTCCGGCTCTCAGGACACAAAGTTACGCAAGCCCCCTTGTCCCCGTGGGGGCTCCTCCAGGCCTTCCCTTTTGCTGAGAGGAAAGGAGGAGGAGGAGGACGGACGGACTCTCAGCGGAAGAGCAAGGGGTGGGCCCACACGCATTTTGAGGAAGTGAAGAGTTGCACAACGCCAGCTGCAAGCTTGCCGGTGGGTTGAAGAGACGGAAACAGGACTTCAAGATGGTGGCAGATGGAGAGCTGGAGACAAACAAGCAGAGCCAACAATGGACCGTCTGCAAAGGCTAATGAATAAAATAGGAATGGGAATGGGAATAAATAGGGATAGGGATAGAGGAAGAATAGAATGGAATGGAGTAAGAAATTTGAAATACAGAATTGGAAGGGACCTTGGAGGTCATCTAGTCCAGCCCCCTGCTCAAGCAGGAGAACCCAAACCATTTCAGACAAATGGCTGTCCAGTCTCTTCTTAAAAACTTCCAGTGTTGGAGCATTCACCGCTTCTGGAGGCAGGTTGTTCCACTGGTGAATTGTTCTCACTGTCAGGAAGTTTCTCCTTAATTCCAGGTTGCTTCTCTCCTTGGTCAGTTTCCATCCGTTGCTTCTTGTCCTGCTTTCAGGTGCTTTGGAGAATAGCTTGACTGCCTCTTCTTTGGGGCAGCCCCTGAGATATTGGACCACTGCTATCATGTCCCCCCTGGTCCTTCTCTTCCTTAAACTGGACAGACCCAATTCCAGCAGCCGTTCCTTATATGTTTTATCCTCCAGTCCCCCGATCATCTTCGTTGCTCTTCTCTGCACTCTTTCCAGAGTCTCAACATCTTTTTTACATCGTGGTGAGCAAAACTGGATGCAGTAATGAGGAGGGGGCCGTTCCTCGCACCATCCAAGGGCTGCGGAAAATTTGTGAATTGCACAAGTTTGGATTGACCCATGAAGGTTCCTCAAACAGGCCTCTCCAGCAACAAGCCTAGAATCTCGGTTTGATTGCAGAGCAATGCCACCAGGAAAACTGTAGCTCTGGGCTGGCTGCACGTCGATTGCTCTGCTTGTACTCCAGAACGACGAATTGGTTTTGGATGGTTCTGATGCAAAAAAAAAAGGCTGAGAAGTGTCTGGTTTTCTGTACCTTTTACTATCGTGGATTTTTTTAAGGGTCTCTCGTCAGCCCTGCTAGGTAGGCCAGGTGGAGCAGTGGGCTAATGCCTCCTTAAGTAACACCAGCTGCCTGCAATTAGTGCAGGTTCGAGTCCCGCCAGGCTCAAGGTTGACTCAGCCTTCCATCCTTCCCAGGTAGGTAAAATGAGGACCCAGATTGTTGGGGGCAATTAAGCTGACTTTGTAACAATGCCGCTTGGGGTGTGTGTGAAAGCCCTAATAAGCAGGCATATACATAGAATGAAGGCTACTGCTAAGCTTGTAAGCCGCCCTGAGTCTTCGGAGAAGGGCGTCCTCCTGGATTCACGGCTCAATTTTGAAGACCATATAGGAGCCGTGACCAGGGGGGCTTTTGCCCAGGTTCGCCTGGTGCGCCAGTTGCGTCCCTATCTGGACCGAGACGCCCTACGCACAGTTACTCATGCGCTTGTGACCTCCCGTTTGGACTACTGTAACGCTCTCTACATGGGGCTGCCCTTGAAGACAACTCGGAGGCTTCAACTGGTGCAGAATGCGGCCGCGCGAGTTGTAATGGGGGTTTCCCGATACTCCCATGTAACACCTCTACTCCGTGAGCTGCATTGGCTTCCGGTTGCCCTCCGGGTGAAATTCAAGGTGCTGGTTATCACCTATAAAGCCCTACATGGCCTGGGTCCGGGATATCTGAGGGAACATCTGCTGCCGGCATCAAATGCCCTTCGCCCAGTGCGCTCCCACAGGGAGGGTCTGCTCAGGGTCCCGCCGGTAAGAGACTGCCGGCGGGTGACACCCAGGGATAGGGCCTTCTCGGTGGGAGCGCCTGCCCTCTGGAACCAGCTGCCGGTGGAGCTGAGAACTGCCCCCGACCTTCGATCATTCCGCCGGGGCCTGAAGACCTGGCTCTTCGAGCTCTCGGGCCCAGACTGAGGAGGAATTTTTAATTTGGGGTTCTTTTTAACTGACTACAGGGTTAATTTAATATTTTTTAATTTGGTTCTTAATTTTTGTATTCTGGATTTTTAATTCCCTGTAAACCGCCCTGAGTCCTCAGGGAATAGGGCGGTATATAAATATAACTAAATAAATAAATAAATAAATAAATGGAATTAAAATAAAAAATAAATAAATAAACAGAATCTTCCAGGCCTGAAAGTACAAGTCTCCTGCCGTCTCTTTTACAGCCTGAGGAACTAGGGGCCACGGCCCACTACCGGGCCATGGCCTCTTGACCACTGGGCCGCGAGTGGCTGGTCAATGCACGCGTGTGTGCACACTCACTCCTCCTTGCACCGGCACTAGGCGAGCCGTGAGCCAAGCGCCAAGGCTAGCCAAGCCACAAGACTTGTGCCGGCACTAGCCAAGCCGCGAGCCTGATGCCAGCGCATTTGCAGATGGAAGGCTGAGTCAATCCTGAGCCGGTCAAGATCGAACTGCTGGCAGCGGGCAGAGGCAGTCTGCAATATCATACGCTAACCACTGAGAGGGAAGGACGTGGTGGCTCAGTGGGTTAGGACGCTGAGCTTGTCGATCAGAAGGTCGGCAGTTTGGCGGGTCGAATCCCGAGCGCCGCGTAGCAGAGTGAGCGCCTGTTACTCGTCCCAGCTTCTGCCAACCTAGCAGTTCGAAAGCATATAAAAATGCAAGTAGAAAAATAGGGACCACTCCGGTGGGAAGGTAACAGCGTTCCGTGAGCCTTTGGCGTCCAGTCATGCCGGCCACATGACCACGGAGACGTCCTCGGACAAGCGCCGGCTCTTCGGCTTTGAAACGGAGATGAGCACCGGCCCCTAGAGTCGGAAACGACTAGCACGCATGTGCGGGGGAACCTTTACCTTTACCTTTAAGTGTTTTACAGCCCTCCTTAAGCGGTTTGCAAAGTCAGCCTATTTCCCCCAAACAATCTGCGTGATCCCCTTTTGCGACTTTTTTTTTTAAATAAGTTTGTTTTATCATAGAGAATAAAAATACAGAACAGTAAAATAAACAAAATGAAACAAAAAAAACATACATTCAACCTTAACCACAAAAAAAAAGAAAAGAAAAAAAATCATGTACAAAAAAAAGGGTTCAATTAAATTTAACATTTAATGTGTAGGATCCACCCTGGCTGAGTGCTGAAAGAAAAGAAAAAGCAATAAATTCTCCTCCCCTTTTACACGTGTGTGTGTGTGTGTGTCTGTCTGTCTGTCTGTCTGTCTGTCTATCCATCCGTCCATTTGTAAAAGGGGAGGAGAATTTATTGCTGTTATATACGTATATATTATAATACATATAAAAGAGGAAAAAGCCAGGCAACTGACTCGCATTTATGACCGTCGCAATATCCCAGAGTCACCTCATCTCTTTTTTTTTCGCCACCTTGTGACCGGAAAGTCAAGGGGGGGGGGGGGGAGAGCCAGGTTCATTTACCAACCGTACGGCCAGTTTAACGACGGCAGTGATGCCGCTTCGCAAACCGTGGCCAGAAAAGGTGGCACGAACGGGGCAAGGCTCTCACCGGACGGCCGTCTCGCTCAGCAAGAGCGGAGTTGAGGCTCGGTTGTGTCGCAAGTCGAGGACCAGGTGTTAAAATGAAAGGCGTTTCATTAAAAAAAAAAAAAACCCAACAACCCAGGGCAGCGTGCCAGCAGGGCGTCTTGTCTGCGCACTAACCATGTTTGAGCCTGTTTGCTTTGGGATGCCGGTGGTGGCACCCCCCCCTCCCCAAGAACGGGCATCTCTCCCTCGACGGGCAGGTGTTTAGGCAGGGCTGTGAGAACGAGTCGGGCAACTTCGCCGAGCGCCAGGCTGCTTCCCCAAATCAACACATGCCAACATGAAAGGCAGGCCGTGCCAGGCGCTGGGCGAAATCCAGACGAGCCGGCTAGTCTGCTTAGTGGGCACTCGGATTGGGGCGGGGATCTCTCTCTCTCTCTCCCCCCCAGCTTTGCCACCAACGTTTTCTTTCAAAAGTAGGTTACGGTTGGGTGTCGCAACGTGGCTGTTGCCCAAAAACAGGTTACTCCACCCAAAGCCCGCTGTGCCAACACGCCCCCGGTGTGTCAAAAGGGAGACCACACGGATCTGCCTGGGAAACGCAGTGCCAGCTGTTGAGAATTCAGACTGCTCTGGTGGGTTGGGTTTGTTCTGGAGCCCCCCGTGTCTCATCGGACACGCGTGCAGGGCCGGAGACGGGCACATGCAAGCCAGAGGCGGGCCTTGCCTTAAGCCTTTAAAAGGGGGCGTTTTTTTTGCCCGGTGGGCTGTTCCATGGCTTGGTTGTCGAGATGCCGGCTGATTGCAGTTGACTGAACAAACCATGGTTAGGTCAGACACACTCTGCCCGAACCGAGCTGCAGTCCCGATTCTGCCTCCAGAAGCGGTGAATGTTCCAACACTGGAAGTTTTTACGAAGAGATTGGACAACCATTTGTCTGAAATGGCATAGGGTTTCCTGCCTGAGCAGGGGGTTGGACTAGATGACCTCCAGGGTACCTTCCAACTTTGATTCTATTCTATTCTATTCTATTCTATTCTATTCTATTCTATTCTATTCTATTCTATTCTATTCTATTCTATTCTATTCTATTCCATTCCATTCCATTCTATTCTATTCATCTGCTTGACATGTGGTCCTTGACTTATGACTACAACTGAATCCCAAATTCTGGTTGCTGAGCAAGACATGGTTGTTAAGCAAATTTTGCCCCATTCCACAGTACAATTCGCATCATTTACAAGGTCTCTCAGATAGCGTTGGAGCTTCTGATATGACATCTACAGCGGCAAATAAATGTGAAATACGGGAAGTCCTTGACTTACAACCATGACTGTGTTCAGAACTGCTAAGGAAGACAGTCGTTAAGCGGGTTTTGCCCCATTTTATGTGCTTAAGTTCTTAAGCGAATCACAGCCGTCGTTCACTTAGGAACACGGTTGTTAAGGGAATCTGTCTTCCCCACTGCTTGTCAGGTCGCAAAAGGGGAACCACGTGAACCTGGGACACTGCCGCCGTCATAAATATGAGTCAGTTGACAAGCATCTGAATTTCGGTCACATGACCGTGGGGGGGGGAATGCTCCAATGGTCACGTGACAACTGGACCAGTCACTTTTTACAGTGGCCAGTGTTACACTGAACGGTCACTAAACAAAACGGTCATAAGTCGAGGACTACCGTATTTGTACAATTGGAATCTCATGCATCGACAGGATTTCCTTGAGAGAGAGAATAGGGTGTCTCTGGCACCTGTCATCGGCGTCAGAGCCATTTTCATTCATGGAGGGTCAAAATCTGCTGGCCAAAATCTCCCACTAAATCGGGAAAAGGACTAGCTGGATTAAGAATAGAATAGAGCTGGAAGGGGCCTTGGAGGTCTTCTAGTCCAGCCCCCTGCTCAAGCAGGAGATCCTGTAACATTGTGGACAAATGGCTGTCCAGTCTCTTCTTTAAAAAATTCCAGTGATGGAGCACCCACAACTTCTGGTGACAGGCCGTTCCACTGATTAATTGTCCTGTCAGGAAATTTCTCCTGAATTCCAGGTTGATTCTCTCCCGGGATCATGGGATTCCCTTTTGGGATCTTCTTGCGACAAGCAGTCAATGGAGAAGCCGGATTCGTTTAGTGCAGGAGTAGGCAACCTTGGCCCTTTTATGACTCATGGACTTCAACTCCCAGAATTCCTCAGCCAGCATGGCTCAGCTTGGAAACCTCTCCCTTTCCCCTCAGCGTGGCTGGCTCAGGAATTCTGGGAGTTGAAGTCCACCAGTCATAAAGCAGCCTAGGCCTAGGCCAGGGGTAGGCAACCTTGGCTCTCTTATGACTCGTGGACTTCAACTCCCAGAATTCCTGAGCCAGTCTGGCTCAGCTTGGAAACCTCTCCATTTCCCCTCATCATCACTGGCTCAGGAATTCTGGGAGTTGAAGTCCACGAGTCATAAAAGGGCCAAGGTTGCCTACCCGTTTTAGTGACTGCAGTGATTCGCTTAACAACCCCGACAAAACATAAAATCGGCCATGACCCACTTAATAACCACTTTGCTACAGAACGTCTGATCCCAGTTGCAATCATAAACCAAGGATCACCTGTATGCCTAAACTAAGATTCTCTTCATGCCTTCAATCCCTCTTTAGAAATGAGGCTGTTCTTGACAAGAGAAACACAGAAAACCCACAGCAGAAAAAGACCCAGGGGCCCATCAAATCCGAGTTTATTTGCATTTTGTTTCCTTTTTAATTAATTTGTGTGTGTTTGTGTTTGTGTGTGTGTGTGTGTGTATAAACTCCCAGATGAAGGGCATGTGTTTATCATCAAACATGTTTGTTTCGTTCGTCTCCCAGTCTCTCCCAGTTTCTCTGAAATGAGAGACAAATGCCAGAAATTTTTGTCAGGTTACTCCTCGACTTACAACAATGCATTTAGTGACCATTCAAAGTTACAATGGTGACTTGGCACCGTTTTCACACTCTGCTGCGTCCCCAGGGTCAGGTGATCAAAATTCAGACGCTGGGCAAACGGCTCGCATTTACGACGGTCAGTGTGTCCCCGGGGGGAGGGATCACGTGATCCCTTTTGCGACCTTCCGACAAGCAAAGTCGATGGGGGGGGGGGGGGAAGCTGAATTTGCTTAATGACCGTGCGAATAACTTAACAACCGCAGGGATTCACTTAACGCCTGTGTCAAGGAAGGTCGTAAAAGGGGGCAAAACTCGCTTAACACCTGCCTTGATTAGCAACGGAAATTTTGGGCTCAACTGCGGTCGTAAGTCGAGGACTCTCTATAGCTTAACACAACAGGCAGGGCCTTCTTGAGCTCCATAGGCTCATGGGGCAACCCGAGCGGGTAATAAAAAGGTAGAAGGAACCCCAAATGGGGCAAAAACCCGCTTAGCCTATGTCTCATTTAGCGACTGGGCTCGATTTTGTCGTAAGGCGAGGACTGGGAACTTTCCGGGAATTGTTTACAGAGCTGAATGGCTAAGTAAGCACTACTAGGAGGAGGAAAATGGTGGTTGGTCGTTGTAGTTTTGTAGTCTGTCCGGATTCTTTTTCCCGCCCACAGGCAGGGCTGAGTAGGAAGTGACTTCAATGGTTTTACAAACAGCCCAGGAAAGCAGCAACCGCGTGGATCCAATTCCAGGGAAATAATTATGCTAAAAAGCCCAGGTTTCACAATTTTGGCAACCTACAAAAAACCCGCCCGTCTTCCAGTTGTGTTAAGGTTGAGAAACTCTGTGCTGAGGTCTCTCAGTACGACGGATTTAACCCCGGCGTCGCCACCGGTTCTTCTAAGAAAGCGTTTGGATTAAGCTTGTGTGTTTTTTTCTTCTTTTCTATTGCTTTCTGCGCAAGGGTGTCCCTCGAACTCAGCGCCACCAATAAAAACGGCATGGTCCAATCCAATACAATCAGTACCTCCACTTACAAAACTAAGGAGGAATTTCCTGACGATGAGAACAATTCACCAGTGGAACAACCTGCCTCCAGAAGCTGTGAATGCTCCAACACTGGAAGTTTTTCAGAAGAGACTGGACAGCCATTTGCCTGAAATGGTACAGGGTTTCCTGCCTGAGCAAGGGGTTGGACTAGATGACCTCCAAGGTCCCTTCCAACTCTATTATTATTATTATTATTACTATTATTACTATTATTACTATTATTACTATTATTATTACTATTACTATTACTATTACTATTACTATTATTATTACTATTACTATTATTATTATTATTATTATTATTATTAAGTGGCCGTTCGAAGTTACGACTATTGCCGTCGTCCCTGTGGTCTCGTGATCAAAATTCGGACGTTTGGCCACTGACTCGTAGTTGTGTCCCAAAACTAACGACCAAAATTAACGGGGAAGCCGCATTCACTTAACGACCAGGGTTACTAACCAATCAGCTGCAGTGGTTCACTGAACATTTGGGGCAAGGGAGGTCATGAAACGGGGCAAAACGCATTTAACAAATGTCTCACTTAACAATGGGAATTTGAGACTCCGTTGTCTTCGAGGGCTATCTTGTAGGCGGTGCCAAAATAGGGAAAATTGGGGGAAAAAAAAGAATGGAAGGAAACGAAAGCCGAGGCAGTCCTCGGCTTACAAACACTCGTTTAGTGACCATTCAAAGTTACAACGGTGCTGGAAAAAGTGGCTTACAACCGCGTTTCACCCTTACAGTGGCTGAAGCATCTCCGTGATCACCTGATCAAAATTCAAGTGCTTGGCAACTGGCTCGTATTTATGACGGTCGCAGCGTCCCAGGGTCACGTGATCCCCTTTTGCGACCTTCTGACAAGCAAAGTCGTTAGGGCAAGCCGGCTTCACTTAACAGCCGCGTGACTAAGTTAACAATTGCAGTGATTCGCTTAACAACTGTGGCCCCCCCCAAAAAGGTTGTAAAACGGGACGCAACACACTCAACTGCTTGGCTTAGCAGCAGGAATTTGGGGCTCCACTGGGGTTGTTGAGGATCACCTGTACGGGTGGTGGTGCTTGACTTACAATGGTTTGCTTAGTGACCGCTTAAAGCTATAAGCAAAAATGACAATACAGGAAGTCCTCAGCTTACAACCGTTCATTTAGTGACCATAAAAAGTTACAACGGCACTGAAAAAAGCGGCTTGCGGCCTTGTTTTCACATTTACGACCACTTACAACAGCTCGTTTAGGGAACATGCAAGGTTACAACGGGAGTGAAAAAAGCGACTTATGACCACGTTTCACGCTTACGACCGTTGCAGCATCCCCAGGGTCACATGATCAAAATTCAGGCACTTGGCAACTGACTCATATTTATGACGGTCGCAGTGTTCCGGGGACTGTGTGATCCTCTTTCGTTGGTCTTCTGCCCGGCAAAGTCAATTCTCTTAACAACCGTGTGACTTAACAAGCGCAGTGATTCACTTAACAAAGGTGCCGAGTCAGGTCGTAAAAAGGGACAAAACTCGCTTAACAAATGTCTCACTTAGCAACCTAAATTCTGGATTTAAATTCTGGGCCGCCCACACTGAACTCTTAAGACTGGCACGATGTGTTAAGATCTTCAACAGACAGAGATCTGTTTCAACCCCATCACGTTAAACCATGGTTTGTTCAACCAGGAATCCCACACCTTCCGACAGAGGCAGACACATCCTGCAGTCACATGACCCAATTTTGGGTGCTTCGCAACTGTCTCACCTTGATAGCCGGTTCCGCGGTCACATGACTGTGATTGAAAACACCCCCCCCATCACATCCATTTGCTTAACGACTGTCGCAATTTTTTGTTTTGTAAAAAAAAATAAAAAATCAAGTCCAGTCATGTGAGTGCCTCGACTTACGACGGACATTCCAGCCTCCTTTGCGGTCTTAGGTCGAGGACCCCCTGTAGTTTTCCGACGGGCTGGACTTCAACTCCCAGAATCCCCAAATACAGGTAGGAGTAGATGAAAGAAGTCACAATCGATAAGCCCAATGGCCCCACTTCAAACCAGATTCTAAGCCATGGAGGAGAAAGTGGCATTCTGCATTGTGTAATCTTGGAACCCAGTTGCAGAGTCCTGACACACATAAGAGGATGTCCGGGGCCAAAACCCCCAGAAATTGAGGGGTGGGTGGGAATCATAAGTTTCCCTCCTCTTGGATGACCTTTTGGATGACCTTTTGGGTCATCCCTACGGATGGAGGAGGCTGGAGGCTAAAACATATGAAGAACGGTTGCAGAATTTGGGTATGGCGAGTCTAGAGAAAAGAAGGATTTGGGGGGGAGACGATAGCAGTCTTCCAGTATTTGAGGGGCTCCCCCAAAGAAGAGGGGGGGTCAAGCTCTTCTCCAAAGCGCCTGAAGGCAGGACAAGAAGCAACGGATGGAAACTCATCAAGGAGAGAAGCAACCTGGAACTAAGGAGAAACTTCCTATCAGTGAGACTGATTAACCAGTGGAGCACCCTGCCACTAGAAGTTGTGCTTCATCACTGGAGGTTTTTAAGAAGAGATTGGGCAGTCTCAAATTGTCTAGGGCAGGGGTCGGCAACCTCGGCTCTTTTATGACTCGTGGACTTCAAGTCCCAGAATTCCTGAGCCAGCATAGCTGGCTCAGGAATTCTGGGACTTGAAGTCCACGAGTCATAAAAGAGCCGAGGTTGCCGACCCCTGGTCTAGGGGGTCTCCTGCTGGAGCAGGAGGTTGGACTAGAACAGGGCTTTTCAACCAGTGGTACGGGTACCACCTGTGGTACATTGGCACCTGACAGGTGGTACGTGACCATCCTAGAGAAGTGGTAGCGGGGGAGGGGAATGAGCTGAACCGGTGGCAGCACCGCGCAAGCCTGAGCGAGAGACGGCTGGAGGTGCGGGGCTGTCGGGGCTCAGCGGAAGCACCAGGATCAGCGCCAGTCTCCAGCTGGAGCTCAGCACCGATCCTGGCCCTTCTGCTGAGCCCAAAAGAAGCGCCGATCAGCTGGAATGTTGCAGCATCTGCAGGGTCTTGTGGTTTACATTCAGATGCATGGCAAATGATTCGTATTTATGACGGTCACAGTATCCCAGGGTCATGGGAAGTGACCAAAACCTGCTGCAACCACCTAGTAGAGGGTGGGGGGGGGAATAAAAACCAAACACCCCCCCCACCCCCGCTGCCAATCCTCAACAGAAATGCTCACAACGATGAAAACCTCGGACTGGAGGAAGAGCGACGCCGGGCAGGCAGGCAGGCGTCTTGCTTGGCTGTGGCTTGGGGGGGCCCACTTTTTTCAGTGCTGTCGTAACTTCGAACAGCCACTAAGTGAACTGTTGTAAGTTGAGGACTACCTGTACTTCATCACTTTTTTTCCTTTTTTTGGTCATCAGGTTTTTGACCCCTTGCTAGGCGAATGGTGGTACTCCGATGTTGCCCTATCCTAAAAGTGGTACAATGGGTGAAAAGGTTGAAAAGCCCTGCTCTAGAGTCTCAACACCTTTTTTACCTCGTGGTGACCAAAACTGGATGCAGTATTCTGAGTTCAAAGCAGCGGGTGCTTCTTTAGAAAGGCCCCCTTCTGGCTTTGCCATTGTGGTTCTAACTTCCGGGAAAGGTGTCTGGAACATTCCAGAAACACGTCCAGCTCCAAACATCTGCTTCACATCAGGCACTTCCGGAAAGCTTTTGAGAAATGGCCGTAAGGGCCCTAACGGGGAAAGATGCCACCACTTCTTCCTCCAAACGCAACTTTCTCTAGCGCAGGGGTCCCCAACTCCCCAGGCCCGTGGACCTGTCCCGGTCCGTGGCATGCCAGCAACCGGCCTGCAAAAAACAAGCAAAGCCCCATCTGCGGGATGCAGGCAGCACACAAAGCCGCGCAACCCTCCGATCTGCGGGATAAAAAAACCTCTCTCCACGGAACCAGTGGTCCCTGGTGCCCCAAAAAGGTTGGGGACCTCTGGACTAGCGTGAAGAACCTGGAAGAGTCCCTGATTCTCCTTCACGGCCCCCTTCGGGACTGTCTTCAAGGGCAGTCTCGTGAGGGGGAGCACTGCGGTAGTCCAGCTCTTCCCTCACTAAAATCCAACAGGCCTGGAGAGAGGAAAGGAAAGCCAAAGCATCCTGGGAGCAAGCAGCCGGCTCTTCCCGTTCGGCAACCCTCCCTTGCCGAGAACGTAAGGGAGAGATTCGCACTCGGCATCCAAGGATCGACGGGACCGCTGGCTTGCGGTGTTCACGCGCCTGTGCGGTTGCTCTCCTCTTCCTCCTCCTTAAAAAATGTACTTAACCCACTTTGGGGCAAATTTGGGCCTGTGTCTCCCACCCCGCCCCGCCCGCCCCCATAGCGTGTTTCCCACAAAAACAAAACTAATTTTTTTTAAAAAACCACAAACCCCGCCCGTTTGGCAGCTGCGATGCCAACCGGCTCCCCAGCCAGTTGCCAGCCTGGCTGGCAAGGATTCACCGAGGGACTTTTGGTATGCACCGGAGGGAGGGCGGGGGGGGGGGGGAGAGAGAAGAGAAACGGATCCCAGAGCTGTAAGTTTCCACTGGAGTCGAAAAACCAGGCTTATGAATCACAAGTGATGGGCTGTGTTGCATTTGGTGTTTGTGTGTGTGTGTGTGTGTGTGTGTGTGTGTGTGTGTGTGTTTCAACCCCCTGGCACCAGGAGGAAGAAAAACCAGTTTGCTTCGCTCCTCTTCCAGCGTACCATTTTGGACTGAATATAAACCGGGCTTGGGTTATAATTTGAGGAAGAGTCTTCCGGCGTGAATTCGCACAAGCCAGCGCGTAATTTCCCAAGCCCCAAAACTTGGGGCTAGCCAATCAGAGCGCTTGGAATGGAGGAGAGTCGACATTCCAACTCCCAGCATATATATATATATATGGGGAACTCCCTGCCACTGCTTACACGATGCCGGCGTCGCTTGCGGAGACAGGATGCCTCCTTAACAAAAAAAATGATCGATTCTCTTTTTCGGGTCAGATTCTCACCTGGGGTTAGCCAATTTCCATTTGTTCCGCTGCATTGGCTTAGCAGATTTTCCTATCCCGGGCCAAACTGTGGCTTATTTCACAAACCCTGGTTCAAATAAACTGCATATAGGTCATCCTTGACTTACAACAGTTCGTTCAGTGACCGTCCAGCGTTACAACGGCCCATGGGAAAAGTCACACGATTGTTTTTACGTTTGCAGCGTCCCTGTGGTCAAAATTCAGGCTCTTGGTAGTTGACTCACAGTTTCGACGGCGGCAGGGTCCCGGGATCACGGGATCCCCTTTTGCGATCTTCTGACAACGAAGCCAATGGGGAAGCCCGGTCTACCTAACAGCTGTGTGACTAACTTAATATTATTACTGCATTGATTCGCTTAACAGTGGTGTGAAAGGTCGTAAAATGGAGCAAAACTCAACCCCTGTCCCGCTTAGAAACGCAAACTGTGGACTCAATGGTGTGGTCGTTAAGTCAAGGTCTGTCTGTAGCTTAACACAACAGGCAGGGCCCGTCCTAGCTTCACAAGCTCATTGGGCAAACAAAGCAGGTTTATTTCACAGCAAGGTAAATGTCACATAAATAATACAATTAAAAATGCTGCTTGGCAGCTGATTTAAAAAGCAAGCAGCTGGGAAATCTCGCTCTGCTTTGCCAATCACTTTTCTGTACATTAACACACAACACACATTTCTAGAAGCCTCCGTCGTTATTCTTTAAAGGGACTGTTTGAAATTGGACTAACTTCGAACTATCCCTTTGTATCCGTCTTCTATCAGAGGCACAAGGATGGACCAGTTGTGTCCAATCCAGGTGGTCCTCGACTTACGGAGCCCAAAATTTCTGTTACTAAGCGAGACACTTTTTAAAGTGAGTTTCCCCTCCATTTTACGACCTTTCTTGCCACAGTGGTTAAGGGAAGCACTGCAGTTGTGAAGTTAGTAACACGGTTGTTAAGTGATTTTGGCTTCCCCATTGACTCTGGAATTGAATATTGAATGGAATGGAATGGAATGGAATGGAATAGAAAATAGAATAGAATGGAACGGAACGGAACGGAACAGAATAAAATAATAGAATAGAATAGAATAGAATAGAATAGAATAATAAATAGAACAGAACGGAACAGAACAGAACAGAATAATAAATAGAACGGAACGGAACGGAACGGAACAGAACAGAAAAATAAATAGAACAGAACGGAACGGAACAGAATATTATAGAATAGAATAGAATAGAATAGAATAGAATAGAATAGAATAGAATAGAATAGAATAGAATATTATAGAATATTATAGAATATTATAGAATAGAATAGAATAGAATAGAATAGAATAGAATAGAATAGAATAGAATAGAATAGAATAGAATAGAATAGAAAATAAATAGAACAGAACAGACCGGAACAGACCGGAACAGAACAGAATATTATAGAATATTATAGAATATTATAGAATATTATAGAATAGAATAGAATAGAATAGAATAGAATAGAATAGAATAGAATAGAATAGAATAGAATAGAATAGAATAGAATAGAAAAATAAATAGAACAGAACGGACTGGAACAGAACAGAACAGAATAGAACAAAATATTATAGAATAGAATAGAAAAATAAATAGAACAGAACGGAACGGAACGGAACAGAACAGAATAGAATAATAAATAGAACAGAATGGAACAGAACAGAACAGAATAGAACAGAATATTATAGAATAGAATAGAAAAATAAATAGAACAGAACAGAACGGACCGGACCGGCCCAGAACAGAACAGAACAGAATGGAACATTATAGAAGAGAAGAGAAGAGAAGAGAAGAAAAAAGAAGAGAAGAATTGGAAGGGACTCTGGAGGTCTTCTAGTCCAACCCCCTGCTCAGGCAGGGAACCCTATCAGACTTTGCTCATCAGTTGGTTGCGAAAGGGGATCATGTGACCCCAGGACACCGCAACCGTCATGAATATGAGTCAGTTGCCAAGCGGCTGAATTTTGATCATGTGAGCGCGGGGATGCTGCAACGGTCATAAGTGTGGAAAAACCCAGCGCTGTTGTAACTCCCAACAGTCACTAAACGAACGGCTGTAAGTCAAGGGCTACCCGTACCAACAGAGGGACGAGGCTGGACCGGGTTTTTACAACGTGTACGTCCACACAAGCGCGCCTCCTCAATGCACAAGGCAATAATTTAACCCAAGTCTGCCGTGCCCACTGCATTTAACCCGGTTTCCTGAATTAACCCCTCTTTTCCGGGTTGACCCCACGCCCTGCGCGGTCATCTTAACGAGACAGGCTGTGGATTATCAATTCCTTCCTCCAAACAGATTAGGATGACGTGTGCCGTTGATTTAACCTAGTTAAGGCCGTTGCCCAAAGGAAGCCAGACAGTGAAACCTAAACGCTGAATCTTTCTTTTTTTTTTTAAAGGAAGGTCAGCCGAGTTCAAGGAAGTGACCCAAACAGAAGTCTCGTCTGTCTGAAATCGGCCTCCGCTTCTTTCTATCTTGGTTGAGAAATCGGCCCCATTGAGTCAACTGGATTGAGCCCCACATCACCCCCCCCCAGAACCCTGAGCGGAGGGGGCTGGACTAGAGGACCTCCAGAGGTCCCTTCCAACTCTTTGTTATTCTGTTCCAACCCCACCGGCTTAACCAGAGTCGATTTCCAGAGTTAAGACGACACACACACCTTTCCTCAACAAGACAAACAAATCACTCAGTCGCTGGGCTTTGAATTAATCACAGGCAGTCCTCGACTTACGGCCACAATTTCGGTTGTTCAGTGGGTTTTGCCCCGTTTTATGACTTCGCTTGCCACCGTTAAGGGGATCGTGGCGGGGAGGGGGGGGTTCAGTTAGGGACCCGGTTGCGAAATCAACCCGGCTTCCCCCGTGGAGCTTGCTGGCCAGAAGGTCACAAAAGGGGATTGCGTGAACCCCCCCCGGGACGCTGCAGCTGTCATAAATAGGAGACGAGTGCCAAGTGTCCGAACGTTGATCACGCAACGATGGGGATGTTCCAGCGGTTGTGTGAAAAAGGGTCCTAGAGAATTTTTTTTTTCAGTGCTGTTGTAAATTTGGTCACTAAATGATTAGTCGTAAGTCAAGGACTACCTGCAACTCCCCTTCCCCAAAGGCTTGTTCCCACCTTCGCGGTTATTGTGAAGCGCGTCACTGGATCCATTTTACAGAGCGTGCAAAAGAAGGAAGGGAAACAGAATGATAGAAGAACAGAGTTGGGACCTTGGAGGTCTTCTAGTCCAACCCCCTGCTCAGGAAACCTTCCTTCCTTCCTTCCTAATAACAGACTTGAAAGGGACCTTGGAGGTCTTGTAGACCAACCCTCCTGCTCAAGAAGGAGAACCTCTACCATTTCAGACCAACGGCTGTCTAGGGATGGAGCACCCACAGCTTCTGGTGGCAGGCCGTTCCACTGGTTAATTCTTCTCACTGTTAGGAAATATCACCTTAGTTCTACACTATTCAACATCATTCCCCCACATTATTAGGTGCCCCAAGTCTATTTCAAACAGCAACTTTATTTCTTAAAAAAATAAATAAAAATAAAAAGCCAATCCAAGAAGTAGGCTTCCTCAGGGCAGACACTTCCGATATTCAGAGAGACTGCTCCTATCCAAGGAGGATCCTAATTTCTCAAAAAGCACTTAAAAGAGTTACAGGCTAAATGGACGCCTCCCTGCCTTTCTCCCCATAGCCAATCCAACTCAACTGGCAGCCGGAGGGGGACTGGATCGGAGAATGACCCACCCAAACACAGCTAGTCCTTGACTTACAAGCATTCGTTTAGTGACCATCCCAAGTTACAACGGCGCTGGGAAAAGCGACTGACGGCCGTGTTTTCACACTCACAACGGCTGCGGCATCCCCCAGGGCGATGTGATCAAAATTCAGACGCTGGGCCACGGACTCATCTTTATGATGGTCACAGTGTTCGGGGGGGGGGAGATGGGGGTGTCACGTGATTTCCCCCCCCCCCTTTGGCAACCTTTTGATAAGCAAAGCCAATGGGGGAAGGCAGATTCGCTTAACAAACGCGCTTGTAACTTAACAACTGCAGCGATTCATTTAATAACGGTGGAAAGAAAATCTAACAACTGTCTCACTTAACAGAAACTTTGGGCTCATTTGAACAAAATGGAATAGAAAGAATGGGAAGGGAATGGGAATAAATAGGGATAGGGATAGGGATAGGGCAGGGGTCGGCAACCTAAAAAAGAAAAAGAGCCACTGGGAACCGGTTCCATCACAAATTAAAAAAAGAGGGAGCCGCGTGCGTGTGTCCATGCACGCGCATGCGCAAAAAGGTTTTTTTGCGCATGCGCGGACGCACGCGGCTGCCATTTTTTAAAAAATGAGATGGAACCGGTTCCCGGTTGCCCGATGGCGACGGCCCGTCTGCAAAGCTGCCGCTTTCGGCAGCTTTGCAGACGGGCCGTGGCAGCTTCCTCAAAGAGTGGCGCCCCTGCCCATTCCGAGAGGTGCGCGCGCACCTCTCCGAACGACCGGAGTTGCGCGCGCACCTCCCCAAACCTTTGGGGAGGTGCGCGCGTACCTCCGTGCGAAGGGGCAGCGGCGCCGCTCTTTGAGGAAGCTGCCGAAAGCGGCAGCTTCCTCAAAGAGCGGCACCGCTGCCCGTTCGCGCGGAGGTACGCGCGCACCTCCGGTCGTTCGGAGAGGTGCGCGCGCACCTCTCGGAATGGGCAGGGGCGCCGCTCTTTGAGGAAGCTGCTGCGGCCCGTCTGCTAAGCTTCCTCAAAGAGCGGCACCGCTGCCCATTCGCGCGGAGGTACGCGCGCACCTCTCCAAAGGTTCGGGGAGGTGCGCGTACACCTCTCCAAACGGGCGGTGCCACTCTCCATTTGGAGAGGTGCACGCGCACCACTGCCCGTTGGAAGAGGTGCGCGCGCACCGGGCGGCTGGTTGCTGACCTGTGGGATAGGGATAGGGATAGGGATAGGGATAGGGATAGGGATAGAATGGAATAGAATAGAATAGAACAGAACAGAACAGAATAGAATAGAATAGAAAATATGAAATGGAAGAATAGAATAGAATAGAATAGAATAGAATAGAATAGAATAGAATAGAATAGAATAGAATAGAATATAGAATAGAAAATAGAATAGAATAGAATAGAAAATAGAATAGAATAGAATAGAATATAGAATAGAAAATAGAATAGAATAGAATAGAAAATAGAATAGAATAGAAAATAGAATATAGAACAATAGAAAATAGAATATAGAACAGAAGAATAGGAATAGAATAGAATAGAATAGGAATATAGAATAGAATATAGAACAGAAGAATAGAATATAGAATAACGTGCCACTTTAAATGTACATTAATAAATTGAGATTTCGTTGCATACAGCTCTCAAAGGGTAAGCACCTCCAATATACACTACATAAACATGACCATGACAACAACAACATGTGAATCATGTGGATAAATCAAGGATTGCCTGGACTTTCAGCCCATCACCAGCCTTTGATTAATTAAAAAAAAAGGAAAAAATAAAAGGAAAGGGAAAAAGGACTGACGGGTGGGTAGACGGGCATGCTGCATGTCGGGGACCCCATTTGACGCCGTTCCCGCTTGGCTGCAACGAGAAAGTTTGGACTTTGCAAGGCTCCCCACATGACGTGAAGCTTTCCAGAGGGGCAGGGGGAAAAATAAATAAATCAATAAATAAAAAAGCGAATTGCAATTTGGGCAGGAAGCCAGGCCAGCACGAAATTCCTAGGAACTGGGCCCTCTTCTCAGGCGTCTCTCCTCTCTCCTCCTTCCTGTGCGAGGCAAAAATCGGGAAAGGGAGCAAGGCCAGAGACCAGATTTATTTATTTATTTTACTTGTTTGGACAGGAGGAGAAAAACAGAGGTTGGGCTGGGGGGGGGGCGGGAAGGAGGGAGAGAAATGACTCGTTAAGTACGGAAAAAATTAAATTCCGTGCAACTTTGGGGTTGGGAGAGGTCCCTTCAGCACCGAAGGAGCAGCAATTTTCCGCTGCTTGGCCAAGTGCCAAGCTTTCCCAACTTTCTCTTTCACGGAGACTCTTCCGCAGGAGACGGGGCGGGGGAGGGGAAAAAAGCCCCACCTTTCCCAAAATGTGGAATTGCGGTTTGGATATGGCGTTTTTTTATAAGCCAAGGCCACCCACTAACAGGGAAGCCGGGCGGGAAGAGGATTACGGCAACAGGCAACTCACTATTATGCCCCCCAGCAAATGTGACCGTTTAGGGTAATATGTCGGAGGTGTTGGGCTTAGAAACCAGGCGACGCAGAGTTCTAGTTCTTGCCTTAGATGTGAGAGCCAGCTGGGTGACTTTGGGCTAATCGGCAGGAGAGGGCGAGTTCTAGTCCCGCCTTAAGAAAGAAAGCCGGCCTGGGTGACTTTGAGACAATCACAAGGAGACAGCGAGTTCTAGTTCTACTTCCATCTTAGGCGTGAGAGCCGGCTAGGTGACTTTGGGCCAATCACTAGGAGATGGTGAGTTCTAGTCCTGCCTTAGAAGTGAAAGCTGGCACAGTGACTTTGGGCCAGTCACCAGGAGATGGTGACTTCTAGTCCTGCCTTAGGGCACAAAAGCAACTGGGTGACTTTTGGCCAATCACCAGGAGGCGATGAGTTCTAGTTCCACCTTAAGGAGGAAAGCTGGCTGGGTGACTCCGCCAATCAGCAGGAGACTGTGAGTTCTAGTTCCCTCTTACGGAAGAAAGCCAGCTGGGTATCTTGGGGCCAATCACCGGGCTATGAGTTCTAGTCCCAACTTTTGGCTTGAAAACGACTGGGCAAACTTGGGGCAGCCTCTCCCAGCCTTACATATACATATACATATACATATACATATACATATACATATACATATACATATACACACACACACACACACACACACACACATATATATATATATATATATATATATATATATATATATATATATATATATATATATATATATATATGTATGTATATGTAGGGATGCGGTGGCTCAGTGGGTTAGGACGCTGAGCTTGTCAAGCAGTAGGTCGGCAGTTAGGCGGGTCGAATCCCAAGTAGAAAAATAGGGACCACTCCGGTGGGAAGGTAAGAGTGTTCCGTGCGCCTTTGGCGTCTAGTCATGCCGGCCACGTGACCACGGAGACGTCCTCAGACAAACACTGGCTCTTCGGCTTTGAAACGGAGATGAGCACCAGCCCCTAGAGTCGGAAACGACTAGCACGCATGTGCGGGGGAACCTTTACCTTTTTATATGTATATGTATAATATGCATATACATATATATATATATATATATATATATATATATATATATATATATATATATATATATATATATATATGTAGATCTAGAGTCTCAGGTTTCTTCCCGCGTTCCTTTCATCTTCAGAAAGTTGTGGCGACGTTTCGACGAAATCCCATCCGCCATCATCAGGCCGGAGTGTTTCTCCTGCTGCAGGAGAAACACTCCGGCCTGATGATGACGGATGGGATTTCGTCGAAACGTCGCCACAACTTTCTGAAGATGAAAGGAACGCGGGAAGAAACCCGAGACTCTAGATCTACACATACAGACACCCGCGAGAATCTACGAAAACATACATACATATATATATATATAAATATATATATATATATATATATATATATATATATATATATATATATATATATAGTTATATAGTTATAGTTTTAACAGCTCTGCTTCTTTTCAGAAAAAGAACCTCATCCTGTTAATTTAAGTTAGGGGCAAGTTCTTCCTTTATGTTGCAAAAAAAACCCAACAAGGAAGCCTTTTTCTAATGCAACTTATCCGGGTCTGCCGAGAAGTAAATCCACCATGACTCAAGAGGGTTTTCACAGAAGTGATCACGGAGTTGCTGCTTGTAAGAGACTGGACAACCGTTTCTCTGACATGGTAGAGGGTTTACTGCCTGAGCAGGGGGATGGACTAGATGACCTCCAAGAATCCTTCCAACTCTTTTATTCCATTCCATTCCATTCTAAAATATTTATTCTATTTCTTATTCTATCTATTCCATTCCATTCCATTCCCTAAATTCTGGTCTCTATTCTGTTCTATTCTACTCTATATTCAATCCTATCCTATCCCATTCCATATTCTATTCTATTCTAAATTCTATTCTATTCTAAATTCTATTCTATTCTATATTTTATTCTCTGTTCTCTTTCTGTTCTATTCTGTATTCTATTCTATTCTATTCTATTCTATTCTATTCTATTCTATTCTATTCTGTATTCTATTCTATTCTATATTTTATTCTATTATTCTACTCCATTCCATTTTCCATTCCATTAACCTAATTTCAATGGACACCACCTATCTCCAGTGGCTCAGTGGGTTAGGACGCTGAGCTTGTCGATCAGAAGGTCGGCAGTTTGACGGTTCAAATCCCGAGTGCCGCGTAACAGAGTGAGTGCCTGTTACTCGTCCCAGCTTCTGCCAACCTAGCAGTTCAAAAGCACGTCAAAATGCAAGTAGAAAAATAGGGACCACTATGGTGGAAAGGTAACAGCGTTCCGTGCGCCTTTGGCGTCTAGTCATGCCAACCACGTGACCACGGAGACGTCCTCGGACAAGCGCCGGCTCTTCGGCTTTGAAACGGAGATGAGCACCGGCCCCTAGAGTCGGAAACGACTAGCACGCATGTGCGGGGGAACCTTTACCTTTACCTTTATCTCCAGTCTACCACACAATTCTTTCCGCAGCTCCAAGAAGGCTCCATGCCCATTTGCCCCACTCAGGTGATCCTGATGACACAGATAAACCTCCAGGTGGCCTCAACGACTCTCTAAAAGGATGCAAATGACCAGCGGTCTGCAAAGAGTATAAATCCTTCCATTCCCCACCAGCCAGGCAGAGCTGAAGAAGCTTCTCGGAGGAGAAGCCAAACCTCTTCAGAGAAAAACAAGAAAATCCAGTGGCCTCCTGAAAAAAAGCACCTTTGGGCCAACCAGGACCTGGAGGACTTGACAATCTCCATAGACATTTAAGACTTGTGGACTTCAACTTCCAGAATTCCCCAGCCACCCATACTGGGGAATTCTGGGGGCTGAAGTCCACACGCCTTGAAAGTTCTAGCAAATAACCAGCTAGGCCCTTTGCTGCGTCTCCAGATGTTTTGACTTTCGAGTTGAGGTCCACAAGCCTTAATAGTTCTAGCAAATCACCAGCCAGGCCCTTTGCTGCTTTTCCAGATATTTGGACTTTCACAAAAACTCACCCAGAGTTGTTACTCATTGCATTTCATCACTGCCTACATATGAGACCAGCCCTTGAACTTCCGTACAGGACATTCCAGAGGGAATTTCGCCCCCCCCCCCGCCCCTCACTCGTTATACCAGTCCTGAAATCAAGTTAAACCACTGCGGGAAATCTAAATAATTGCATTATGGAAGAGACATGTTCATGCCGAGCCGAGATACTTATGGCTTTGCTGAACCCCCAAAAAGTATTTCTAGCTACAAAACTGTGGGACTGTTTCTGCTACAGAATGGGGGTGGGGGGGGTGTCTCTGTCTAAATCGTACACGCGGTCCTGAACTGGGTTTTTAAGGCTTCGGGAATGGTTTCCTTTCTCGTTAAGTTTCAAAATCTGGAAATGCTAAGGAACATTTAAGGAGGTCTGAAATGGTGTAGGGCAGGAGTCTTCAAACTTGGCCCTTGTATGACTCGTGGACTTCAACTTCCAGAATTCCTCAGCCAGGCGTGCCTGGCTGAGGAATTCTGGGATTTGAAGTCCACAACTCATAAAAGGGCCAAGATTGAAGACCCCTGGTATAAAGTCTCCTGCTTGAGCAGAGGTTGGACTAGAAGACCTCCAAGGTCCCTTTCTGTTCTGTTCTATTCTATTCTAATCTAATCTATTGTTTATTCGAATCAATTGTTTATTCTATTCTAATCGTTTATTCTATTGTTCTGTTCTATTCTAATCTATTGTTTATTCTATTCTATTCTATTTATTCTATTCTATTTATTATACTGTAATTCTAGTCTATTCTAATATTATTCTGTAATTCTATAGTCTATTCTAAATATTCTGTAATTCTAGTCTACTCTATTCTAATATTATTCCGTAATTGTATTGTATTGTATTTTGATCTGATCTGATCTGAACTAATCTATTGTCACGTTTGGAGTCTTAAAGAATGAATAACAGAGTAACAAGAGTTGGAAGGGACCTTGAAAGTCTTTTTAGTCCAACCTCTTGGTCAAGTAGGAAATCCTATAACCATTCTGGACAAGTTTTTGTCCAGTCTCTTCTTAAAAACTTCCAGTGTTGGAGCATTCACCACTTCCGGAGGCAGGTTGTTCCACTGGTGAATTGTTCTCACTGTCAGGAAGTTTCTCCTTAGTTCTAGGTTGCTTCTCTCCTTGGTCAGTTTCTTGTCCTGCCTTCATGTGCTTTGGGGAATAGGTGGACACCCCCCCCCCTCCACCGCCCCCTTTGTGGCAGCCCTTCAAATATTGGAAGAGTGCTGTCATGTCAGATCTAGTCCTTCTTTTCATTAAACTAAACATATCCAATTCCCAAGTTTGGGGGGGGGGGGGAAACAGCCAGGATTGCTGGATTTTTAACCAGAACATCAGTATGTCCCCATTCTTACGTAAAGTGGACATCAGAAGCAAGGGGAGAAAACTCAAAATCAGTGGAAAAGGAACTCCACATTACTCACTAGAGCAAACCAAAGAACCTCATCCTAGAATTCAGGCCCGGGTTGTTGGTTTGTTTTTTTTTTTTGCCCCTTTTCTTATGGTCCGCGTTCTACCTATAAAGCAGAAGACCTAGACAAAAATCCTTCTGTGGGGTCCTTGGTGCCCTGTGAGCTGGGTGGTTTCCTTGCAGACGTTTCATGACCCAACTAGGGAATACCATCAGTGCTAGAAGGAGGTGGGGTTTGCGAGGAGGAGGAGGAGGAAGAGGAAGAAAAGGACTGTGGGGTCCTTGATGCTGTCTGAGCTGAGTGGGATTTTTTTAAAAAAAAAAAACAAAAACATTTCATTACCCAACTAGGTCATGAAACGTCTGCAAGGAAACCACCCAGCTCAGAGAGCAGCAAGGACCCCACAGTCATTGTCCTCCTCCTCCTCTCCACAAACCCCATTGACTCCCTTCTAGCATTAATGACATTAGCTAGCTGGGTCATGAAACGTCTGCAAGAAAACCACCCAGCTCAGAGAGCATCAAGGACCCCACAGTCGTCGTCCTCCTCCTCCTCCTCAAACCCCTCTGCCTTCCAACCCTGATGACGTTAGCTAGCTGGGTCATGAAACGCCTGCAAGAAAACCACCCAGCTCAGAGAGCATCAAGGACCCCACAGTCGTCGTCCTCCTCCTCCTCCTCAAACCCCTCTGCCTTCCAACCCTGATGATGTTAGCTAGCTGGGTCATGAAATGCCTGCAAGAAAACCACCCAGCTCAGGGAGCACCAAAGACCCCACAGTCGTCGTCCTCCTCCTCCTCGTCCTCCTCCTCCTCACAAACCCCTCTGCCTTCCAACCCTGATGACGTTAGCTAGCTGGGTCATGAAACGTCTGCAAGAAAACCACCCAGCTCAGAGAGCTCCAAGGGCCCCACAGTCATTGTTCTCCTCCTCCTCCCCACAAACCCCATTGACTCCTTTCTAGCACTGATGATGTTACCTAGTTGGGTCCTGAAACGTCTGCAAGAAAACCACCCAGCTCAGAGAGCATCAAGGACCCCACAGTCATTGTCCTCCTCCTCCTCCTCCTCCTCCCCACAAACCCCACCTCCCTCTAGCACTGATGACATTCCCTCCTAGGGTAATGAAATGTCTGAGAGAAAGCCACCCAGCTCAGAGTGTTTCAGCCCGAGTAGCAAATATTCTCTTCTCTTGGTTCAAGAAAAAAAGGGGAAAAAATATTAGTTCCTCCTGCCACAGTATAAATCTGGAAGGCAGCGTGACACTCTGTTTCGTGGCCGCGACACCTTTGCACCTGCCGTGGCCCCATTATTCCTGCGCACACCCACCACTCCCCACCCAGCTTTTTTGGGGGCTAAGATAACCAGGTTTTCTGGGCCATCCGAGGTGACGCTGACCTCGAGCAATTGTTACCTAAAGGGCCCTTAACAGAAAAGACGCTTGACGTACCGCCAGGTGAGATTCCTGATTGGAAAGCTCGGATTTTTTGTGGGTTTTTTTTTTAGCTAAAAGTGGTTTTTGGCAACCTGGGGTGGGAAACTGCAAACAGCACACACACACCCCCAGAGTCCCAGAGCAAAGGGGGGGGGGAAATCATATTTTCTAACTTGCAATCAAAAAGAGCACCGTTTATTTTCTGCGCAGGGCCTGTTCACAACACCCTGGTGTGCAATGCGCAACTGAAAGAGGACGGCTATCCCAGCCCATCTTCTTAAACTTCCTTGGTGGAGCTGCCCGGTTTCTCTCCCATTTCCCAGAAAGGAGCTGAGCGGCAGCCAAGACGGTTATTAAACAGGCAACGCTCTTTCCCCCCCAAGCGGTGGCCAAGCCACTTCCCCAATACACATAGGCGGTCCTTGACTTACAACGGCCTGTCTGGATCCCCTTTGGCGACCTTCCTGGTGAGCAAGGCCAACGGGGAACCCAGATTCGTTTAACAACCGGGTCACCAGCTGAACAACCGCAGCAGTCCATTTAATAAGGCTGGCAGGGAAGGTCGTAAAAAGAGGCACGGCTCACTGAACCACTGTCTGGCTTAGCCACGGAAATTTGAGGCTTGATTGTGGTCATTAAGTTGAATACGAATAGGAATAGAATAAGATAGAATACAGAATAATGAATAAAAGAGAAGAGAAGAGAAGAGAAGAGAAGAGAAGAGAAGAGAATTACAGAACAGAATTACAGAACAGAACGGAACACAATAGAATAGAATATGGAATAATGAATAGAATATGGAAAAATGAATAGAATATGGAATAATGAATAGAATAGAATATGGGATAATGAATAGAATATGGAATAATGAATAGAATATGGAATAATGAATAGAATAGAATAGAATAGAATAGAATATGGAATAATGAATAGAATATGGAATAATGAATAGAATAGAATATGGAATAATGAATAGAATATGGAATAATGAATAGAATATGGAATAATGCATAGAATAGAATAGAATAGAATAGAATAGAATAGAATAGAATAGAATATGGAATAATGAATAGAATATGGAATAATGAATAGAATAGAATATGGAATAATGAATAGAATAGAATATGGAATAATGAATAGAATATGGAATAAAGAATAGAATAGAATAGAATAGAATAGAATAGAATAGAATATGGAATAATGAATAGAATAGAATAGAATAGAATAGAATAGAATAGAATAGAATAGAATAGAATAGAATGGAATGGAATGGAATAAGGAATGGAATGGAATGGAATAGAATATGGAATAATGAATAGAACAGGATAGGATAGGATAATGTGTAGTGGAGTGGAATAAAATGGAATATATGGAATGGAATAGAATAGAATGGAATAGACTAGAATAGAGCTGGCAGGGACCTTGGAGATCTTCTAGTCCAGCCCCCTGCTCAAGCAGGAGAACCTAAACCATCTCAGACAAGTGACTGTCCAGTCTCTTCTTAAAAACCTCCGGTTGAGGTACTCACTTCACCGTCTGGCTCAGCAATGGAAACTTTGGGCTCATTTCTGGTTAGAAGTCAAAGTCTTCCCGAAATGCAGGATGCTGTTAGGGTCTCCGCAGGTCGAGGGTGGGATTCACTGCAATGGGCACTTGGAAAGCCACACTGATTAGCCACAACAAGGGATGTTCGGGGGCTAATTACGCATCCCCGCACAGAAACGCAGGGCCTCGTGAACTTACGACAGCTCACTTAGTGACCGTTCAAAGTCACAGCGGCACTGAACAAAGTGACCTGTGACCCTTTTTCACACTTAACGATCACTGCGGCATCCCCAGGGTCAAAACTCTGATCAAAATTCAGACGCTTGGCAACTGACTAGTACTTATGACGGTTGCAGTGTCCCAGGCTCCTGTGAATCCCCTTTTGTGACCTTCTGGTGAAAGCCAAGCCAATGGGGAAGCCGGATTCCCTTCGCAACCGCGTTCCTAACAGCCACTGCAGTGATTCATTTAACAACACCGGCAAGGGAGGTCGTAAAACGGGGCAAAACTCACTTAACAAATGTCTCGCTTAGGAACAGAGGAGCGCCAGGGCAACAATGAGAAACTGTTTTGACAATGGATCCTCATAACTGATGGGATCTGATATTTATCCTGGTTTAGGTTTGGTCAACTCAAGTTGGCATAAAGAACTAAGGCTGCCGCCTCCTGTTTTCCCCATGACGACAACCCTTTGAGGTGGGTTGGGCAAGGGAGAGGGACTGGCCCAAGGTCACCCAGGTGGCTTTCATAGCGAAAGGGGGACTATAACTCACTGACTCCTAGTGATTGATCTGAAGGTACACAGCTGGTTTTGGCACTTAAGGTTGGACTACAACTCCCAGTCTCCTGGTGACTGCCCCAAAGTCACCAAGCCACCTTTGTGCCTAAGACAGAACTAGAACTCCCCATCTCCTGGTGTCTGCCCCAAAGGCAACCAGCCAACTTTCATGCCAAGGCAGAACTAGAACTCCCCACCTCCTGGTGCCTGGCCCAAAGTCACCCAGCCAGCTTTCATGCCCAAGGCAGAACTAGAACTCACCATCTTCTGGTGATTGGCCCAAAGTCACCCAGCCACATTTTGTGCCTAATGCGAAACTCCTCACCTCCTGGTGCCTGGCCCAAAGTCACCCAGCCGGCTCTCATGCCCAAGGCAGAACTAGAACTCCTCACCTCCTGGTGCCCGGCCCAAAGTCATCCAGCTGGCTTTCGTGCCCAAGGCAGAACTAGAACTCGCCATCTCCTGGTGATTGGCGCGAAGTCACCCAGCCACCTTTCGTGCCTAATGCGGAACTAGAATTCAACGTCTCCTGGTGACTGGCCCAAAGGTCACCCAGCCGGCTTTTGTGCCCAAGGCAGAACTAGAACTCACCATCTCCTGGAGACTGGGCCCAAAGTCACCCAGCCACCTTTCGCGCCTAAGGCAGAACTAGAACTCACAATCTTCCAGTTTGTAGCCCAGCACTGCAGCCTCCACGAATGAGCCCCCCCGCCACACAATTTGGGGGCCGACCCACAACCCTTCCCAGCCGAAGCACAGATCGTAATTTTGTTTTACCTAAATCCGGCTGCATTTCAACCAAAAGACGTCCATTTTGTCTACAAAGGACGGTCTCCGAAAGAGCTGTCAGCTCGCCTTGTGAGGTAACGTACACTTCCTTTTGCCACACAGCTGGAGATTTCGAGAAACACCCCCAGGCTGGCGGTTTACAAGCCTGCCAACTCCAGCCAAGAGCCATTCAGCGTTTTTTTGGAAGATGGAGCTCCACTACTATGCTCAGGAGCCCAGTTGCAAAATATTTTCCCGACGAGGATGGGGTGGGGGAGAAAAAACAATGGGTTTTTTTTCAGGGGTGGCCACTAAGAAGAGCCTGCAAAGCCCCTGAAGGCAGGACAAGAAGCAACGGATGGAAACTCATCAAGGAGAGAAGCAACCTGGAACTAAGGAGGAAACTTCCTGACAGCGTAGAACAATTAACCGGTGGAACAGCTGGCCACCGGAAGTTGTGAACGCTCCCAACGCTGGAGGTTTTTTAAGAAGAGACCGGACGGCCACTCGTCTGAAATGGTTGAGGGTCTGCTGCTCGAGCAGGGGGTTGGACTAGATGACCTCCAAGGTCCCTTCCAAAGGCGATGTTTTGTTATTCTGATAGCAGTCTTCCAATATTTGAGGGGCTGCCACGAAGAAGATGGGTGTGTGTGTGTGTGTGTGTGTGTGTGTGTGTGTGTGTGCGTGGTGGCAACCTGTTTTCCGAAGCACCAGAAGGCAAGACAAGACGCAAGGGATGCACGCTAACCAAGGAGAGAAGCAACCTGGAATTAAGGAGAAATTTCCTAACCGTGAGGGTGATTTAAGCAGTGGAGCAGCTTGCCACCGGAAGTTCTGGAGGTTTTCAAGAAGAGACTGGACAATCGCTTGTCTGAAATGGCACAGGGTTTCCTGCCTGAGCAGGGGGTTGGCCTAGACTAGATGATCTCCAAGGTCCCTTCCAACTCTTGTTATCCTATTCCAGGGGTCTTCAAACTTGGCCCTTTTACGACTCGTGGACTTCAACTCCCAGCATTCTAGTCCCCATTACGGTGATAACTCGGGGACGGTGTATCAGGTTGCTTAAAGACTCGCCCGTATGGGGCCGTAAGCGCCATCAAGTCTTCCTTCACATTATGGTCCGTAGTTTATTTACCGACGGAAACTCCGGCTCCCTCTGTGGTCGTAAGTAGAGGACCCCCTGTGTGTACTGGAGACACAGCAATCTTAAATGTTTGGGATTTCCACCAAGGCAACGGAGAGCATTTAGGGACAGCTTAGCCGTGTCTGGCTGAACTGGGTCACCGGAGAAGGAGGGCCCAATTCCCCAACTGCCTTCTTCCGCCTTTCGGAGATTGTGTACAGGTAGTTCTCAACTTACGACCGTTCGCTTGGTGCAGGGGTCTTCAAACACGGCCCTTTTATGACTGGTGGACTTCCAACTCCCAGAATTCCTCAGCCAATTTGATTAGTTTCCAATTCCTTGATTGGAAACTCATCAAGGAGGAAAGCAACCTGAAACCAAGGAGGAATTTCCTGACAGTGAGAACAATTCACCGGTGGAACTCCTTGCCACCGGAAGTTGTGAACGCTCCCAACACTGGAGGTTTTTAAGAAGAGACTGGACAGCCACTGGTCTGAAATGGTGTAGGGCAGGGGTCTTCAAACTTGGCCCTTTTATGACTTGTGGACTTCCAGAATTCCTCAGCCAGCGTGCCTGGCTGAGGAATTCTGGGATTTGAAGTCCACAAGTCATAAAAGGGCCAAGTTTGAAGACCCCTGTTGTAGGGTCTCCTGCCTGAGCAGGGGGTTGGACTAGAAGATCTCCAAGGGCCCTTCCAACTTTGTTATTCTATTCCAGGGGGTCTTCAAACGTGGCCCTTGTATGACTTGTGGACTTCAACTCCCAGAATTCCTCAGCCAGGCACGCAAATTCTGGGAGTCGAAGTCCACAAGTCATACAAGGGCCACGTTTGAAGACCCCCTTGGCTAAGCGACTATTATCACGGCACGGAAAAAAAGTTAAGCCATGCCCCGTTTTCCACACTTAAAGACCGTTGCTGCATTCCCCCCCCCCCCCGTCGTGCGATCGAGACCCAGATGCTTGGGAGGTGGACTCTGCAGGCACTCCTCGGTTTACGACAGTTCGTTTAATGACCGTTCAAAGTTACAACGGTACGGAAAAAAGGGTCTTACAACCTTTTTTCCCCCCCCACATTTACGACCGCTGCAGCGTCCCCACTTTCCCCGGAACAAAATTGGGACGCTTGGCAAACAGACTCGTCTTTGTGACGGTTGCAAGTGTCCCAGGCTCATGCGGTCCTCTTTAACGACCTTCTGACAAGCAAAGTCAATGGAGGGGGGAGCCAGGTTCCGCTTAACAACCGTTTTTACTCACTTATCAACTGCAGCGAGTCACACTAAACAACTGCCGTGGCGAGAAAGGTCGTAAAACGGGGCCCAGTCCACTTGTCAAACGTTTCGCTTAGCCACAGAAATGCGGTCGTTAAGGGAGGACTGCCTGTTCTTGATGACCCTTGCAATGATTCCCCCCCCCCTTTTGTGACTTTCCGACGTGCAAAGTCAGTGGGGAAGCCACTTAACAAGCGTGTTTGCCAAACTTAACAACTCTCTTAACTGTGGCAAGAAAGCCGGTCAAACGGGACCAAAGCTCCTTTTAACAACTGCCTCGCTTAACGACAGAAATGTGGGATTCCATTGCGGTCGTTAAGTCGAGGACTCCGTGTATTTCTCTGGGACCTGGATTACCTGTTCAGACGCAGCCCCCCCCACCCCACCCCACCCCCAAATCGAAAAACCTACCAGCTCCGGTTTGCATCTTCGCGGCATTTACTGCGGAAAAGGTGAGAGAAATGCAGGCTGAAGGCCAAGAATCGGGACGAAGAGGTTGGGGTTCCCCACGTCAGACAAGTGGGGGGGGGGGCTGCCCCACACAGCCACTATCTCGGGGGTGGGGGGGGCTTCTGGCTGCAGTGGAGAAGCTGAAGAGGCCGGCTTTTCTGAACAGAGCAGAATAAAAGTGCCGGAAGGGACCTTGGAGGTCATCTAGTCCAACCCCCTGCTCAGGGCAGGAAGCCCCCTATACCATTTCAGAAAAATCGGTTATCCAATCTCTTCTTTAAAACTTCCAGCGTTGGGAGCACTCACAACGTCTGGTGGCAAGGAGTTCCGCTGATTGATCGTTCTCGCTGTTGGGAAATTTCTCCTTAGTTCCAGGTTGCTTCTCTCCTTGATTCGTTTCCATCCGTTGCTTCTTCTCCTTTCCTTTGCTGCTTTGGAAAATAAATTGACAAACCCCCCACCCCTTTTTTTTTGTGGCAGCCCCTCAAATATTGGAAGACTGCTAAGGGGTTGCTAAGCTTGTAAGCCGCCCTGAGTCTTCGGAGAAGGGCGGGATATAAATGTAATAAAAAATAAAAAATAAAATAAAATAAATAAGGGTGGTGGTGGGGGAACAACCAAGCACAAGAAGCAACGGATGGAAAGGAATCAAGGAGAAAAGCAACCAAGAAGAACTAAGGCAGGGGTCTTCAAACTTGGCAACTTCAAGGCTTGTGGACTTCCAACTCCCAGAATTCCTCAGCCAGCCTTGGGCTGGCTGAGGAATTCTGGGAGTTGGAAGTCCACAAGCCTTGAAAGTTGCCAAGTTTGAAGACCTCTGAACTAAGGAGAAACTTCCCGACAGTTAGAACAATTAACCAGATGTTGTGAATGCTCCAACACTGGAAGTTTGTTGTTGTTGTTGTGTTAAAGAAGATTCTGCAAGGAGGAGAAGCCACCCCGGGCCAATCTCAGGAGCAGGATTGTGGTGTGTGTGTGTGTTTTTTTAGTGGCCCTGCCATCCTTTTGCAAAGCTGGAGAAAATGGAAGGGTGGAGATGGTGTGTGTGTGTGTAGGGGGGAAGAAACCCTTAACAATCACTCTTTGAGCTGACTCCTCCACTCTTGGCTTGCATGCCAAGGAAAAGCAGGGTGGGGAGAGGGCTCCAGTACAAATTTGCATGTTCCCCACCCTCCGTCTCTCTGTCTCTCTCTCTCTCTTTTTCTCTCTTGCTGAAATCCACCAAGTGGGCATTAATTAAAAAAAAATTAAATTAAAAAAATTAAAATTAAATTTTTTTTAAAAAAAAAACACCTCTCCGGGGTTTAAAGGGAGGGGGAGGGAGGGGGACCCCACCCAAATCCCCTCCCTCCGAAGGGGCCCGTGAGGCAGACAAGACCAAGCAGATCAGCCGCTCACCTTGCACAAGGGGAGCCGAAAGATCCCATGATCCGAGGAACCTCGGATCCTCCCAGGGCTTTGCGCCACACCTCCGCTCTCTCTCTGGGCCTCGTTCCCCCCCCTTATATATATAAGGTAAAGGTTCCCCCGCACATGCGTGCTAGTCGTTTCCGACTCTAGGGGCCGGTGCTCATCTCCGTTTCAAAGCCGAAGAGCCAGCGCTTGTCCGAGGACGTCTCCGTGGTCCTGTGGCCGGCATGACTAGACGCCAAAGGTTCACGGAACGCCGTTACCTTCCCACCGGAGTGGTCCCCATTTTCGTACTTGCATTTTTTACGTGCTTTCGAACTGCTAGGCTGGCAGAAGCTGGGACGAGTCACAGGCGCTCACTCTGTTACACGGCACTCGGGATTCGACCTGCCAAACCGCCGACCTTCTGATCGACAAGCTCAGCGTCCTAACCCACTGAGCCACTGCATCAAGGACCGCATCAAGCAGTACCACTTCAGCATGTCATCAAGCTCAAGAGCTCCAGAAGGTTCAAGGACCTGGATGGATGGGTGGGTGGGTGGGTGGGTGAATGGAAGAGGCGCCATTTCAGCCTCGACGGCCAGCCAAATAATCTTCTTACTCTCTTGTAAGGTCTAGCCACGGCCAAGGAGGCCGTTTCTACAGCTAGCCCAGGCAGGGCAAAAGGGTTCGCCATCGGTTGAGAGAAGGATTCGTAATCCCGTTTTCCTCGTTTCGGGAAATGATCGCCCGGCCCTTCGTGAAAGCAGAAATCCGCCCTGCCCTTGGGAAATCCCAGGGGACCTTTTTACCGCTGGGGGCACCCGCGGGCTGTCCTCAACTTACAACTGTTCGTTTAGTGACCCTTCAGAGTCGCGACGGCACTGGGGGAAAAAAGTGACACAGCCTCCATTTTTCAGACCTACGAGCGTCGCAGCTTCTCTGCGGTCAAGGGATCAAACTTCAGACGCCCGGGCCACTGACTCGCATTTATGACGGTTGCAGGGTCCCCGGCGAGGGGGGGGGGGAAATCACGGGATCCCCTTTTGTGACCTTCTGAGAAGCAAAGTCAATGGGGGGAAGCCGGATTCCCTCAGCAGCTGCGCTACTAACTGTGGCAAGACAAGTGGTAAAAATGGGGCAAAATTCACTTAACAAATGTCTCGCTGAACAACAGAAATATTGGGCTCCGTTTGTGCACGTAACTCGAGGACTACCTGTACTCACCCGCAAATATTTCAAAGGGGAGAAAACCAGTATTTAACTGGAGCATAAATGTTAGTTGCCGGTGGATGCTGCAGGAATAGCTTTGAACTCACTTTCCTGAGCACTGCACAAAAATCACGTCTTGGAATGGGAAAAACTCCCCAGAGAGAAATTTTGCCATGTCAAAAGACAGATGCAGGACGGTGTCCGCGCCCCCCCCCCATCGATCTTCCCAGCCCCAAGACACATACACCTCCGACTCCTGGACGAACTTTTTTAGATTGCCCATTGTTCCTTCAATTTCCCTCTCCTCCTTCTCCTGAGTGCCAGAGTCCGAGAAAGAGGGAGGGAGGGAGGGAGGGAGGGAGGGAAGGAAGGAAGGAAGGAAAGAGAGAGAGGAGAAAGGAAGGAAGGAAGGAAAAGAAAGAAAAAAGGAAAGGAGGAAGGAAGGGAAAGAAAAAGAAAAGAAGGAAGGAAGGAAGGAAGGAAGGAAGGAAGGAAGGAAGGAAAGAAAGAAAGAAAGAAAGAAAGAAAGAAAGAAAGAAAGAAAGAAAGACGAGGGAGGGAGGGAGAGAGAAAGAAAGAAAGAAAGAAAGAAAGAAAGAAAGAAAGAAAGAAAGAAAGAAAGAAAGAAAGAAGGGAGGGAGGGAAGGAAGGAAGGAAGAAAGAAAGGGAGGAAAGAAAGAAAAGGAAAAAACAGAAAGAGAAAGAGAAAGAAAGAAAGAAAGAAAGAAAGAAAGAAAGAAAGAAAGAAAGGGAGGAAAGAAAGAAAAGGAAAAAACAGAAAGAGAAAGAAAGAAAGAAAGAAAGAAAGAAAGAAAGAAAGAAAGAAAGAAAGGAGGAAAGAAAGAAAGAAAGAAAGAAAGAAAGAAAGAAAGAAAGGGAGGAAAGAAAGAAAAGGAAAAAACAGAAAGAGAAAGAAAGAAAGAAAGAAAGAAAGAAAGAAAGAAAGAAAGAAAGAAAGGAAAAGAAAAGGAAAAAAGAACAGAAAGAAAGAAAGAAAGAAAGAAAGAAAGAAAGGAGGGAGGAAAGAAAAAAAGAAAGAAAGAAAGAGAGAAAGAAAGAAAGAAAGAAAGAAAGAAAGAAAGATAGATAGATCCACACTCTTGTGATCAGCCAGTTCCACATCATCCTACTCTAGCTTCAAATTCACTTTTATTTCACACTGAACTTTCTCTCTCTCGATTCTTGATTGCTTACAAGTCAGCCAGGAAAAATTCCCAGTTTCAATGAGGACCACAAAAGAATTCCAACCAGCCATTCAAGCTAAGTACGATACAGGTCATCCTCGACTTACGACCATTCGCTTAGTGACCCTTTGAAATTACGACGGCACTGAAAAAAGTGACTTATGTGACCTCCTCTCACACTTACGACCGTCGCAGCATCCCCAGAATCAGGTGATTGAAATGGGGAGGCTTGGCAACTGACTCCTATTTATGACGGTCGCAGCGTCCTGGGGGGAGGGGGTGTCACGGGATCCCCTTTTGCAAACCTCCGACAAGGAAAATCAACGGGGGAAGCTGGATTCACTTAACATCACTTACAGTAGGTTCGCTTCACGGGTGGCGCAAGAAAGGTCGTAAAACGGGGCAAAACTCATCTAACGGCTGTCTCGCTTAGCAATGGAAATTTTGGAGTCAACTGTGGTCAGTACGGCGAGGGCCACCTGTGCGTTCTGCCGACAGCATGGACCAATCAGAGACTGAGTCCACAGAGGGCCCCCAAACTGTAATTTAGCTTAATCGTGGCTTGCTGAATAAGCACCTAACCTAAAAACGCTGGGCTCCTTTCAACAGGCTAAGTTCAAACCGAGCCAACTAATTATGGTTTATGTCAATGCATTTCAAACAGCGGGCTGTGTGTCCGGCCTGCTTTTTAGAAGGTTCACGGAGCAAAAATAGGCTTTATTGTAGGGCACGGGCTACAAACTCAGATGCACAGCAGTTCTTCCATCAAGCAGAAAGTCCCAGATTCGATTCAGTTTTCAGGTCTCCGTCTGAGGTCTGGAATTCCCCAGCCCGGAACCATCATCTCAGCCGCCTTACAGTCATTTCAAACCATTATGAGCTAAGCAAGCCCCCGTTTGGGGCATACGCCCAAGAGGCCCAGATGTTCTTCTTAACTTCTCTACAAATAGCACCGGCATCCTTGCTTTCCTGTATCCCTCTGGATCTCTCTCCAAAGCCATCGTGTCCTCTTTGGCGGTCACAAATCCTGCTCGACGATATATTTTTTTTCTCCCCTTGCGATAATCTTGGACCGGAAGCCAGCACTGTCCCAAAGAAGCTTCTTCAGGAGGCGACTGGGACTTTTTTTTTTCTTTGAAAACGTTTCACTTCTCATCCAGGAAGCTTCTTCAGCTCTTCTTCAGAAGCTTCTGAGATGAGAAGCGAAACGTCTTCTGAGATAAACAAGACAAGTCCAGTTGCCTCCTGAAAAAGCATCTTCTGCACAGCCACGACCTGGATGACTTGAGAATCTCCGTTAAGACATTAAACCAGCATTAGCAGCCTTGGATTTCATAGGTAAGGTAAAAGGTAAAGGTTCCCCCCCACATGCGTGCTAGTCGTTTCCGACTCTAGGGGCCGGTGCTCATCTCCGTTTCAAAGCCGAAGAGCCAGCGCTTGTCCGAGGACGTCTCCGTGGTCATGTGGCCGGCATGACTAGATGCCAAAGGCGCACGGAACGCTGTTACCTTCCCACTGGAGTGGTCCCTATTGGTCTACTTGCATTTTTACGTGCTTTCGAACTACTAGGTTGGCAGAAGCTGGGACGAGTAACAGGCGCTCACTCTGCTACGCGGCACTCGGGATTCGACCCGCCAAACTGCCGACCTTCCAATCGACAACTTCAGCGTCCTAACCCACTGAGCCACCGCGTCCCTGGATTTCATACCTACAAACATATGCACGCAGGGAAGCTGAAGTCAACTGTCCTAAAGTCTTCCAGAAACATCACCATCATTGCACTAAACCCAGATTCTGAGACAGTTGACCTGGGCATTTTATGATCCCTGGGTCACATCCAGCCCTTTGGCTGTTCCCTATCCAGCCCGCATGAGATCAACTGGAAATTAGAAACCAAACGTAAATATCTATACGCCACGCACCGTTTCTACATTAAAGGCAACTCTTTTATTTTTCAATTGACATAGGTGCTCTTGCATGTATCTTCACAGCCTTATTGGATCAAACTTCTCCACAAGAGTGACAAGTTTCTCGTTCGGCCCCTCAGGAAAATGAATTGCCATAAAAATTCTTGAAGCTGCGTTTTCTTGCACTTTCAGCCCTCTGGGCCTTGTAAAATATAGCCCATTCCTTTCAGAAAAAGCCCAATAAAGACAATGTTATCAGGAAACGGTTGGGCCAAAACTGATTAGATTCAATGTCATTTCTGAGCTGTGGTGGCACAGTGGTTAGAAGGGCAATATAGCAGGCAGACTCTGCCCACTGCAAGCAGTTCGATCCTGATCGGATAAAGGTCGACTCAGCCCTCCATCCTTCCGAGGTCGGTAAAATGAGGACCCAGATTGTTGGGGGCAAGATGCTCTGTAAACTGCTGAGAGGGGTGTAAAGCACAGTGAAGTAGTATATAAGTCCAAGTACTATTGCCATCATCTAAGTTTGCTAAGTTTGTAAGCCGCCCTGAGTCTTTGGAGCAGGGCGGGATATAAATGGAATTAAAATAAAATAAATAATCTATCTATATTATCAATCATATCTACCTGTCTGTCTGTCTCTCTCTCTCTCTAATGTCTATCAACAGTCTCTGTCTTTCGCCCGCGCAGAGTGCTTAGAATGCAGTATTGCAGCTGACTCTGCCCACTGCCAGGAGTTCGATCCTGGACCGGCTCAAGGTTGACTCAGCTTTCCATCATTCTGAGATCAATAAAATGAGGACCCAGATTGTTGGGGGCAACAGGCTGACTCTGTAAACCGCTTAGAGAGGGCTGTAATGCACAGTAAAGCGGTATATAAGTCCAAGTGCTATTGCTATTTCTCAGGGACTAAATAGGGATAAAGTTTTTGGGTTGCGCAGCCCACCTGAACACAATGGCATAAGGTGACTTATGACTGTTTTTCACACTTAACGACCCTTGCAATGTCCCCGGGGTCATGTGATCAAAATTCGGATGACTCATGGTTATGACGGTCACAATGATCCCCTCTCGCGACCTTCTACCAAGCAACAGCAGTGGGGAAGGCAGATTCACTTAACCACCCTGTTACTAACTTAACAAAGGCGGCGGTTCACTTAACTGTGGCAAGAAAGGTCACAAAACTCACGTAACAACCGTCTTGCTTAGCAACGTAAATTTTGGACTCAATTGTGGTCCTACGGCAAGGACCACCTGTAGTTTTTGAACCCCACGGTGCCTGGGTTTGGTTTTTTACAACCATCATCCTCTGAGCCAAGCAGTTTTGCCACAACACCTTTTTTCACTGTCTTTCACACCCCACAACAGCTCTCTGTTGTATCCTTTCTCGGCAGTATACTCTCCACATAGGCTCTAACACACCTGATAAAAGTTCACAGATCATAGTCCACCCTGCCATAAATGGCTTCATCTTCAAACAACACACTTTCCTTTCCCTCCGGCAACTAATTTCCCTTTCTGCCCCTCCAAACTCTTCCCATAGCTATCACCCTTGGCTGGAAAACGACCAATGGGAGGCCAGATCCGAGGTCTGGATTCAAATCCTGAACACAGCTTCACTTTTCTACTCCCCCCCCCCCCCGAGCCTAAAATCTGCTACCCGGCGAGGGTCCCAGAAGAAATCGTGGGCGCTCCATCACTGGAAATTTTCAAGAAAAGAGTGGACAATCACCCGTCTGAGATGGTATAAGTTCTCCTGCTTGAGCAGGGGGCTGGACTAGAAGACCTCCAAGGTCCCTTCCAGCTCTCTATTCTATTCTATTCTAAAAATAAAGTTATCCAAGGGAGGGTTTTTAAAAAGTACTTAAATTCCTTCTTAGTACCAAAATAAACCTGTTTCTCTTGCCCCTGCACGCTGGAAAAACCACTGAAAGGTGGGAAGAACTTGGTTTTGGAACCTCGTCTGTGTCTTTGCAGGTGCCAACCAGGGAAACGCAAATAATAGTAGTCCTTGACTGACAACCATTCATTTCGGTGACCTTTCAAAGTTACAACAGCCCTGAAAAAAGGGGACTTTACGATAGCTTTTCACACTTAGGACCCTTGCACACACACACACACCTGCCGCCACGGTCCCGTGTTCAAAATTCAGACGCTGAGCAACTGGCTCATCTTTATGACGGTCGCAGTAGTATCCCCCCGGATGACGTGATCCCCTTTTTACGACTTCTGACAAGCCAAGTCCACTGAACAACTGAACAACCCCAGGGATGCGCACTCAACCCCGCGTGGCATGCAAGGTCATTAACTGGAGCAAAACTCGCTTAACAAGCGCCTCGCTTAGCGAATGGAAACTTTGGGCTCCACTGTGGTCGTTAAGTCGAGGACTACCCTGTACAGCCCGGTGGCTTTGCAGGGCAAAGATTTAGATTTTAGATTTTATTAGATTGATATACCGTCCTTTCCCGAAGGACTCAGGGCGGTTTACAGGACATTTTAAAATCATACTAATACAAAAATAAAAAGTTAAAAGACAAATAAAAGATTAGATTAAAACCCAGTTAAAATTCTCAGCCTGGGTCAGAGAGCTCAAAGAGCCAAAAAGCAGGAGGGGCCTGCCGACACAGAGCCGCCGGACTACAAAACCCCTGGTGCCAGTCCCATCAGCCGGGCTTCCTCCCACCAGGCAGGGTGGCAGCAGAGGTCTCCCTTTGGATCCGGCCCGGGGCCTCTTCCAAGGGCTGGAGGAAAGGGAGGCCCGAGGCCTGCAGGACTCCAGGCCAGGCACTTCCTGGTTGGCCACCTGGCCGCTTACCTGTCCTGCAGGTGCCTGCAACCTGCCTCACCTGAACGGGCTAAGCCTGGGGGAAGAGACAGGCCACGTTTCTGGAGTTCCAAGGGGGGGTTCCCCATGGGCCTGACCAGTTTTGGAGCCCCCCCCCGCCTTGCCACCCCTAAAAAGTTTGAACCCCAAGTTTGGGAGTCCCTGAATGACTATTATCCCCACATGGGATGCTCAGGAAAACTCTCCAGGTATTTGCCCCCCCCCTCCAAAAAAAAAACCCCTCTTCCTCCCGACCCAGCCGGCTTCCCCAGAGCTTGGAGGCCCCGAAAGGCCCGTCTGGGAGTCCGCTTCCCCCTGGGCGCGGGCCTGGCGCTAGGCCTCGCATCCCCGGTCTTGCCTAGCCGGCGCGGCCGGGGACCCCCACCTCTCTCCCGGGGGAGGGGGTTGACGTGGGTCCCGCTCGAGCGCTCGGCCGCCTTCCCTTCCCCCCCTCCCCCGCCTCCCTCCCGCTCCTCGGCCGCCATTGGCCGAAGCGGAGGCCCGAGGGGGAAAGGGGGGGGGAGGAAAAGAAGGAAAAAAAAAAGGCGCAGGCGCGCTGGCCATTGGCCGCCGCCGCCGCCTGTCAACACGCCTCCCGCGGCAGGCAGGCCGGCCCGCCCGCGGGGCATGTCGGGAGACGTAGTCGCCGGCCTCCTTTGCACCTGCAGGCCGAAGCGGCCGGGAAGACTACAACTCCCAAGCAGCCGCCCCCTCCTCTCGCTCGCTCTTCTCCCTCTCTCTCTCTCTCTCCCCTCCCCGGGGCTTGCAAAGCCCCCCTCCCTTAAAAAAAAAACAACACATATCCTGTCCCCCCCCCATCAGCCCGAGCAAGTACAACGTAGGCAAGGCAGCGCGGAATACTTGCAAGGGGGGTCGGGCAAGGCGAAAGCCAGGCCAGGCCAGGCGAGAGGAGGGGGCGGAAAGTTCTGCCCCGCTTCCCTGCCCTTCCCTTCCCTTCCTCCCCCGCGCGATTGCAAGGCCCCCCCCTCTCTCTCTCCCTCTCCCGCCCCGCGCTCTCCCTTCTCCCCCGCCCCTCTTTGCAAAGGGGGCAACCCGGGACACCCGAATCCCCGTCGCCCCTTTGAAGCATCGATCACTTTCCCTTTTTTTTGGGGGGGGGGGTCTTTTCCCTTTTTGGCTTTGCAAAGCGCTCGGGCTTCCTTCCAACTGCGGGGGTCGCCCCCCCCTGCTCTCTTTCCCTGTCGCCCTCCCCCACCCCCACCCGAGACCCGCACACGCGCGCGCACATACACACGCGCGCGCGCGCACACGCGTCGATCCACCCCGTGCGGGGGGACACCTGGGGACTTTTCAGCCCAAGTCTCCAAAAAAAAAAAACCAAAAAAAAAACACCCACCCCTCCTCCTCCTCCTCCTCTTCCTCCTTTTCCCTCCGTCCCCCCCACTTTGCAAACCTCCCCCCCCCCTGCAAGCCTCCCCCCCCCCACGCGCGCGCAGGTGATCCGGAACGAAGGAGGAAAGTTGAGCTGGCCCGAAAGTGGCCGAAAGGACTCCAACCCCCCCCCCCTTCCAACCCCCCCTCCCCGCCTCCAACCCCCAGCCAGCTTAGTCAGCCAGCCAAAACCCCCCCCCCCGGAAAAAAAAAGTCCCCTTCCCTCCTCCCCTCCCCACCCAGCTTCCCCCACCCACCCACCCACCCACCCCTATGGGAATGGCAAGCAACCCGGCCAGGCCGGCTGGCTGTGTCCCCTTACCTTCTTGGTCCGGGCGGGGGTCTCGGGTGGCGGCAGCAGCAGCCAGGCGCGTCCGGCCTCCCCGCTCTGGCTGGCTCGGCTCGGCTCGGCTCGGCTTGGCTTGGCTGTGCCGTGCTCGCCTCTCCCCCAGCCTGTAACAGTAGATGCAAAGCCCCGTATGATGCCGTGAACTCCCTTCCTGGTTGCTCTCCGGGCGAAAGAGGGGACCCTCCCTTCTCTTAAAGGTGCAGCCGCCGCGCGCTCCGCTGGGGAGGGGGGGAGGGAGGGGGGACAGCCCAAAAAAAAAAGAAAGAAAGAAAGAAAGAAGAAAGGAAAGAGAAAAGAAAAAAGAGCGACTTGCAAAAAATAAGAGGGGGGGGGAGAACCCGTCCGGGGATGATGGGCCCGGCTGGGGAGGATGGGAGCAAGCCCGCGCAAAAGCCAGATCTAGGAGAGACGAGACCCCCAACACACACACACACACACACACAACACACACACACAAACCCGGGGGGCGGAGAGACCCCCAACACACACACATACAAACCCGGGGAGGGGAAAAAGAAGCGACTTGCAAAAAAAAATAAAATAAGAGGGGGGGGGGAACCCGGTCCGGGGATGATGGGCCCGGCTGGGGAGGATGGGAGAAAGCCCGCGCAAAAGCCAGATCCAGGAGACGAGACCCCTAACACACACACACACACACACACAACACACACACACAAACCCGGGGGGCGGAGAGACCCCCAACACACACACAACACACACACATACAAACCCGGGGAGGGGAAAAAGAAGCGACTTGCAAAAAAAAAAATAAGAGGGGGGGGGAACCCGGTCCGGGGATGATGGGCCCGGCTGGGGAGGATGGGAGCAAGCCCGCGCAAAAGCCAGATCCAGGAGACGAGACCCCCAACACACACACACACAACACACACAACGCACACACACACAAACCCGGGGGGGAAGAGAGACCCCCAACACACACACAACACACACACATACAAACCCGGGGAGGGGAAAAACAAGCGACTTGCAAAAAAAAAAAAGAGGGGGGGATCCCGTCCGGGGATGATGGGCCCGGCTGGGGAGGATGGGAGCAAGCCCGCGCAAAAGCCAGATCTAGGAGAGACGAGACCCCCAACACACACACACACACACACACAACACACACACCCGGGGGGGAGAGACCTACAACACACACACCACACACACACACACACACACAACACACACACACAAACCCGGAGAGGGGAGAGGTCCGCAAGTTGCAAGTCACCCGCTTCTTGCCACGTCTCCGCCGCCGCCGCTGGCGCCCGGGCTCCCGCCGCGCTCCGTGCCAAGGGCGCCCGCCTGGCCAAGGGGGGCTGCTTGGCTGCTTTTGCCCTCCCCTGCCCTGCCCCGCCTCGCCTCCCTTGCCCTCCCCTCCAGCCATCGGCGGCGGAGCCCCCCCTCCCTCCCTCCCTCTCCCTCCCACGAGGAGGCGAGGCGGAGGGCTCGGCGGGGTTATCTCCAGCCCGACAGGCCGGGGCAGGCGGGCGGGCTGTGCCCGAGAAGAGAAAAGAAAGAGAGAGAGAGAGAGAGAGAAAAACCGGAGGAACCCCGAGCCGCTTTCTTCCTTCCTTCCTTCCTTTTTTTTTTCTTTTTGCACGCCCGTCCGCCTTTGGCTTTTGCACGCGCTTTTTCCACGCGCGTCCGCGCTCGCCTGCTGCGCTTCCGAGCGCGCGGCGGGAAAGGGGGGGGATGGAGATGGGGAGCGTGAGCTTTGGGGGAGCCGGGTGGGAGAGAGACGCGCACGACACAGACACACACAGACACACGCACACACACACCAGACACACACACACACACAGAGACAGACACACGCGCGCACACACACACCAGACACACACACACACACACACAGAGACAGACACACGCACACACACACCAGACACACACAGACACAGACACGACCCACGGACAAACGCGCCCGCGCGCACGGCGATGAACGGACCCCCACGCGCGCGCTTTTGCACCGTGCGCGAAGTTGGAGAACCGGGGGGCCGCACCGTTTTTGGGCGGCCGCCGGTTCCGGCGGGGGGACTACAAAGCCCGTGCGCCGCGCCCGGCGGCCCAGCCCGCCTTGTCAAGAAGGGGACGCGGCGATCCGGCCGATCCCCGGGAGGAGTGGGGAAGGGAGGGAGAGAAAAGGAAGGGAAGATGGTTCGCTTGGGTCCGCTACCGTCGGTCGGTCGGTCGGGTGGTTTCCCCTCCTTTCCCCCCCCTCCAAAAAAAAAAAGTTGCGTTGTAAAGGAGAATCGGGTGGGCTGGATCGGGTCCTTTTGGCTGGCCAAGGCGCCGTTTGGCTTGCTTAAGGCGCGTTCAGACGTGCAAGGCGGCGGAGCGGATCCTCGCAAAGCATGAACGCCCGGCCGGTGAAAGTGACAGCTCGGGTGGCTTGGATCTCATCAGAGGTTGGGAAAGAAACCTATTGGGGTTTTTGCTTGGAAGGATTGCACGCTGGCTCAGCCAAGAGCCCTGCAAGGTAGGCCAGTCCTATCTCCCTTCTACAGATGGGGCGGGGTTGGTTTGGGGGGGGGGATGGAGCCTCTTAAAGCACTGGGGGGAGGCGTTTGGAGGGGGAAGAGAAAGAGAGAGAAGACTTGAAGATGTCCAAATATTAATAATAATAATAATAATAATAATAATAATAATAATAATAATAATAATAATAATAATAATAATAATTATTATTTTATTTATATACCGCCCTTCTCCCGAAGGACTCACCCTGCTCTTTTAAGGTGAATTTCTGGAGGGGAAAAAATGGAGCAGGGGGTAGGACTAGAAGACCTCCCAAGCCCCTCCCAACTCTTGTTATTCTGACACTTTTATGCCAGGGAGGTAGGCCACTAGAGAGGCCCAGGCTGGAGCCCAACATTTTTGTTTCCTGAGCAAGACGGGTCGTTAAGTGGCTTTTGCCCCGTGTTACGACCTTTCTTGCCACGTTGGTTAAATGTTGCAGTCGTTAAGTGAGTAACGTGGTCGTTAAGTGAATCAGGCTTCCCCCATCGACTTTGCTTGTCGGAAGGTCGCAAAAGGGGACCCCGGGACACACACACCCCCCACGGGGACAACGCAACCATCATAAATAGGAGCCTCTGAATTTTGATCAGGTGGCCATGGGGAGGATGCTGCAGTGGTCGTTAAGTCTGGAAAAACGGTTGTGAAGTTGCTGTTTTTACTGCCGTTGTAACTTTGAACGGTCACTGAATGAATGGTTCTACCTGCACTGCGGGCCTCCTCGGGAGGATGCCGGAAATTAAAAATAGTGGACGGAAGGAGAGAGAAATCGAGGTGGGGCTGGACTAGAAGACCTCCAAGGTCCCTTCCAGCCCCATTTTTCCCTGTTCTGCATTCTAGATTCGGCCTCCTTTGAATTCCTCAAGCAAATTTAATGGAATTAAATAAATAAATTGAAATAATTGTTTTGGAATTTCCTCTGGACTATTTTCCTTTCAGTCAGAAAGTAATTTTAATAGGAGGAGCGTGATTTAATTGAAAGCCTTAAAGCCTTTAGTAAGCTTCCGTCGGCTAGTTCCAAGAAGTACTCGGCTTAACGACCACAACTGAGCCCCCAAATTTCCGTTGGTAAGTGAGACCTTGGTTAAGTGAATTTTCCCGTTTTATGACCTTTCTGGCCACAGTTGTTAAGTGAATCACTGCAGTTTGATAAAGTTAGTTCCCCTGTTGACTTTGCTCGTCAGAAGGCCGCACGGCCTTGGAACGTTGCAAACTGTCATAAGTGTGAGTCCTTGGCCAGGCGTCCGCATTTTGATCATGTGACCACGGGGATGCTGCAATGGTCGTAAGTGTGAGTCGGTTGTCCAGCACCCGAATGTAAAAAATGTGGCCAAGGGGATGCTGCAACGGTCGTAAGTGTGAGCCGGCTGTCAAGCACCCAAAGGTAAATCACGTCGCCAAGGGGATGCTGCAATGGTCGTAAGTGTGAGTCGGTTGTCCAGCACCCGAATGTAAAAAATGTGGCCAAGGGGATGCTGCAACGGTCGTAAGTGTGAGCCGGCTGTCAAGCACCCAAAGGTAAATCACGTCGCCAAGGGGATGCTGCAATGGTCATAAGTGTGAGTCGGGCGTCAAGCAACGTAAATCATGTGGCAAAGGGGATGCTGCACTGGTCGTAAGTGTGAGTCGGCTGTCAAACATCTAAATGTAAATCACTTAGCCAAGGGGATGGTGCACTGGTCGTAACTGTGAGTCGGTTGTCAAGCACCCGAAGGTAAATCACGTGGCCAAGGCGATGCTGCAGCTGTCATAAGTGTGAGCTACCTCCAGCGATTCACTTAACAACCGTGGGTAAGAAAGCTCATAAAACGGGGCAAAACTCACTTGTTCTCTTAGCAACAGAAATTTGAGGCTCAATTGCGGTCGTAAGTCGAAGAGCACCTGTGTATAATTTTATCACAGAGATTTTAGCAAGGTAAAACCCATATGGATATTTGGAAGAAATTAAGTAATGCCTCTACCAGGGGTAGGCCACCTTGGCTCTTTTATGACTCGTGGACTTCAACTCCCAGAATTCCTGAGCCAGCCATGCTGAGGGGAAAGGGAGAGGTTTCCAAGCTGAGCCATGCTGGATCAGGAATTCTGGGAGTTGAAGTCCACAAATCAGAGATGCCAAAGTTGGCCTAGGGCAGGGGTAGGCAACCTTGGCTTTTTATGACTGGTGGACTTCAACTCCCAGAATTCCTGAGCCAGCCACGCTGAGGGGAAAGGCAGAGGTTTCCAAGCTGAGCCATGCTGGATCAGGAATTCTGGGAGTTGAAGTCTACGAGTCATAAAAGAGCCAAGGTTGCTGAGGTGATAATAACTAACTGATAAGGTGGCTTGGGATGGAGAGGGGAATAGAATAGAATAACAGAGTTGGAAGGAACCTTGGAGGTCTTCTAGTCCAACCCCCAAACCCACATTCAAAGACACGAAGCTGGGCCACGGGGGTGGGGGGTGGGTTTGAAGAGATGATATTAAAACGAAATTACATGTAGTCCTTGACCGTCTGAATGGGTTAGCGACTGTTCAAAGTTACGAAAGTGATGAAAAAAAGTGAATGAACGGCCGGTCCTCACACTTGTGACTGGTCCTCACCGTCACAGTGGCCACAGCATTCCCATGGTTACAAAATGGCAATCGGGGCGCTTGCATACATTTACAACAACTGCAGCATCCCGGGGTCACCGAACGGCCCTTTTCGACCTTGCCTGTCAATGGGGAAAAAGTTGAATTCGCTTAATGACCATGTGATTCACTTAATGACAATGGCAAAAAATGTGATAAAATCAGGCACGTTCGTGTTTATTGCTTTATCCGCCAAATTTATTGGTCGCCCATCTTGCAGGGCTTTCCAACCTTTTCACCCACTGTACCACTTTTAGGATACGGTAACATCCGAGGAACACCAGTCGCCTAGCAAGTTGTCAAAAACCTGATGACCCCCCCCCCCAAAAAGGGGAAAAAGTGATGAAGTACAGGTAGTCCTCGACTTACAACAGTTCGCTTAGTGACTGTTCGAAGTTACAGTGGCACTGAAAAATGTGCCCCCCCCCAAGCCACATCCGAGCAAGACACCCGCCTGCCCGCCCGGCGGCGCTCTTCCTCCTGTCCGAGGTTTTCATTGTTGTGAGGATTTCTGTGGAGGATTGGCAGCGGGGGTGGGGTGGGGGGGTGTTTGGTTTTTATTCCCCCCCGTCTGCCAGGTAGTTGAAGCAGGTTTTGGTCACTTCACGTGACTCTGGGACACTGTGACCGTCATAAATAGGAATCAGTTGCCAAGCATCTGAATGTAAATCACAAGACCCTGGAGATTTATTTATTTATTTATTTATTTATGGGACTTATATGCCGCCCTATCTCCCGAAGGACTCAGGGCGGCTAACAACAATAAAAACAACAATACAAAAGTTAAAAGAAATTAAATAAACAGCCCCAAAATAAATTAACTAAACAATTAAAAATTAAAACATTTTAAAAACCCGTCGTCAATCCAGGTCAGCCTGATGAAAAAAAAATGCTGCAACATTCCAACTGATCGGCGCTTCTTCTGGGCTCAACAGAAGCGCTGGGATCAGCGCTGAGCTCCAGCTGGAGCCTGGCGCTTCCGCTGAGCCCTGACAGACCCAAAGAAGCGCTGATCCTGCGCTTCCGCTGAGCCCCGACAGCCCTGCAGCTCCAGCCGTCTCTCGCTCCGGCTTGCGCGGTGCTGCCACCGGTTCAGCTCATTCCCCTCCCCCGCTACCAGTTTTCTAGGATGGTCGCGTACCACCTGCCAGGTGCCGATGTACCACAGGTGGTACCCGAACCACTGGTTGAAAAGCCCTGCCATAGGGTAACGCACGGTGACTCACTTAACAACTGCCTCGTTTAGCGATAGATGTTTTGGTCCCAGGTGTGGTCCTAAACCGAGGACTACCTGTAAACCAAGTTGTAGATGAAACCAATTACAGTAGCCCATCAGCCTTGGAAAAAATACTTCATGAATCTTCCACACATTGCTATACTTAGGTTAGGTGTAGAGAGTTGATAAATAAGTAAATATTTGGACGGGAGACCACCAAGAGTTTCTAAACCAGTAGATTAGATGCAGAAGAGCAAGTCACTTTTTCACAACCTGCAAGAAAGTTGCAGAGTTGTTCATATACCTGGAGCCCTAGTGGACAGTCACTTCAATATGAGCCAGCCGTGTGCTGCAGCTGCCAAAAAAGTCAACACAGTGCTAGGCTGCATTATCAGAGGGATGGAATCAAGGTCACGTGAAGTGTTAATACCACTTTACAAGGCCTTGGTAAGGCCACACTTGGAATCCGGCATCCAGTTTTGATCACCACGATGTAAAAAAGATGTGAAGACTCTGGAAAGAGTGCAGAGAAGAGCAACAAAGATAATCGGGGGGACCAGAGGCTAAAGCATAAAATACAGTTGCATTAATAGCGGGATAGAATCAAGATCACATGAAGTGTTAATACCACTTTATAACACCTTGGTAAGATCACACTTGGAATGCTGCATCCACATTTGGTTACCACATTATAAAAAAGAAGTTGAGACTCAAGGAGAGAAGCAACCTGGAATTAAGGAGAAATTTCCTAACAGTTGGAACAATTTATCAGTGGAGCAACCTGCCTCCAGAAGTTGTGAATGCTCCAACAATGGAAGTTTTAAAGAAGAGATTGGGCAATCATTTGTCTGAAATGCTACAGGGTTTCCTGCCTGAGCAGGGGGTTGGACTAGATGACCTCCAAGGTCCCATCCAACTCTTTGTTATTCTATATTTTATACTCTAGAACCAGTACAGAGAAGAACAAAAAAAAAGACAATTAGGCTGGGACAGGAGGCTAAAATATGAAGAATGCTTACAGGGATTGGTTATGTCTACTTTAATGAAAAGTAGGGGTGACAGGATCGCAGTGTTCCGGTATTTGAGGGGCTGTCGCAAAGAAGAAGCAGGGCAAAAAAAAATAATGAGTGAAAACTACTCAAGGAGAGAAGCAAACTGGAATTAAGGAGACACTTCCTGGCAGTGAGAACAGTTAACCAGTGGAACAACCTGCCTCCAGAAGTGGTGAATGCTCCAACACTGGAGGTTTTTAAGAAGAGACTGGACAGCCATTTGTCCTGAACACTACAGGGTCTCCTACCTGAGCAGGGGGTTGGACTAGAAGACCTCTAAGGCGACTAATTAAGTTCAACAGTCACTAAACGAATAACTGTAAGTCAAGGACTACCCCTAATGCGTGCCCACTTGGGAGTTGATACCGGAAATTAAAAATGGGGGAGGGGGAGAGAGAGAAATATATTCTACTTGAGCAAGGAGTTGGACTAGAAGATCTCTAAGGTCCCTCCCAATTCTGTTATTTTTACAAGAAGTTACCTTCGCTTGTTGTTGTTAGTCGCAAAGTCGTGTCCGACCCATCGCAACCCTATGGACAATGTTCCTTCAGGCCTTCCTGTCCTCTACCATCTTCTGGAGTCCATTTAGGCTCACACCTACTGCTTCAGTGACTCCATCCAGCCACCTCCTTCTCTGTCGTCCCCTTCTTCTCTTGCCCTCCACCTTTCCCAGCATTAGGCTCTTCTCCAGTGAGTCCTTCCTTCTCATTAGGTGGCCAAAGGATTTGAGTTTCCACTTCAGGATCTGGCCTTCTAAAGAGCAGTCAGGGTTGATCTCCTCTAGGACCGACCGGTTTGATCGCCTTGCAGTCCAAGGGACTCACAGGAGTCTTCTCCAGCACCATAGTTCAAAGGCCTCCATTCTTTGGCACTCAGCCTTTCTTATGGTCCAGCTTTCACAGCCATACATTGCAACTGGGAATACCATAGCCTTGGCTATACGCACTTTTGTTGGCAGGGTGACGTCTCTGCTTTTTAGTGTGCTGTCTAGGTTTGCCATGGCTTTCCTCCCCAGGAGCAAGCGTCTTTTTGGCAATTTCCCAAGTGGATCCAAAGCGAAACCCCAGGCTGAATACTTTGGGCTGACCCAATACAATTTTTTTAACCTCTGTCCCCTTCTTGTCTGTTTGTCAGCTGTGTTGACAGTTGTCCTTTGCATCCAAAAATGGAGTTTGTGTTTGTTTTTAACGGATTTGGCGATAGAAAAAAAAGCGCCTTGTTCCATTTCAAGAAACCCAGGAGAAAGGTCCAAAAAAGCAGAATAACAAAATAAACGAGTTGGGAGGGATCTTGGAGGTCATCTAGTCCAGGGCTTTTCAACCTTTTCACCCACTGTACCGCTTTTAGGATATGGAAACATCCGAGTACCACCAGTCGCCTAGGAAAGGGTCAAAAACTTGATGACCAAAAAAAAAAAAGAGAGAAAAAAAGTGAAGTACAGGTAGTCCTCGACTTACAACAGTTCGGTTAGTGACTGTTCGAAGTTACAATGGCACTGAAAAAGTGCCCCCCAAGCCACAGCCGAGCAAGACACCTGCCCGCCCGATGGCGCTCTTCCTCCTGTCCGAGGTTTTCATCGTTGTGAGCATTTCTGTTGAGGATTGGCAGTGGGGATGGGGTGGGGGGTGTTTGGTTTTTATTTCCCCCCCCCCTCCCCGTCTGCTGGGTGGTTGCAGCAGGTTTTGGTCACTTCACATGACCCTGGGACACTGTGACCCTCATAAATATGAATCAGTTGCCAAGCGTCTGAATGTAAACCACAAGACCCTGGAGATGCTGCAACATTCCAGCTGATCGGCGCTTCTTCTGGGCTCAGCAGAAGCACTGGGGTCGGTGCCGAGCTCCAGCTGGATCCTGGCGCTGATCCTGGCGCTTCTGCTCAGCCCTGACAGCCCTGCAGCTCCAGCCGTCTCTCGCTCAGCCTTGTGCGGTGCTGCCACCGGTTTATTTATTATTTATTTATTATTTATTAATTTAATTTATATACCGCCCTTCTCCCTAGGGACTCAGGGCGGTGAACAGGGCAATACATAAAAAACTAGATACAAAAATTAAGATTATTAAAACATAATTAAACAATGCCCATAAAATTAATACAAATTTAAGATTAAAATTCATTAATTAAAAATCCCACCCCGTCCCATCAGGCCAGGCCAGCTTGTTTAAAGAGATGGGTTTTAAGATCGCGCCGGAAGGAGCGGAGATCGGGCGCCATCCGGAGCTCAACCGGAAGATGGTTCCATAAATCCGGTGCACCCACAGAGAAGGCCCTCCCCCTGGGGGCCACCAGTCGGCATTCTTTGACCGGTGGCACCCTGAGGAGGCCCTCTCTGTGGGAGCGTACTGGGCGGAGGGAAGTTGACGCCAGCTGCAGGTGCTCCCCAAGGTATTCCGGACCCATGCCATGAAGGGCTTTGTAGGTCATAACCAACACCTTGAACCTCACCCGGAAGACAACTGGTAGCCAATGCAGCTCGCGGAGCAAAGATGTAACATGGGAGTATCGGGAAACTCCCAGTACAACTCTCGCGGCTGCATTCTGTACCAGTTGGAGCCTCCGAGTGGTCTTCAAGGGTAGCCCCATGTAGAGAGCGTTGCAGTAATCAAGATGAGAGGTCACGAGCGCATGAGTGACCGTACGTAAGGCATCCCGGTCTAGATAGGGCCGCAACTGGCGCACCAGGCAAACCTGGGCGAAGGCCCCCCTAGTCACAGCTACAATATGGTCTTCTAAGGAGAGTTGTGAATCTAGGAGGACTCCCAAGTTGCGAGCCCTATCTACAGGAGGTAATGACTCACCCCCCATAGTGAGGGGTGGGATATCCTGAATATCCCGAGATGCCGGTACGCACAGCCACTCAGTCTTGTCAGGGTTGAGTCGAAGCCTGTTCCTCCCCTCCCCCGCTGCTACTTTTCTGGGATGGTTGCATACCACCTGCCAGGTGCCAATGTACCACAGGTGGTACCCGTACCACTGGTTGAAAAGCCTTGATCTAGTCCAGCTTCTGCTCAAGCGGGACACCCTATACCAATTCAGACAAATGGTTGTCCAGTCTCTTCTTGAAAACCTCCAGTGATGGAGCACCCACAACTTCTGGAGGCAGGTTGTCCCATGGGTTAATTGTTCTAACTGTCAGAAATTTTCTTTTCCTTTCCGGCAGTCAGTCCCTAAACAAAATGTTGTCTTGTGCTTGCGTTTTTCTTCCCCCCCCCCAAATCCCAGTTGATCTAGTTTTTAGAAACACAATAAAAGAGTTGGAAGGGAACTTGGAGGTCATCTAGTCCAACCCCCTGCTCAGGGTTCTGGGGCAGATCTGGGGCTAAATCCCGTTGACTCAATGGGGCCGATTTCTCAAACAGGATAGAATAGAATAGAATTATAGAAGAGAAGAGAAGAGCTGGAAGGGAACTAGGTGGTCATCTAGTCCAACCCCCTGCTCAGGGTTTTGGGGATGATGGGCTAAATCCAGTTGACTCGATGGGGCCGATTTCTTAGCTAGGACAGAATAAAATAGAATTACAGAAGAGAAGAGAAGACCTGGAAGGGAACTTGGAGGTCATCTAGTCAACCCCCTTCTCAAGCAGGAGACCCTATCCCATTCCAGACAAACGGCTGTCCAGTCTCTTCTTCTTTTTTTTATTGAAAAGTTTTATCATACATTTTATCTTTAACAATCCCCCCTAGCCCTCCCCTATCCCTCCCTCCCTACCCCTCCCCCCCCTCCCCCCCCCGACTTCCCAGAGCTAAGTACAAGGTATAAAAAACCAAAAAAAAACCAATCATAAACATTCATATGCTAACAACCATAAACTCTAAGATCCATCTCTCTCTAGCTCATATAGGATAACTACAAACACTATTAATATAAGATATATAAAAAAAGAAAAGAAAAAAAAAGAGGAGAAAAAAAGGAAGACTTATTCAAATGCTACATGAAACTGTCCAGTCTCTTCTTAAAAACGTCCAGTTTTGGAGCACCCACACCTTCGGAAGCCAAATTGTTTCCCTGCTTCATTGCTCTCTCACTGTTAGGAAATTTTCTCTTCAGTTCTAGGTTGCTTCTAAATCCCCCGTTAACCTGGTTTTTTGAAACCCCCATCAGAATAACAGAGTTGGAAGGGACTTCGGAGGTCTTCTAGTCCAACCCCCTGCTCAGGCAGGAGACCCCCCCTCCCCCCGCACCGTTTCAGACAAACGGCTGTCCAGTCTCTTCTTAAAAACCTCCACTGTTGGAGCAGCCACAATTTCTGGAGCCAAGCCGTTCCACCGATTATTTTTATTTATTTATTTTAATTCCCATTTATATCCCGCCCTTTCTCCGAAGACTCAGGGCGGCTTACAAGCTTAGCAGTAGCCTTCATTCTATGTATATGCCTGCTTTATTAGGGCTTTCACGCCCCCCCCCAGCAGCATTATTACAAAGTCAGCTTAATTGCCCCCAACAATCTGGGTCCTCGTTTTACCTACCTCGGAAGGATGGAAGGCTGAGTCAACCTTGAGCCTGGTGGGACTCCAACCTGCACTAATTGCAGGCAGCTGGTGTTACTTAAGGAGGCATTAGCCCACTGCTCCACCAAGGCTTTCCTTTCCTTTCCTTTTCCTTTTCCTTTTCCTTTCCTTCCTTTTCCTTTCCCTTTTCCTTTTCCTTTCCTTCCTTTTCCTTTTCCTTTTCCTTTCCTTCCTTATCCTTTTCCTTTCCTTCCTTTTCCTTTTCCTTTTCCTTTTCCTTTCCTTCCTTTTCCTTTTCCTTTCCTTCCCTTTTCCTTTTCCTTTCCTTCCTTTTCATTTTCCTTTCCTTTTCTTTCCTTTCCTTCCTTTTCCTTTTCCTTTCCTTCCTTTTCCTTTTCCTTTCCTTCCTTTTCCTTTTCCTTTTCCTTTCCTTTCCTTCCTTTTCCTTTTCCTTTTCTTCCTTTTCTTCCTTTTCCTTTTCCTTTTCTTCCCTTCCCTTCCCTTTCCTTTCCTTTCCTTTCCTTTCCTTCCTTTTCCTTTTCCTTTCCTTTCCTTTCCTTTTTTTCCTTTTCCTTTTCCTTTTCCTCCCTTTCCTTTCCTTTCCTTTCCTTTCCTTTCCTTTCCTTTCCTTTCCTTTCCTTTCCTTCCTTTCCTTTCCTTTCCTTTCCTTCCTTTTCCTTTTCCTTTCCTTTCTTTCCTTTTCCTTTCCTTCCTTTTCCTTTTCCTTTCCTTCCTTTTCCTTTTCCTTTTCCTTTTTTTCCTTTTCCTTTCCTTTCCTTCCTTTTCCTTTCCCTTTCTTTCCTTTTCCTTTTCCTTTCCTTCCTTTTCCTTTTCCTTTTCTCAAGGCTGAGTCGACCTTGAGCCTGGTGGGACTCCCACGGTTAGGAAACTTCTTAGTTCCAGGCTGCTTCTAAATCCCAGTTCACCTTGGTCTGTGTTTTTCCCCCAGAAACTGGCTGGTAGGCAGATTACAGCAAGACGTGGATGAGTGAAACGTCCCTTTAGCAGCCCCCCCACCCCGCCACACAGTGATCAGGGGTTTCTTGAGGACATTTAATTTTTTTCCGCCGTCCCACCCTCCTTGCCTCGTTCAGGAAGTGGCAGATGGGAAAAGTAAGAGAGGGAGGGAGGGCAAAGCAGGACAGGCAGTTGTTGACGTCGGCTGACCTTGTGCGTTCTCAAGCCAACTTTTATCGCTTCCCTTGGCTGTGAGACCCTGACAATTTTATCAGGATTTGTTAAATGTCCACCGGCAGAACCGAAGGAAGGCTTGGGATTTGGGGCTGCCTCCCACCAACCCTTTTTTTTTTTTGGGAGGGGGGAAGGGAGGCAAAACTTCAGCCGTTTGTACATCACGTGCATCCATTTTATTTTATAGTTGGGTTTTTTATTTATTTTTATCTGCTGGGTTTAGGGTCACCCAGCCTGACGGGGATGAGACGGGGCAGCTCTGCAAATCAATTTAAGAAATAACTCAAATAACCCTTTATAAATGCACAGTAGCAGCCGTTCTCGACTTACAACCACGACGCAGCCCCAAATGTAGGTGGCTCAGCAAGAAATTTGTTCAGCGGGTTTTGCCCCATTTGATGACAGACAGCAATCCAGTCTCTTCTTGAAAGCCTCCAGTGATGTAGCACCAACAAGATTTGAAGACAACTTCTGTTCCATTGGCTAATTGTTCTGTCAGCAAATTTCTCCTTATTTCCAGGTTGAATCTCTCCTTGATCAATTCCCATCCATTATTCCTTGTCTGGAGGAACGCTGTCCATAGGGTCCCGATGGGTCGGACACGACTTCCGCAGCTAACAACAACATTCCTTGTCTGGTCTTTGGAAAATAAGTTGACCCCCTCCTCTCTGGGGCAGCCCCTCCAGTATTGGAAGGCTGCTATCACGTCTCCCCCGGTCCTTCTCCTCACTAGACTAGCCGTGCCCAGTTCTTCATGTGTTTTAGCCTCCAGTCCCCTAATCATCTTTGTTGCTCTTCTGTGCACTTTTTCTAGAGTCACAACATCTTTTTTATAGCGTGGGGACGAAAATTGGTTGCAGTATTCTAGGTGTGGTCTTACTAAGGCTTTATAGAGTGGTGTTAAGTTCCTCACATGATCTTGATTGAATCCCTGTTAATGAAACTTAGGATTGCATTGGCTTTTTTTGGCTGCCGCCGCACCCTGTTGGCTCTTATTTAATTGATTGTCCACTGTTTCACCCAATCTCTGTCTGTGTCCTGTGTCTGTTTTTTCTTGCCTAAGTGTAAGACTTTATTTTTCTCTCCTACACTGAATTTCATTTTGTTGTGTTCCAAGTCTACCAAGATCCCTCTGGATCTTGAGGCCCGTCATTTAGGGTGTTGGCCATTCCTGCTAGCTTAATTTGGACTACATAGGAGTTGTTGCTCTTTGGTGTGCAGCCTGAACTCAGTCACTCACGAGTCCTCCTAAGAGTAGGCAGCATTTGTGTCCCGGAAGACCATCGGCATTGGGAGCTACTAAGCTGGTTACCAGTTCTTGGAAGTGCTGGTTGTCCCTATTCCAGATACAGGACCAGCCTGTTTACTGTAGCTGAGAATGGCCGAAAGGATCATTGGCAGTTCCCTCCCTCCCATCCGGGACATAGCACAGGAGCGTTGTTTGAACTCGGTCCGTATGAGTATCTGGGAAACTACACATCCTCTTCACAACCTGTTTTCCTTGTTCCCTTCTGGGAGGAGGGGGGCTTTGTGGTATCCGCAGCAGAACATCCAGATTCAGCCATAGTTTGATTCCATACAGCAATTTACCTTGTGAATTCTCAGGATTCCTCCTTCTGTTATATATTCAAGATGGACAGTGTTTAAGAGTTATTTGTTATGTATATGTAGGGGTGTGGGTCTATACATATGTTTTACGTAGTATGTTTCAGCTGTGTGTCATGTATGTTACACTTTGAGAGCGGGCACCTAACTTTCACGTTTGACGTGAGCCGTCACGCCCGCAGTAAAAAAAAAAAGACAATAAAGGTTATCTTATCTACTTTCTTCCGTTTTGCTTAATCAGGCAAGTATTTTGGGTCCGGTCAGAGCGGCAGGGTGGCCTAGTGGTGAACACGCTCGCCTCCCATTCGGAAGGTTGAGAGTTCAATCCTAGGTAGCGGCAGGGCGCAGAGAGAAAATATCTGCTGTGCACCCCGCGTAGGCATCAGGAAGGGCAACTGGCCAGCAAACGCTCGGCTCCAGTCGCACTCCAAATTAAGGGATTACAGGGACCCAAACGAAACAAAGATTCTGAGTCCTGTCAATTAAAATGTCACTTGACGGGACTTACAAAGCGGGCCTCTCTGCAGGACATCATCAGAGACCCATATGAAACCAGCCTCCTCCTGAATTTTGCTTAAATGAGTTCTTAAACCTGCCTTTTTTTTTCCTTCTATAGTCCTGACAGAATTGGCCTTAAAAATATAAATAACATGGAACAAGACTAAAAAAAAAAATGGAGGGGCGATTGGTTTGCCATTTTTTCCCAGGATGTTTTTCTGGGTCCCTGTAACGCCTAGACTCTGCATTACATGGTGGTCTCCCACCCCTGCTTGGTTTTGCAGCCCAGCCTAGTCTTACCATTAAAAACCTAAAATTCTCCTTCAAAGGCATCCTAATATAATGAACTTAACCAGAGCCACTTGGCTGAGTTGGGAGGCTGTAAAAATCGAATGAACGAATAAATGAACAAATGACTTGAAGATGCGTAAACATATCTTTACGGCGATGGAATCACTGGAGGAGGATTTCTTTGTCCCAATAGAAACCATTTTATGCCTTTTTTTTAAGCTTTACAATTTACAGCATTGGACAGGTAGCCTTCGACCTAGGAAGACAAAGGAGTCCAAAATTTCTATTGTTAAGTGAGGTGGGCTTTGCTTCATTTTATGACTTTACTTGCAGTTAAGTGATTTAGTACGGTTGTTAAGCAAAGCTGGCTTCCCCATTTAACTATGCTGGTCAAATCGCAAAAGGGGATCACATGCATGCACACGCACACACACACACACGGGACATGCAACCTTTGTAAATATGAGTTACGTTGCCAAGTGTCTGAATTTTGATCACATGACCACGGGGATGCCGCAGCAGTCGTTAAGTGTGAGACGTGGTCACTTTTTCCGGTGTCATTTTAACTTTGGTCACTAAATGAACTGTTGTAAGTTGAGGACCACCTGCCATGATTCGTGGGAATAAACTGAGCTATTGAGACCCATAAGGGTGCCTTTGCAAAGCTTTCTTGGAAACGAGAGAGGAAATAATTCATCCCCCACGATGACCTGGTTACACTTTAAAAAAAAAAAAGGAAGCACAATGCTGTAATGTAAAGTGCCATTTATTTTATCTCCCCATGATGAAAATATTTCCTTAAAAAAAATTGCACCATCATAATGCTGAACACATTCTCCTTAAAACACCCCTAAACAACTAAAGCCAAAAAAACAAAATACCCCCAAACAAATTTTAAAAAAACAAAACTAGAGCAAAAACATACTGAACTGTCAAACATTTTACTAAGTTAAATTTTTTTTTCTTGTTTAAAAATAGTTTAAATAGAGGCAGAGAAACAAAGAAGACATCCTTGGGTGCACGAAACCCGTTTCCCTCCCGTCCCAGCTAAAAGCTTCACTGTTTCAAATATGGGTTCTGTCGAAAATAATAATAATTAAAAAGAAAAAAAAAAGAAAGCAGTGCCATTTTGGACCGAGTGATCCCGGGACCGCTTTGCAACTCAAAACGCCGAATAGGGTACATTCAAATCTGCAGGAGTTCCCTCCCCCCCAATCGGAGCAAAGTGCGTTTGCACAGGGGAGCCAGAGAGAATTACAGTAGCAGCTGGGGGGGGAGGGGGGGAGAAAAGGGGGAGAACCAGACAAGAGAGCCATGCGCCACAGAGCCTCCTGCCGTCACGCTGCGAATTCTTACGGGCCACCTCGCAGGGGTGTAGGGTCCAAAATGTCAAGCTGTTGTGTCGCAATAGGAGAATTGACGCTCTGGGGGGTTGATTTGCAGAGAGACCCGCATAAAAATGGACAGAGCTGGTAATTCACCACCTCAAACTGTTGGAGAACCCAACCCGGCCTGCCAGGATTACCTAAAAAGATTTTAAAGTTTTCTTTGCATTTTTTTTTTACTGTTCCTGGGGAGAATCCACCTTCTCTCTCTCTCATCGCTCTCCAGCAGGGTAAGGAAAAAAAAGAGGAATGAAAACGCCCGCAACGATGCACATACGCACACACACACACATGCGTCATGCTCCATATTCCAGGCGCTCTTAGCTGCAACAGAGGAGGACAGCAGCCATGGGCCTGGATGCCTTTGAAGCATTCAAATGCAGCTAGGGCCTCCAAACCTGGGCTGGTTATAAAGACTTGTGGACTTCCGATTCCCAGAATTCTCCAGCTGGATATTCTGGGAGTTGAAGTCCACAAGTCTTAAAGAGTGACCAAGTTTGGAGACCCCTGCAATAAGCTTTAAAAGGGAGACCTTTACTTTGATTGACTTTGATATAGCTGAAACACCCCCTCCCTTTTTTTTTTTTACAATACAATCATTTATTTTATTTTTTACTTGGGACACCCAGCACATCCGAAACTCAAACCAGCAGCGCAAGAGAGAAATGTGAATTTCCCGCCAGGCCCTGAATCGTTCCTCCCGACTTCCTTCTCCGAGTTGGCCGCTAGCCACTGTTGCATCCTTTTTCCCTCCAAAGTCAGCCCAAATTTAGCTAGCCAGGCCAACCCCCCCCCCCCCCGTGCTCCCTTTCCTTCCTCAAAATGAAATGTTGAAAGGGGAGGGTGGGGTGGGCTGCAGGTTCCACCAGAAAAAGCTTCAACCTGAGCGACAAGAAACGAAACCCTTTTCCCACCTTGGATTTCCTGGGAGCGGGATGTATAGCAGCTTAAGCAGGAGGCAGGTCCTGCAAATTTGACCTCTTGGGGCTTGTGGGTAGCTCCATAATAATAATAGAATTGGAAGGGATCTTAGAGGTCTTCTAGTCCAACCCTCTGCTCAGGCAGGAAACCCTATACCATTTCAGACAAATGGCTGTCCAGTCTCTTCTTAAAAACTTCCTGTGTTGGAGCATTCACCGCTTTTGGAGGCAGGTAGTTCCACTGGTGAATTGTCCTCACTGTCAGGAAGTTTCTCCTTAGTTCCAGGTTGCTTCTCTCCTTGACTAGTTTCCATCCGTTGCTTCTTGTCCTGCCTTCGGGCGCTTTGGAGAAGAGCTTGACTCCCTCTTCTTTGGGGCAGCCCCTGACAGGTTAAAACAAACAAAACAAAACACCCAGACCGGACAATAATTTTACCTGGGTGGTTACAAGATCTCCTGCCTTGAGCAGCTAGAAGACCAACCGAGGTCCCTTCCAATCCCATTACTCTCGGCTCTATCCAACTTCAGCCGCGGTTGTGGGACCCGGCCTCCTTTTCCGCAGATATGAGCCACGTTCAACGGGGACTGATACGGAACTCGTAGGGAAGGGAAGGCTTCCGTTTGGCTATGAATTTGGGGGTTGGTGGTGGTAAGAGCGAGCTGGGAGATTCTGAGGTGGTCTTCTGTACGACCCCGCTGGAACTGTACCGACGGCTGGACAAAACCGCCAGTTAAGACAGCTTTTTTTTTTTAAAGTGTGTGTCTTGCTCCAGAAGACTGGGTAGGATTCAGCCCGGCACCTCTGGGTGGTGGTGGCTGCTGCTGCCGCCGCCATTTTAGGGCAGTGGCCAATGAGGTCAGGTGAGGTTGCTCCACGTTCAACGGAGATCAGGTGGCTTCCAGCAAGCCGTGGGCTTGAATTTCTGAGGTGGGAACCCGCTGCAAGGCCCAGGGCTCCTGGTCTGCCAGCCTCGATGGGCCTTGGCTTTGTGGACACCAGGACGGCTCTGCCTGGCTCGGACGCTCGCTGGGATCTCCTCCCGACCGGAGGACCAAGGGACGGATGGACCAAGGAGAGGAGCGTCATCTCCAAGGGGCCACGGAGGGAGGGGGGAAGGGGCGGGGGGCAACCGCTGAGCGGGGCGTCTTATTTAAAGTCATCCCCCCCCCCTCTTGGTCCTGCAGGACTCTTAACTGGGTTTTTTTTGGGCGGGGGGAACTAACGTGTGGACGCTGACAATTCAAAGTATGCCTTCGGCCCACATGGGAATTTCAAAGATAGGGAAATGGAAGTAAAACGAAAGAAAGTTAAGCAGATGAAAAGGGAAGGAGAGAGAAAGTTAAGAGGAGGGGGAAGGGAGGCAGGGATAGAATGGGAAGAAGGAAGGTAGGAAGAAAGAAAGGGAGGGAGGGAAGATGGAAAGACAGGAAGGAAAGATGGATGGAAGGAAGGAAAGGAGAGGACTGAGGCAAGGGGGCTGAAGACAGAGCCTCCCCATCAATCATGGCCCAGCCAAGGAAACTTTGAGCAACCTCCTCCTCCTCCTCCTCCGCTGCAGTGGCTGCCTCTCCTCTGAGCCAGGCGGGCCAGAAGAGCCGCAGGTGTGCAGCCCCGCTGCCAGGATGGCACTGTGGCCTCCTGGGACAGCGGTGCAGAGGCGGCAGAGCCCAAAGCAAAGGAAAACAGCAGCCGGGCGAGCGATGCCACCCTCGGGCAGCCCGGCTGTATCCAAGCAGCAGCCCAAGATAACAAAACACCGGGGAGAGAGAGTGAGAGGGAGGGAGGGGGAGAGAGGGAGGGAGAGAGAGAGGGAGAGAGGGAGGGAGGGGGGGAGGGAGAGAGAGGGAGAGGGAGGGAGAGAGAGAGTGGGAGGGAGGGAGGGAGAGAGGGAGGGAGGGGGAGAGAGAGAGAGAGGGGGAAGGAGGGAGAGGGAGGGAGGGGGAGAGAGAGGGAGAGAGCAGCGTTTGCTGGCATCACACGGCCCTGAAAACAGGGACGTACACACGGTCCTCACACTTACAACCGTTGCGGGGGCGCCTGGACAGGGGAGGTCCTTCAAGGGCAGGAGACGCCCTGCCCGCTTCCCCACCCCCAGGCCCCAATTCCTGCCCCCTCCCCTTCAAAGGAAGGGCAAAGGTCCCAGGAGACAAAAATACCCCACAGGCAGGCAAGAGGGTAAGAAGAAAGAGAGGGTGAGCTTGGCCAGAGACACCTTCCCTTCATCCGGCCACCTCTTGTGCTCCCGGCTTCCAGGAAGTCAACAGGCCACGGGTCTCTTCCACTCCGCTGCTGTGGGTCCAAAAGCCCTCTGACTGGGTAATCTCTCCCCTTCCCCTTGGCTCCCACAGGCAGTGACCGTCGGCAGGAGCCCATCCTTAAGATTCACCCAGAAAAAAAAAGGGAGAAAAAGAGAGGCAGAAAAGGAGGGAAAGGGAGTAAAGTAGATGGGGAAGGGAAGGGAGAAAGAGAGAGGAAGAGAGGGAGAGAAGAGAAGAGAGAAGAGAGAAGAAGAAGAACAAGAAAGAAAGAAAGAAAGAAAGAAAGAAAGAGAAAGAAAGAAAGAAAGAGAAAGAAAGAAAGAAAGAAAGAAAGAAAGAAAGAAAGAAAGAAAGAAAGAAAGAAAAAGAAAGGAAGGAAGGAAGGAAGGGAGATGATCTCAAGAGGTCTTCTAGTTCAACCCTCTACTCAGGTAGGAAACCCGATACCATTTCAGACAAATGGTTGTCCAAAAATAAAGAGACAGAAAAAAGAAAGGAAAGAGAAATAGAGAGAGGAAGAGAGAAAGAAAGGGAGAGAGACACAGGAAGGAAAAGAAAGAAAGAAAGAAAGAAAGAAAGAAAGAAAGAAAGAAAGAGAAAGAAAGAAAAAGAAAGAAAAAAGAAAAAAAGAAAGAAAGAAAGAAAGAAAGAAAGAAAGAAAGAAAGAAAGAAAGAAAGAAAGAAAGAGGGAGAGAGATGCATCCAGCCTATCCTGGCAGCTCTTTCCTCCTGTCCTCCCCAAAGCAAAGGGAGGTCTCAGCCGGACCCCCACCCACCCAGAGTCCCACCCAGAGTGGAGAGCTCCAGAGAGCGAGGGATTCTCCCACCACAGGAAGAGAAACTAAACCAAACTCAAGAACAGGAGGGGAGAAGCCAAGGCCTTCCGCTCTCGGGCCGCACAAGAAAGAGAGAGAGAGGGGGGGGGGGGCGGAGCCCCTTTCTTGAAAAGGTGCCAAGAGCGAGGGAGGAGAGGCGAGGATGGGGCTTCTTCCTTCTGCCGGGAGGGCAGCGAACAGCAGCAGACAAGCAGGTGCACGAGAGAGAAGGGGGGGGGGGAGGGAAAGAGGATGAGGAGGACGAGGAAGGAGAAGGCAGCTGGCGTGGCGGTCACATGGCCGTGCGGGTGGGAGTGCTGGGCTGCTTCAACCGCAGCGTCTTGCATAGCCAGCCGGCAAAATCCACCTCTTCCACCTCGGCACGCTTGATGAAGGTGTGATTCTGAAAGCAGATGGGGAGGAGGAGGAGGAGGAGAAAGAAAACAAAAAAAGAAGAGAAGAGTTAGCACCATAGAGATCGTCATCAGATCCAAGAACGGACAGGAAGTGATGGGATTCCAGAGGCCACGGAAAACAAGGGTCAAAGGGAACCCACCGTGGTCAAAACCGGGTTGATGGGGAGGCCTTTGGTCCAACTTCCCTTCCCTGAAAAGGGTGGGGCAGATGTGCCCAACCTTGGCCCCTTTAAGACCAGTGGACTTCAACTCCCAGAATCCCCCAACCAGGTCAGGGGTCAAAGGGAAAACACTGTGGTTGAAAGCCGGTAGATGTTGAGGCATTTGGTCCAACTTCCCTTCCCTGAAAAAGGGTGGGGCAGAAGTATCCGACCTTGGCTACCCTTTAAGACAACTAGCTGGGGGATTCTGGGAGTTGAAGTCCAACAGCCTTAAAGGGGCCAAGGTTGGAGACTCCTGGGTGTGGGGTTTTTCGAAAAAAAAAAAAAAAAAAGGACACAAAGAACGTCCGCCACAGTACAGGTTATCCTCAATTTACAACCGTCTGAAGTTACAAAACAGCAACCTACGGCTGGCAGTCCTTGCACTTACGGCCGTCACAGCACATTGAAGTCCATGGGTCATAAAAGGGCCGGGTTTGAAGACCCCTGGCATAGACAGTGACGAGGAATGCCAAAAGTTGCAGCTCCCCAGCATTTTTAAAGAGACATGGGGCTCTTTGACCTTAATGCAAAACAGTATCAAGTAGCAAAAAAAGCAGATTTTAATTTCCTGTCTATCTATCTATCTATCTATCTATCTATCTATCTATCTATCTATCTATCTATCTATCTATCATCTATCTATCTATCTATCTATCATCTATCTATCTATCATCTATCTATCTATCTATCTATCATCTATCTATCTATCTATCTATTATCTATCTATCTATCATCTATCTATCATCTATCTATCTATCATCTATCTATCTATCATCTATCTATCTATCTATCTATCTATCTATTATCTATCTATCTATCATCTATCTATCATCTATCTATCTATCATCTATCTATCTATCATCTATCTATCTATCTATCTATCTATCTATCATCTATCTATCTATCTATCTATCTATCATCTATCTATCTATCTATCTATCTATCTATCTATCTATCTATCATCTATCTATCTATCTATCTATCATCTATCTATCTATCTATCTATCTATCTATTATCTATCTATCTATCATCTATCTATCATCTATCTATCTATCATCTATCTATCTATCATCTATCTATCTATCTATCTATCTATCTATCTATCTATCTATCTATCTATCTATCTATTATCTATCTATCTATCTATCATCTATCTATCATCTATCTATCTATCATCTATCTATCTATCATCTATCTATCTATCTATCTATTATCTATCTATCTATCATCTATCTATCATCTATCTATCATCTATCTATCTATCATCTATCTATCATCTATCTATCTATCTATCTATCTATCTATCTATCTATCTATCTATCTATCTATCTATCTATCTATCTATCTATCTCGATCGATATCCAAACTAAATGTTTTTCAATTTAGGGTGGATTTCCACCCGTTTTCTTCTTATTTATTCGGTTCTTTTTTTTGATAAGTTTGCTAGGAGTGGAAACCCCATCCCGAAGGCCTCCTGGAGAGTCAGCAATTCCCCTCTCTGTTCTTTGTAGATAGCGGATCCCTCCTTCCAGCCCCACACGGCTTTCGAAGGAAGTCAACCAAGCCCAGTCTGGAGTTTTGCACCACACTTTTGCCGCCCGTGCTTCTTCTAGCATTCTCCAGATGATATTCAGAGCGAGAAATGCCAAGCGGAGGAAAAACGGGGAGACTATCTCAACAGTGCAGAGCTGGATCCAATTCTCCTGTCTGGGAGATAAGCGGACAGACAAGTCCTATGTGGAGCCCGCTTTCTGTTTCTGTAGACAAAGCCGTGTCTTTCAGCCTCGGCAACGCTACGTTGTGTGGGCTCCAACTCCCAGAATCCCCCGCTTCCCGGCAGAGTTTTCCCCTCTTCCTGAAGCCTTTAAAAGGATTTGGGGCAAGGGAATTCCAAAGAGACTGCGTTTCTGACCTCTTAACAGTTTGGGATAAGGAATGAAAAATGGCACCTAGTCAGCCCTCGGGGTCGGTCAATTAAAAGAAGAAAGGCAAAGGGAAAAATTCTTCAGATTCAGTTGGCCATTGGGGGGGAGGACCTCGGACCCTGGGGGTGTGGGTGTGCCCCCGGCCACTGGGGGTGTGGGAGGACCTCGGTCACTGGGGGTGTGGGGGTGCCCCCAGTCACTGGGGGTGTGGGAAGACCTCGGCCCCTGGGGGTGTGGGAGGACCTCGGTCACTGGGGGTGTGGGGGTGCCCCCAGTCACTGGGGGTGTGGGAAGACCTCGGCCCCTGGGGGTGTGGGAGGACCCCGGCCCCTGGGGGTGTGGGGGTGCCCCCAGTCACTGGGGGTGTGGGAAGACCTCGGCCCCTGGGGGTGTGGGAGGACCCCGGCCCCTGGGGGTGTGGGAGGACCCCGGCCCCTGGGGGTGTGGGGGTGCCCCCAGTCACTGGGGGTGTGGGAAGACCTCGGCCCCTGGGGGTGTGGGAGGACCCCGGCCCCTGGGGGTGTGGGAGGACCCCGGCCCCTGGGGGTGTGGGGGTGCCCCCAGTCACTGGGGGTGTGGGAAGACCTCGGCCCCTGGGGGTGTGGGAGGACCCTGGCCCCTGGGGGTGTGGGAGGACCTCGGCCCCTGGGGGTGTGGGGGTGCCCCCAGTCACTGGGGGTGTGGGAAGACCTCGGCCCCTGGGGGTGTGGCGGTGCCCACAGTAACTGGGGGTGTGGGAGGACCTCGGCCCCTGGGGGTGTGGGAGGACCTAGGTCACTGGGGGTGTGGGAAGACCTCAGCCCCTGGGGGTGTGGGGGTGCCCCCAGTCACTGGGGGTGTGGGAGGACCTCGGCCCCTGGGGGTGTGAGAAGACCTCGGCCCCTGGGGGTGTGAGAAGACCTCGGCCCCTGGGGGTGTGGGAGGACCTCGGCCCCTGGGGGTGTGGGAGGACCTCGGCCCCTGGGGGTGTGGCGGTGCCCACAGTAACTGGGGGTGTGGGAGGACCTCGGCCCCTGGGGGTGTGGCGGTGCGCACAGTCACTGGGGGTGTGGGAAGACCTCGGCCCCTGGGGGTGTGGGAGGACCCTGGCCCCTGGGGGTGTGGGAGGACCTCGGCCCCTGGGGGTGTGGGAGGACCTCGGCCCCTGGGGGTGTGGGAAGACCTCGGCCCCTGGGGGTGTGGGAGGACCCTGGCCCCTGGGGGTGTGGGAGGACCTCGGCCCCTGGGGGTGTGGGAGGACCCCGGCCCCTGGGGGCGTGGAACCTGCAGCTCCTCAGTCTGAGACCACCCGCCTCTCTGTCGCAAAAGGGGCCTGGAAGGAAAGTATAGTCTACCCAGTTCAGGGCTTTTCCCTAGACAATCTACACAATCGTCGTGCAATTCTCAGGACTTTTTGCACTTGGCCCCGTAGCCCCAAGTGGAGGACAGGGCTGCAATGCCTGAAAGAACACACCAGTGGAACACACATGCTCACACTGGGAAGGGAGTAAAGAGTAAAAGAAGACGGAGGGGGACCAATTTGCCTTGGGGAAGCGAGCGAGCATCTGGATCTCCTCAGTGAGGGAAATTCGGTATTTTGAGCACACAAACTGACAATTCTTACCATCAGCATCTTTAGGTCTGCCCGTTCAGCAGGGTTTTTAATTAAGCTAGGAGAAGGGAAAAAAAAAAAGGATGGTCAATTATGGCCACTGCAAAACGCGCAGAAATATATTCGGCCCCCGTGTTTGGGGGATGCTAGACGCACAAAGCTCTCCTCAGCTGTTCTAACCTAAGCCCATCCACCTGGCTTAGTTATAGACAAGGTCATACCAAGAGCACAGGTAGCCCTCGACTTACAACGGTTCCTTTAGTGGCTGTTTGAAGTTACAGCGGCACTGAAAAACAGCGATTTACGACCGCTTCCCACCCTTACGACCGTTGCAAGCATCCCCACGGCCACGTGATCGAAACCTGGACGCTTGGCGACTTGGCTCACATTTATGATGGCCGTCGTGTCCCCGGGGTCACGCATTCCCCTTTGGCGACTTTCTAGCCAGCAACGTCAGTGGGGAAGCCAGATGCCTTTAACAGCCGGGTGACTCACTCGGCAGCCGCGGCGATTCGTTTAACAACCGTGGGCGAGAAAAGTTGCAAAGCGGAGCAAAAATGCACTGAACAGATGCCTCACGTAGCAACAACAAAAAAAAGTGGGGCTCCGTTGTGACTGTAAGTCGAGGGTTGGGGTCACTACCCGTATAGAGAAACCTCATCCCCACGGTGGGAGAGGAACCAACAGCCTTGCCCACAGCGATCAGAAGTTATGTTTTTCTAGAGTTTTCTAGTAAAAATAATCTACGGTTTATTTTTATTTTAATCCCATTTATATCCCGCCCTTCTCCGAAGACTCAGGGCGGCTTACAAGCTTAGCAGTAGCCTTCATTCTATGTATATGCCTGCTTATTAGGGCTTTCACACACACCCCAAGCGGCATTATTACAAAGTCAGCTTGATTGCCCCCAACAATCTGGGTCCTCATTTTACCTACCTGGGAAGGATGGAAGGCTGAGTCAACCTTGAGCCTGGTGGGACTCGAACCTGCACTAATTGCAGGCAGCTGGTGTTACTTAAGGAGGCATTAGCCCACTGCTCCACCAAGGCTGGAGCTGTAGCCCTGGCACTCAAGGTCACCGTTTGCAGGCCTGGCACCCAAGAGGGTGAAGCCCTCATCCTGACTCTCCATGTTTCCAGGAGTTGCATTCACACAGACTCCCTGACCCTAATCCCAAGGTTTTACATTTCCCACTGACAAGCGCAAGACGCCTTACCATTTATTTACAAACTCCTGGAATTCCTGGGTGAAAACCCCGTTGGGCAGTTTTGGAGGTGGCTGAAATAAAACAGGGGAAAAAAAAATTCAGGTGAGGAACTTTGGGATTCGGGAAACAGCCTTCGGCCAATGGGTTCCACTTAACAACAGTGGCATTTGCTTAGCGACCACTGCAAAGTCATACATTCGAGTCAGTTATATGGGTAGCCACTTTATACAACCGCCGTGACAGGCTGCATTATGGTCGTAAGTTGAAGTCTTCCCATATATTTGGAGAGATTTGAACACATTTACAGCAGTGGCCAAAATTGTGGAAACCTTTTTGGGAAAAGTGTACAGAAGAAATACCACCTTTGGTTAAGTTTCCACCCATTTTTCTTCTGATTTCCTTATAACTGTAGCCTTGTTCACTTAATAATACTATTTTGCATCGCTTTCTGGGCGACCGGTGGACTCTTTGCACCATGACTTTAATTTCATTACCTTTTTACAAGCTCACTAAATGAAAGAACGCAAAAAAAACCCCTAACCAACTTGATAGGGATCACATAACACACTGACAAATGTCCTCCTCTCAGCTTCAATCCACGACATCAATAACCGAATCCTGTGATCTGATTGGCTCACTGCCAAAACAAGATAACACCCGATTGGCTCTCTAAACACTCGCGCTCGTTGGCTACAACCACATGAAGGGAAGCTAGCTGATATCCACCTAAGCAAGTGGCGCTTCCTTTTTCTGGTTATTTGGCTATGTAACTTTTTCACAGAATACAACACAGATAATTGAACAAACTTGGTTGCATGACATTCTCGATTAAATTATCTTTCCACTGATATATAATTTTATGGTGCTGCTGCAAAAGAAGGGGTGCTATTAGCCATCAAACCTCAAAAATACACTTTTCCCAAAAGGTTTCCACAATATGTGACAAGCATGCAATCAAATCAAACAGGTCCTTGGCTGATTCTACGGTAACACCATCCTGCCTTGGCAGAGAGTAAACATTAAGGGATAAACACTGAGGACGCCACCTTGTTGGTTTATGAAATGTCTGCAAGAAAAGAGCCAAACGGAGAGATCACCAAGGACCCCACAGTCCTCCTCCTTTTCCTCCCCTCCCAAACCCTTTTAGCACAGATGATGTTACCTAGTTGGGTCATGAAACGTCTGCAAGGAAACCACCAAGGACCCCAACAGCTCAATCTTAAAACTACAAACAACCTGTTTGGATAAAAGCTCCTCAGTCCTCATTGGTCAGGAAGAAAAGCCACAACTGACAGGGATGGAGAAAAGTCATCGTGGTTGGGGGCCCTAGGCCAGGGGTAGGCAACCTTGGCTCTTTTTTTGACTCGTGGATTTCAACTCCCAGAATTCCTTTAGCCGGCCATGATGAGGGGAAAGGGGGAGGTTTCCAAGCTGAGCCATGCGCGCTGAGGAATTCTGGGAGTTGAAGTTCACCGGTCATAAAGCGGCCTAGGCCTAGACCAGGGGGAGGCAACCTTGGCTCTTTTATGACTGGTGGACTTCAACTCCCAGAATTCCTCAGCCAGCCTGGCTCAGCTTGGAAACCTCTCCCTTTCCCCTCAGCGTGGCTGGCTCAGGAATTCTGGGAGTTGAAGTTCACCGGTCATAAAGCGGCCTAGGCCTAGGTCAGGGGCAGGCAATCTTGGCTTTTTTATGACTCGTGGACTTCAACTCCCAGAATTCCTGAGCCAGCATGGCTCAGCTTGGAAACCACTCCCTTTCCTCTCAGCATGGCTGGCTCAGGAATTCTGGGAGTTGAAGTCCACGAGCCATAAAAGGGCCACGTTTGAAGACCCCTCCTCTAAAGGTACAAACCAGTAGTTCCACCATATGTAGAGTTGGTCTATAGCAGGGGTGGGCAACCTTGGCTCTTTTGTGACTCGTGGACTTCAACTCCCAGAATTCCTCAGCCAGCCTGGCTCAGCTTGGAAACCTCTCCCTTTCCCCTCAGCGTGGCTAGCTCAGGGATTCTGGGAGTTGAAGTCCACGAGTCGTGCGGCCTCTCCACAGTATGAGAACGGGGGGTGGGTGGGCCACGCTTGCTCTCTGCGCTGAACGGAAATAGTCCCGAAGGAGCCGCCCAGTTCTTCCTTAGCCTCCGATGTATTTATTTCCGTCTGCACCCTCGTCGTTCTCCTTTTGTTTTCTTGCTCTCCCGCCAGGTCCAAACAGAACCCTTCATCTCTGTGACGCTCCCTTTTTTTAATCTCTCGTTGCTGCACAGAGGAGAAACTCAGGGCTTTCATTTCAAAAGGCAAGACGACGGACACAAAGGCCCAGCCCATCTCCATTCGTTCTTCCTTCCTTTCTCTGTATTTTTACCGAGACTGAGGACATACACCCACCCGTGTGGGCTTGCGTTGTTCCCGTTTTATAGGCAGGACTGTAGTCAAGACCTGAACGACAACGTGCTGGACGGCGGGTGCCCACACTTGTGTGCACAACTCTTTACACAGCAGGAGCAGGTGCTCACACAGGCCACTCATGATCCCAATTGGTATTTTTCCAAAGCTGAACAAGCGGCTTAAGTAAGTTCCTCATAAAGGGGAATATTTGTAGCTCGGGGTTGGCCTGAGGGGGTTCCCTGGTGCTCTCTGAGCTTGCTTGTTTTCTTGCAGACGTCTCATGACCCAACTAAGGTAACATCATCAGTGCTAGCAAGGAGTGGGGTTTGTGGAGAGGAGGAAGAAGAAGAAAACAATGACTGTGGGATCCTTGGTGTTCTCGGAGCTTGCTTGTTTGCTTGCAGACGTCTCATGACCCAACTAGGTAACGTCATCAGTGCAAGCAAGGAGTGGGCTTTGCTGTCACTTTAGCCAGGCTTCTAGAAAATTCCCCGGCATTTTTGGACTTGGCCTGGTTCTAGGACAGTCACATTTTCCCAATTGAAACTATGGCTACATCTGTCTATATGGTGTGAAATCAAAGGGTTTTCGTCAGGCCTTTTGACAGCCAGTTGGTGTTCATGGATGCTTAAAACTGGTCGGGAGCTCATATTTATTAAATAGATGTTGACAAGAGAAGGAAAGAGAAGGCTCACAACACAAACCAGGCTGACCAGCAAAGGCACCTCACCAGAAACACAAAAAGCCAAATATTCCACCGGGTGTTTAATCCACCCGCCGTATCGTTTTAATCCCACGCCTCCAGGGACACGATCGAGAGGCATTAAGCAAACGGTCAGTCCACAGCAGAGCCAAAAAATCTCTTCTCCGGGCCACTCACCTCATTCACAATGTAGTCAAGCAATTCAAAAATGGCCATGGCAGGGCGACTGTCGATCCCGTGACCTGCAGGGTTCAAAAAGAGCAAAGGGTGGATGAAAAACTGTGTGCGCAGAACACGTCAAGAAGCGTGTCACCCCCTCTTCTCCCCCCCCTAGCACAATGTCCATTTTCAAGAAACCACGAGAATATTTCAGGAGATCAGGATCCAACACCAACTGAAAATATCTGGCTGGTTGGCTTGGAGCCTGAGGCAGGGGTCCCCAACCTCTTGGCCAGTGGGCCGCGGAAATGGCTGGCCTGGGCGCGCATTCCCCCCGTTTGCCCATGTGCGCGAACAGGGATGCTTAGCCCCAGGTGAGCGGGTGCAGCTGTTCGCCCATGTGCAGGGGTCAGCAACCTGAAATAGTGAAAGAGCCACTCGGAACCGGTTCCCTCACAAAAGGAAAAGCTGGGAGCCGCAAAAAATGTGTGCGCATTTGCGTACATGCGCGCATGCGCACAACAGGGTTTGACTGAAGAGTGGAGCCAAGGCGAGATAGGCACCTACCCTGCATATTTGAATTGATTGGTTGAACTTTTTTAGTCCCACTTTTTTTTTTGGACTGCACATGGCAGAGGACTAGGAGTCGCAGGAGTCAGCTGAAAGAGCCACGGGTTGCAGACCTGTGCCCATGTGCATGGCCCCAGCGCAGGCCGCGTGCGCAAATGGTGCTGCTAGTGCCACGCCAGTGCGTGTGGCCCTGTTTGCATGGGCACGCACCAGTTTGGAAGCTGCTCTCCTTTCCTCTGTTCCGCGAGCCAGGAAAGGTCAGAGACCTCTGACCTAAAGTACGCCCAAAGCAGTAGCAACAGGCTCCCGAGATACAGGTAGTCCTCGACTTATGGCCACAATGGAGCCTTAAAATTTCGGTTGTTGAAGTGAGACATTTGTCAAGTGAGTTTTGCCCCGTTTTATGACCTTCCTTGCCACCATGGGTAAGTGAATCGTCGCAATTGATAAGTTAGTTCCCCGGTTGTTTAAGTGAACCTGGCATCCCCATTGTGTCTGCTTGTCTGAAGGTCGCCAAAGGGTGATCCTGTGACCCCCGGGGACGCAGCAATGGTCATAAACAGGAACCAGTTGCCAAGAGTAGAATAGAATATAGAATAGAATAGAATTAGAAGAATGGAATGGGGTAGGGTAGAATAGAATAGAATAGGAGAGTAGAATGGAATATAGAATAGAATAGAACAGGGGTGTCAAACTCAATTTCATTGAGGGCCGCATCAGCATTGTGGTTGCCCTCAGGGGGTCGGGTGGATATGGCCAGGGTGGGTGTGGCCTACTGGGTGGGCGTGGCTAGAGTGCGTATGGCCTACTGGGTGGGCGTGGCCAGCTCTACATCGTTGGCATCAAGGGTGCCTATGGGGGCCTGGGCAGGGGTGGGACAGATCTAGGGGTCTCTGGCCGAAGGAGGGTCTCTGGGCCAGGGCCAAGGCAGCGGGGGCCGTTCCCTCACTGTTTCCAGGATGGCTTCGCGGGCCGCATGAAACCACTTCGCGGGCCGGATCCAGCCCCCGGGCCTTGTGTTTGACATGTCTAGAAAAGAATATAGAATAGGACTAACAGAGTTGGAAGGGACCTTGGAGGTCTTCTAGTCCAACCCCCTGCTCAGGCAGGAAACCATTTCAGACAAATGGTTGTCCAGTCTCTTCTGAAAAACTTCCAGTGTTTTTAGATAAAAGAGAAGCTGTGCAGGCCTGAACATCTTTATCTATGGGGGGAAAGCATGAGCGAGACAGGCTAACTGGCACCCAAGAAGAAGCAATCGTCTTCTTTCCATTCTGGATACCGGACATTTTTATTCATTGATTCCTTGAGTTTGTGGATCCTTGGGGCTTGAAGACCACCTCCTCTTCGTTCTCCCAATCTTCACCATGCTGACAACCAAATCTTGCTCCAACACCGCCTACCCCTTTCCCTCAGTGTATGCCATGCTCAACTTTAGCACGGCCGGTCAGCACAACTGTGCCGGCTAGGCATAACGTAGCTACAGTCTAGCCTATCTATCCGGAGGGCTTCCCATCAAGAAGGATGGCTGAGCAATCTTGAAAAGAAACGCACTGCAGATTTCCCAGCCAGCGTCTTTCATTTCAGAGCATATTTAAAGCAAGCTGATGAACCAAGGAGGGTTAAAAAAAATAATAATAAAAAAAGAGAGAATCAGTTAAGTAGTCCTGGACTTACAACCGTTCGTTTGGTGGCCGTCTGAAGTTACAACGGCAGTGAAAAATTGACTTAAGACCGTTTTTCACACTTTACGACCGTTGCAGCATCGGCAAGGTCAAGAGACCAAAATACTTGGAAACTGGCATGTATTTACGACGGCTTCAGCATCCCGGGGTGGGGGGGGGTTCACGTTATCCCTTCTTGGGACCTTCTGACAAGCAGTCAGTGGGGAAAGCAGATTAGCAACAACCACGTAACTAACGACTGCACAGGTTTCCTTAGCCACTGAGGTAAGAAAGGTCATAATATGGAGCGAGACTTACTTAACAATTATCCTGCTTAGCCACGGAAATTTTGGGCTCAGCTGTGGTCGTAAAGTCGAGTTACCACCTGTAACTCCTTATTCTTAAAATTTACACTGAATTTCTACAATCGAATGGCTATCAGTATTTCTTGAAATGCGTCACAGGCATGAGTATTAATAAATCAGTGTAATTCTGCTGGTGCCAGTCTTTCACACCTGACACGCAGGCAGGAAAGCCGGCTGGGTGACTTTGGGCCAATCAGCAGGAGACGTTGAGTTCTAGTCCCGCCTTAAGCATGAAAGCCAGCTGGGTGACTTTGGGCCAATCAGCAGGAGCCTTTGAGTTCTAGACCTGCCTTAGGCAGGAAAGCTGGCTGGGTGACTTTGGCCCAATCACCAAGAGACGTTGAGTTTTAGTCCCGCCTTTGGCATGAAAGCCAGCTGGGTGACTTTGGGCCAATCACCAGGAGCCTTTGAGTTCTAGACCTGCCTTAGGCAGGAAATCCGGCTGGGTGACTTTGGCCCAATCACCAAGAGACGTTGAGTTCTAGTCCCGCCTTTGGCATGAAAGCCAGCTGGGTGACTTTGGGCCAATCACCAGGAGCCTTTGAGTTCTAGACCCGCCTTAGGCATGAAATCCGGCTGGGTGACTTTGGGCCAATCACCAGGAGACGGTGAGTTCTAGTCCCACCTTAGGCATGAAAGCTGGCTGGGTGACTTTAAACCAGCCAATCTCTGTCTGCCTACCACGTCAAGCCGGTTGGTCAACGCTTCATAGCCAACGGATCAACACTCATTGGAAAATGACAGGAGGAAGAATTAACCACAGTCCAGCTACGAAGCTTTGTGCTTCCTCCCAACATACAAAAATAATAAAATAAATAAAATAAAATAATAAAATAAAATTGGTGATATAATTTCAATTGCCAGCAACTTCGCAAGGAGTAGCAGCTCCTACCGCTAACGGGACGTCCTGGTGGCTTGGGCCGCGGAGAGATGCTGTGGGGTTCCCCTTCGGCCCCGTCGACCACGGGACGACCGAAAATCACTTCCAGTTCCTTGCCATCTGGCGGGGGAATGGGATACCGTCCAATCGACAGCTCCACCAGGGAGAGGCCCATGCTCCAGATGTCCGACTGCACGGAATAATGAGTGCCTTGTAAACGTTCAGGCTGCAAGCAATCAGAAGAGAGGCGGGTGAGGGCCCGTCTTGCAAAACACACCTGCCGATCCCAGTGGCTCCTTCAACATCCGGGCACACGCCTAGGTGAGAAATTTATGGCCAGCCAGCAGGAACAGGAAGGCTGGATTTGAAAGAGGTTTTCGCTGTCAGGATAGATCCTCAAGTTAATTACCAGAAAAGCTCTTCAGAAGCCAGGCCAAGAGTTGTAATAATCTACCTGGAGAACTTTTTGTTTGCTGGAGCATATGCAAATAAATAAAAGAAGCAGAAAATAGCGATGAGTTTAACACAGAGCCTAAGGCGCGTTCCTTCGCCTCCAGTTGCAAAAAGCTGCCTCGGTGCCACCTTTGCTGTCCCAACAGACTGAGAAGGGAAGCTAAGGCTGGAAGTTACTTACGATTTAATTTATAGGCTGCACCAGTTCCTAAATGACTCGTTTCTGCTTCCTGATGGAAAACCTCCATTCAAAACCACCTATCGTCACCCAGACTGGCTGAGGGGGGGCAAAGAATCCAACTGATAGGTTGATTACTTCCCAGAAAGACAGATTCAGATTAATATGAAACAGCAACTCGTTTGAACTATGCTCTTTCCAGTGCTGCAGTCAAGATTACCCTTCTGAAAATCACCGTGTCTTCATACCCCATCTGCTTTAATACCTGTGGAGTTAGTAATCTAGTTGTTACACAACCTCCCTTGACAAACACACCGGTCCAGTTAGGCGTAGGAAGCGCACAGATGCGGACAGTCCTTGGAGGCCCCTCGGCTTTCACATGTAACACTGCTGCTGCGTGGAGTTGAACTGGTTGCCAATTTGCTTCCGGGTCCCATTTGAGAAGTTGACCATTATCTTCAAAGCTATTTAGGGCACGGGTTCAAGGAATCCCAGGAGCCATGTCACCCCAAAGGGACTAGCCCACCCTGCTCACTCCAGCAGAAGAGGTCCACTTTGGATTCTCTTTGCCCAATGTTTTCAGCTGGCGGGGTCCAGGAGAAGAATCTTCTCTGCTGTGGCCTCCGCCCTCGGGAATATTCTCCTGCTGGAGATGAGGTCGGGCCCCACGCTCCTGGCTTTCCGGAAAAGCCTGGCTCTGCCAACTGGTCTGGGCCCCCAAAAGGAGAGCGCTATGTTGGGGGCGGCTGACGGGCTAGAGCAGACATGTCAAACTCGCGACGTCACGTGACGTCGCACAACGTATCGGACTTTTTTTCCGTTGCTGGCAATGGGATGGGTGCGGTTTTGGGATGACGCATCCGGCCCGCGGGCCGGCAGTTTGACACCCCTGGGCTAGAAAGATTCCCACCCTCGTGTAGCCTGCCCCCCGTGGTTTTTTTTAAGTCTCTTATTTACGCCTCCTAATTTTAATCGCTTTGCATAACCATTTTCATCTATTTTTCATACTGTCAGTCGCCTAGAGTTAGTGTAACAGCGAGGTGGGTGTCACAGAAACTTAATGTATAAATTAAAAAAACGGAACAGGATTCCAACTGATTGTCCTCGAGTGTAAGATTGGGCCTTCGCTCCCCATCTCGTTCCTGCTGAACAAAATGAATCACTTGTCCATTTTGTATCCCTTAGGTCTGTACTTTCGATTTTGTTCCTTTAACACAACAGCATCGGAAGTCAGCTTCTGTCTTTCAAGCTTACTGGGAGATCAAACTAGGGCGCAGGAGAAGCTTCCTTAATGTCTGCGGAAATTCTTCAATCATCCAGGTCGTGGTTGTTTTTCCCCCCCGCCCCCAAAAGGAGCTGTGGTGAATGCAATTGTTAAGAGTGCAGTGTTGCAGGTTAATTCTGCCCACTGCCTGGAGTTTGATCCTGACACGCTCAAGCTCGACTCAGCCTTCCATTCTTCCGAGGTCAGATGGGCTGTGAAGCACCGTGAAGAGGTATATGAGTCTAAGCGCTACGCCTAAAAGGCAACTGGACCACCGTGTTCTCTTTGCAAAATGTTTCATTTCTCACCTAACGAAGTTCTTCAGTTCTAACTCTTCTTCTCACTAGCCACAGGAGCCCAGTGGAAGTAACCAAATGGCTCGCCAGTCAAGCATACACACCCACACCCAGAGAAAGAATTGTAGAGAATTCTGGCTTTGTAGTCCGTGGCTTTCACTGTTTATATCGGGGATCCCCAACCTACGGGCCATGACCCACTACTGGGCTGTGGCCTATTCACAACTGGGTCGGCCGCATGAGTGCTGGGCTGGCGCAGACCCACACGCTCACAGCCCCATGTTGTGCCAGTGGCATCCCAAAGGCTTCCCTGTCATGTGAGTGGAGTTCTGTGTGCGTGCACACCGGCCCACTTCCCCTCTCCCCCCCACTAGCCGGGCCGCCAAGCCACCTGCTCTGGGCAGAGCGGTGAGAGCAGAGGCCGAGTGGGACGAGCACGCCCTGACTCACCGAGGTTGTTTTCACAGGACAGCTGATCTGCTTTTGGGGTGTCGGGCAGCCTCGGTGAGCAGGAGACTGTGCCCCCAACGGCACGTCTCTTTCTCTGAGCCAAAAGGCTTCGAGGAGCGATCTTGCGCTGCTTTTGTCCCTTTGCAAAAGTTTTTGGCGCGGAGAAGCCTGAAGGAGCCAAGACCACCGCCCACCCCCAAAGGCTTCTCTTCTCTCTCGCATGAGTGGAGCTGCTCGTGTTCTCACGTGGCCCTGTTCCCCTCTCCTGCCTCCCCCCACCTTCCAGGCTGGGCTGCCAAGCCGCAAAAGTTGGGGACCCACTGGCTTATATGGAATTCTTATATCCGATACAAATGTTTGAGCTTCCTCTACACCAGATAGGATTAAGTAAAGCCTTGGGGAAGACCTGTTACTGCTGAAAAAACGAAGGCACTCGTAGCTGAAAGGTATTTGGGGTCAGGAAAAAAAAAATCCAGCTTAAAGGAAGGCGGTGTTTTAAGGCAACGTTCCCAACTTTGGGGACTTTTTAAGATGTGTGAACGTCAACTCCCAGAAGTCTGGGAGTTGAAGTCCTCACATCTTAAAAGTTCTCAAGGTTGGGAAAACACGGGTCTAAGGCGAGGCAGCTGCAACGCAACCCAATCCATCACGAGAGAGGCAGAAAGAAGTCAGCCAATCTTCCGTTACAACATTCCCCCACCCCGGCTGTTATACGGTAGCAATCCTTCCCCCACAGGGACCACCTTTACGCTGTCTTAGCTCCGTTGTTAGAAACGGCACGTCAGAAAGCAAGAGGACGTACAGACATGTAGGATCGGGTCCCCACAAAGGAGTTGGCCATGGAGTCGATGAGCTGCCCGCTGACTCCAAAATCACACAGCTTAATCTCGCCCCGGGAATTCACCAAGATGTTAGAAGGCTTCACATCTGGAAACGAGAAATTGTTTTAGGGACAAAGGAAGGAAGGAGAGAAAAACGCGTCCAAACGCTAAAAAGGAATTCTAGTTGCGAACGGTTCTGAGTAAAAGCTCTATGGACACCCAACTCTCTCTCTCCGCACCCCCCCTTCCCTACCCCTCCCCTCCCCGATGAAGACAAGAAAGAACCCTGCAAAGGGTCGGTTAGTCTGCTAGGCCGTGGCCAGAATCTTGGATTAGATCAACATGGCTGGCTGGGGGTTTCTAGGAGTTGAGGTCCACATAACTTACAGCTGCTGACGTTAAAAAAAACCCACTGAATTAGGTGGCAAAAAAGAATAGATCAACTACTCATACTAATAAAACAATAAATACAGGCAGCCCTCGACTTAACCACCATTTGGTTCCGTCACCATTCCAAGTCACAACGGCGCTGGAAAAATAAAAGCACCTTGAGCCCGTTTTTCAAACCGATCACCAACGCATCATTGCCATAGTCAGGCGATGAAAAATTTGGACGCTTGGCAACGGGTTCATACTTACGACGGTCGCTGCATCCCGGAGTCACGTGATCCCCTTTTTGCAACCAGCTGGGGAAGCCAGGTTCACGTCATAACCCGTGTTACCAACTTAATGGTGGCAGTGATTCACTTAACAACGGTGCCAAGAAAAGATCACAAAATGGATTGAAGCGAAACCGTCTTGGTCAGCGACAGAAATCCTGGGCTCAATTGTGGCCATAAATCGAGGACTACCTGTATTCTCAATGGCTGTACTGTGGGCCCAGTGGACCTGTGACTTTGGGCTGGTGTCATGTAGGCCAGGGGGAGGCAACCTTGGCTCTTTGACGACTCGTGGACTTCAACTCCCAGAATTCCTGAGCCAGCCTGGCTCAGCTTGGAAACCTCTCCCTTTCCCCTCAGCACGGCTGGCTCAGGAATTCTGGGAGTTGAAGTCCACCAGTCGTAAAAGGGCCAAGGTACCCCTGATGTAGGCCAAGATCTTGTGCCTCCCCTGGTGGTCTTCAGAGACCACCTTGCAATCCCTTCCCCTGCGTGCATGCAGGGGGATATAGCTGCACAAAGACAGGAAAAGCTGGGCAGTTCCATAAATCCTACCCACGGCTGGCATGGCTCCCCCCAAAACTCTGCCGAGACTCAGGAAACCCAGAATGGAAATGACCCCCTGCCCAAATTCTCCTTACACTGAGGGGTCCTTGGTGCTCTCTGCTTGTTTTCTTGCAGACGTTTCATTACCCTAACGTTACCCCTAGGCGACATCCTCGGTGCTAGCAATTTCACGACGTATAGACAGATGTAGCCATAGTTTCAATGGGGGAAAGGTGACCGTCCTAGACCGGGCCAAGTCCAAAAATGCCAGGGAATTTCTAGGAGCCTGACCGATCAGCCATCAACGGAGACGTAGGTGTTAACCACATCTATAGATTACGCAAAAGAGACCATGAACTAGCCCAGGGGTCAGCAAACTTAAACACCCAAAGAGCCATTTGGGCTCGTCTGCCAAAGAAAACACGGGGGACCACAAAACCCTTCTGACATCTAAAATGAAGATAACGCTGCATATATCGTTGTGGGGTTTTTTTACCTTTATGCTATGTATTAAAAAAACTATAGCGTGTTGCATTTATGAAATCAATGAAGCCGCCTTTCACAAACAAACGAAGTTCAATCAATCAATTCCAACTAAGGGAGATTTTTTTTTCTTTGGGTGAGAGGTTGGAATTGATTGATTGAACTCCCCCCCTTTTTTTTTGGGTGGGACTGCCAATGGGGGAGGAGGACTGGGGGCTGCAGCAGGCGGCTCCAGAGCCGCGGGTTGCCGACCCGTGAACTAGCCCAAAAGAGGAACAGACTCCAGCACCTCTCCACCAGTAACCAGCACTCAGATTAGCATAGGTTTAACTCCAAGGTCACCTTCAGACCAGCAGTCAAGCAAGCGACACCCCAATCAAGAGACAGCCCAATCAAAGAATTCCTAAGACCGGCAAGACACCAGAGTGTAAGTGGACAGCAAACAGCACTCCTTACTAGCACTGATGACGTTCCCTAGTTAGGGTGATGAAACGTTGGCAAGAAAACAACCATGCTCAGAAAGGCACCCGGGAACCTTCATTTCAACCCTGAGCTACAAATGTTCTCCTTTCACTGTTGGAAAGCAAGAGTTAAAACTGCAAGGGATGAATTTCAGAACTGCAAAGGGCTTCTCTTAAGGAGCAACTTTTCTTCTTTTTCAGCTCCAAGATGAAGACACAGAAGAGGCCGCCCTCAAGAGGCAAGGGTCTGTGTGGAGGTGTCGGGCAATATAGGACACGACGACACAATTTCCAGATTTTTGCAACCCTGACAAGGTTGCAAAAAAAAAATCCACAAACTAGGCGGTGTGCCGTACAGCCACAATATAGGTAATGCTCCTGGTTAAACAATGTGTGGAATTAAGCCTTGGAATGAGAACGATGTCCAGCAGAGATCTACACAGATCTATCCCAGTTCACTTACATATGCAGACTCCTCCTTCTATTACAAATAACTCTCACCTCGGTGCATAATTTGGTGCTTCTCTCGTAAATAAGCCAATCCTCGCAGAACCTGAAGAGAAGAAAAATGAAGAGAAGAGAAGAGAAGAGGAGGAGAGGAGACGAGAAAAGAGAAATCAAGATTTGTGGGATGGAGCCTGATTGAGCCGTGGTGGCACAGTGGTTAGGATGCAGTATTGCAGGCTAATTCTGCTGACTACTAGCAGTTCGATCCCGACTGGCTCAAGGTTGACTCATCCTTCCGAGGTGGATAAAATGAGGACCCAGTGGGCAAGGAGGCTGACTCTGTAAACTGCTTAGAGAGGGCTGTAAAGCGGTATATAAGTCTAAGTGCTGGTGCTAATGCTATTTTATAGATGGGAGGCTAAAAAGTAAAGGCTCACACATCTGTGTGACAGAACAGAGGGTGGCCGTCTCTGACTAAAGGGACAATTCACTGCTCAAACCCTTGTAGGAGGCTACGGATGAGACTCTGTCTCACAAACCCTTGTGTGGGGGAGTCAAAAGGAGGCAGTTGCATACTCACTGCTATACTGACTTTGCCCAAGATTTCTTCAGGAATCCTCTTGGCTTCTTTCAAAACCTGATCCAAGGAACCTCCATCCTAAAACCAGTGGAAAGGTAGTTATGTTTATTTATTCACTGGATTTTTATCCCGCCTTTATTACTTCATAGGTTACTCAAGGTGGAAAACATATATACTCCCTTCCTGCTCCTAACGTCCCCACCACAACCCTGTGAGGTGAGCTGGGCTAAGAGAAAGCAAGTGGCCCAAAGTCACCCAACTGTCTTTCATGCCTAAAGTGGGACTGTAACTCACCGTCTCCTGGTGACTGGCCCAAAGTCAGCCCGCCAGGTTTCATGCCTAACACACTACTAGAACTCACCATCTTCTGGTGATTGGCTCAGTTACCCAGCTAGCTTTCGTGTCTCAGGTGGGACTAGAACTCGCCATCTCCTGGTGATTGATCCAAAGTCATCCAGATGGCTTTCATGCCTAAGACGGTACTAGAACTCACCATCTCCTGGTGACTGGCCCAAAGTCAGCCAGCCTGCTTTCAGGCCGAAGGTGGAACTAGGACTTCCAGTCTCCTAGTTTCTAGGCCAGCAGCAGCCTACATTATCTTAAAATTTAGAATTAGAAATCATCCCAGCCAACCAAGCGAATAATGAGAAACCAGATTTAAGTAAGAAATGGCACAAAGGATACCTTACAATCTCTTGAAAGATACAAGCTACATAAAAGTTTCAACACCATGCTTGAAATTAGACAAAGAAGGGACAGGCTACCTTCAAGGAGCATTCTGCAAATGGGGGGGGGGGGTTGTTAGAGAAGACACAACCCCACCTTGCCCCAACCAACTCTTTAATATCGAATTCTACAGAAAAGTTGATTGACAGAGCTGACGATTCTCAACAGCTCCGGTTCACTCAGTCAGGAAGCGAAATATTAAACACTTTGTTGTTAACCGTTCTCCGTCTGCTTTAATCAGCTATAGTTCTGGAAGACTAACGAAACAGCCTCTCCTTTTTAGAAATCTATTTATCAAATAGATAAGAGATAAGAGATTGCCGGCGGGTAACACCCAGGGATAGGGCCTTCTCAGTGGGGGTGCCTGCCCTTTGGAACCAGCTGCCAGTGGAGTTGAGGACTGCCCCCGACCTACGTTCATTCCGCCAGGGCCTGAAGACCTGGCTCTTCGAGCTCTCTGGCCCAGGCTGAGGATTAATTTATTTTAATTGGGGTTTTATTTATACAGGGATAAATTTAATCTTTTTTAAACTTGGTTTTTAACTTTTGTATTTTTGGTTTTTAATTACCCTGTAAACCGCCCTGAGTCCTCCAGGAAAGGGCGGTATATAAATGTAATAAAATAAAATAAATAAAATAAATAAATTTATATAGCTGCCCATCCATCGCATAAAAAGCCAGAGTTTTCTTGGAGATGCTTAGTATATTTTTGTAACTCAAGGTACCTTCCTCCTTGACAGAACATACATCTGGGTTACTTGAGACAATATATGGCTTGGCTAAGGCACCCCATTCACTAGAGAAAGCAATTATGTTTGGAAGAGATTAGCGATAAAAGGAAACCAGGCCATCAAAGAACACGGTGGCTGACACCGGCCAGATCACAGAAAAACGCACTAGTAGTGAAAAAACAGATGTGGGGGAGGCCTGGCCCACAGGATTGCCAAAAGTCGGATATGACTGGTTATTTTCATCATCCTCATCCTCATCATGGCACCCCCGTAAGCCTATGCAGCACATCTACTGTTCTTTTACCACAGAAAGTTGACATCTCTGCATGGAAAATATTCTGCCCGGAAAGGGCAGAAGCTGCAATGCTGTAACCAATCCCAACCGTGGCTTCTCTAGCCGATGCCACGGGCGGGCTGGAACGGGATCAGAAAGGCTCGTGTTCGTGTCCTCACATGAACCCACCGGCCTCCGTATCTGTCACCCGCGATCAATCTCACAGGACGGTTGCTAGGAGAGCAAAATGGATGAGGGAGTATTACGTGCATCACCTTGACCTACTGGGATGCAAGATGAATACACGAGACACCGGCTGAATTTAGAAAGGCGAGGAGAATGTTCCAAGACCAAAGTACTGGAGGACCTGGTAGAAGCCAAGGTGAAAGGAGAAAATGAATGCCCATCCTATCTCTGGGACAAATTGGTTTAATCAGAAAAAAACCTCTTCCTCCTCCAGTGCTACTACAGGGTTATCCCTTTTTTTTATTTATTTACATGCTGTAGCGGCTTTAATATGGCAGCCTAAATGATACCAAAGGTGGGTTCCTTGTTGTGAGAAACTTAAAAATACCGCAAAAGGAGAAAGGACAGAGGAGGGAGAAGTGTGTGTGGAAGGACAGTTAAAACGGGGAAATTCAATTTGTTTATATGGTGTATCTATGCTTAGGGACGCGGTGGCTCAGTGGGTTAGGACGCTGAGCTTGTCGATCAGAAGGTCGGCAGTTTGGCGGGTCGAATCCCGAGTGCCGCGTAACAGAGTGAGCGCCTGTTACTCGTCCCAGCTTCTGCCAACCTAGCAGTTCGAAAGCACGTAAAAAATGCAAGTAGAAAAATAGGGACCGCTACAGTGGGAAGGTAACGGCGTTCCGTGCGCCTTTGGCATCTAGTCACGCTGGCCACATGACCACGGAGACGGCCTCGGACAAGCGCTGGCTCTTCGGCTTTGAAACGGAGATGAGCACCGGCCCCTAGAGTCGGAAACGACTAGCACGCATGTATGTGCGGGGGAACCTTAGACCTGTGATACAGGCAGTCCTTGACTTAAGAATGGTGAAAATTACAACAGGTTTCCCCCCAAAGCTACTCACAACCTTACAACCAAAGATCCAGCAGCTCCTTCGGTCATGTGACTGCATTTCGGGCACCTGGCAACCAGCCCACATTTTATGGCCATTTGTATTGTCCTGCAGTACCATGACTGCAAGTTACGATTTTTTTTGGGGGGGGTGCGCAAAAACTGGCATTTACAGCTAGTCCTCAACCACAACTGAACCCAGAATTTCTGTTGCTAAGCAAGAGGTTGGTTAAGTGAGTTTTGCCCCAGGTTACAATCTTTCTCGTCAGAGTTGTTAAGTGAATTATTGCCGTTGTTAAAAGTTTAGTAACCTCGCTGTTAAGTGAATCTGGCTTCCTCCAAGGACTTTCCTGGTCCGAAGGTCGCAAAAGAGGATCACGCAAATCCGGGACACGGCAAACTGTCATAAACACAAGTCAGTCGCCAAGCGTTTCAATTCTGATCACATGACCGTGGGGGGTGGTGTGTGTGCCCCAAGGGTCGTTAAGGTGGGAAAAATGATCGTAAGTCACTTTTTGCAGTGCCGATGTAACTTTGAACGGCCACTAAACAGACTATTGTTAAGCCGAGGACTACCCGTACTTCCGGTTGTCTACAAAAATGCCCCACAACGAGTTCACTCAACAACCGCAGCATTTGCTAAATGACCATTGTAAACAAAGTAGCAAAATCAGGCCAACTGCATGGGTGACCTGCTTTATAACCATCATGACTGATTTATTTTTCGTATTTTTGAAAAAAAAATCCATGTATCTCAGATGTACAATAAAATGTTATCTATATGGGCTCATGACCACAGTGGGAAGGCTTCATTATGGTTATAAGTTGAGGACTGCCTGCATGCGCCAGTTTGGTCTTAGACAAGGAGGTCTAATCCTGCTTTAGCCACGAAAGCCGGCTGGGTTACTTTGGGCCTGTCCCTCTCTCCCAGTCCAATCCACCCCACAGGGCTGTGGGTTGTGGGGGGAAAAGGAGGAGGAAGATGTGGAGGTGCCCACCGACTTGAATTACTTGTAAAAATAATAGAAGTGGGGAATGAATGAATTTGCCATCAGGTGTCCCTTTATATAGCATTATCTAAGGCAGGAGTCCCCAACCTTTCTGGATTGGTGGCCCAGGGCAGGGGTGGAGTGGAGGCACCTTTATGTATGCATGAACAGGCCGTGATTGTGTGTGCGACACAAACGGGGCCACAAGTGCCTGTGTGATGCTCAAGCAACGCCAGCGCCCGCCCAATGCTGCGATGCTAGCGCGAGTGGGGAGGAGTGTGTGCTCGCCGTGATGCTAGCGTGAGTGGGGGGTTGCGCTTGTGGCAATGCTAGCGCAAGTGGGGGAGGGGGTGCAGCATGCGCACACGTGTGCACTAGCCAGCCACGCACGGAGCCCAGTGGGCCAACGGTAGTGGGCTGCGGCCCACAAGTCAGGGACCCCGATCTAAGGGCCGCTTCTAATCCCCCACGTTCACCATAAAGGCCACTTCTTCCCAGTCCTTTGGTCCTGAAAAATGCCTTTCAATCATTTACTCCGTCCAAGCCACACGCGGGACGATCTCTGTTTAGCCGCACAAATACGGAAGGAATGTCAAGGGGTTAAAATCTTTCCCCAGAGCGACATTCAGATTGTCAGGATTTGAGCGCCAGCTTCCAGGAGAGCACCCCGGAGAGGCAGCCACAGAAATGGTCTCGAGACACAGGAAGTGTCATTTCTGGGCATCGTAAAAGAAGCTGGCAAGGCCGCCTACAGTTGGGTACTCGTCGTCGTCACGTACAGTGTATCCCTTGACCTGCAACAGTGTTTTGGGTGACCACTCAGCTACCACGGCACTGGAAAAAAGGGACCCGTAGCCCTTTTTCACACGGCCGTGGAGGCATCCCCCCCGGTCATGTGACCAAAATTCAGAAGCTTGGCAGCTGACTCATATTTACGACGGTTGCCGCGTCCCAGTATTCCATGATCCCCTTTTGCGCCCTTCTGACAAGCCAAGTCCATGGGGAGATTCAGATTCACCTCACAACCGTGTTAGATGTCAGACACACCCCCCCCCAGCAAACCCCTCGCCTATTCTCTTTTGCTTTCTCTTCTTTTGGGCCTTGCCCTTGGGGGGGGGGGGGAAGGGGTGCCTGGGGGATTATGCTGGTAACTTTCGCTTTCCTCTTTCTTTGTCTGGCCTCCTGCCTTTGAGTGTGCAACGGGTCTCCTTATCTAGGAGCCGGTTGCAAGGAAACGAAAGCTGGAGGCGGCCTTGAGACGCACACCCCACCGGGCGGGTCAGCCGCCCATCAAGCCACCTGTGGATTGGCTGGAGTTCAAACGGACATTATGACTTTGGTGGGGGGGGGGGGCATGTTGCTTGCTTCCATTATATCCCTCGCACAGACTTGTCTTCAGATCTCGCCTCCCCACCGTCACGTTTCCCTAATAAAAGTTCCTTTGGAGACGGGTGCCCGTTTTGAGAGTTCTGCTTTTTCGGGTGGTGAGTTGAAGTGGGTCCCGACGTTGCTCAATCAACAACGGAAGCGACTCACTGAAGAGATGTGGCAAAGAGAGGTCGCAAAACGAGGCCAAAAATTGACTCCACAAATGTTTCGCTCAGCAACGGAAAACGCCGGGCTCAGTTTGGGTCGTTAAGTCGAGGACTACCCTGCATTTGGGTGGCTTTGCTTTCGAAAAAGTAAAACTCCACGGGATTTTTTTTTAATATACTATAATTGCGTCAACAGATGGCAGCACCGACTCTGTGATAGAGAGAGGGAGGACATGTTCTGTGTTGGGTAGATTCCTTGCGCAGAGACCCCAGCCTCGCCGAGAAGTCGATTTAGATCAACCTGCTTGTTCTCGATCCTTTGAAGCGAACGTTTAACCCGTTTCTCAAAATGGCTGGTCGAGGCAGCCACCCTAACCCTAACCCTTGGTGGAGCAGTGGGCTAAGGCCTCCTTAAGTAACACCAGCTGCCTGCAATTAGTGCAGAGCCTCAGCCTTCCATCCTTCCGAGGTAGGTAAAATGAGGACCCAGATTGTTGGGGGCAATTAAGCTGACTTTGTAATAATGCCGCTTGGGGTGTGTGTGTGAAAGCCCTAATAAGCAGGCATATACATAGAATGAAGGCTACTGCTAAGCTTGTAAGCCGCCCTGAGTCTTCGGAGAAGGGCGGGATATAAATGGAATTAAAATTAAAAAAAAATTAAAAAACCCCCTAGGCTTTACGACCACCACTCAGCCCAAAATTTCTGCCGCTAAGCGAGACACTTGTTCGGTGAGCTTTGCCCTGCTTTACGACCCTGCCTGCCACGACTGTTCAGCGAATCACTGCGGTTGTTAAGTTGGTAACACGGCTGTTAAGTGAATCCGGCTCCCCCCGCTGACTTTGCTCGTCGGAAAGAGGATTCCTATGACCCTGGGTGTGTGTGTGTGTGTCAGGGCAACCGTCACAAATATGAACCAGTCGCCGAGTGTCTGAATTTTGACCGTGGGGAGGGGGTGTTTACTGCAATGGTGGTGTGAAAAACAGTCAATTTTCCCCCCCAGCACTGCTGTGACTTTAAATGGTCACTAAATGAATGGTTGTGAGTCAAGGACTGCCTGCACTTCATGTGCCTTTTCCTGTTGTAATACTCAGGCAGGCCTGACACCCAGGTTATTGTCCAAGGGCAGAAAGCTGTTGTCTTCCAAGCTAATAGAACAGAGGAATGAAGAGACTCTGCCACTGCAGATTCCTTTTGAGGTGCTGGCCTAGGCGACTGCGAGTTATAGTCCTTAATTAAGGCATGAAAAACCAGCTGGGTGACTTTGAGCCAGTCCCCTCCTCTCCCTCTCTCAGCCGAACCCACCTCACAGGGTTGTTGTGGAGAGAATGGGAAGAAGGGAGAAGTACAGTATTAGGCATGATTCTCTGCCTCGAGTTATTTATAAACAATAATACAAGGCGGGATCAAAATCAAATAAACACAGATACACATTCATTTATACCAGGGGTAGGCCGGCCACCTTGGCCCTTTTATGACTGGTGGACTTCAACTCCCAGAATTCCCGAGCCAGCCCACAAGTCATAAAAGAGCCACGGTTGCCTACCCCTGATTTATACAAACACCCCCACCCCCACACACATTTTAAGGGAATAAATACCATCTTGGCTGGCATCTCAGTCCATCCCACCGACCACTCATATTTTCCAAAGAAGGAAACAACGAAGCAGCCATCGGCCTTCTCACATAGGCTGAACTGCCTCTCTCTGTAATATCCAATGTCATGATTAAGCAAATATTAAGGGGAAGGCTTAACAAACCATGGTATCTCAGCCCATAGTCTGCTTGCTTTCTGGAACGGAATTCTGTCTCGTTCTCCCGATAATGCCAATATCGGAAACAATTTGGCAGCAAGATCGGGACAATTAGCCAGTCCCAATAGATCCAAGATTTTCCCTCACACTGTGGAAGGAAGTGGATCGTTATGAGTAACAGAGACCTTTAAGCTGAGGCAAAGCAGAAACAGAAAACATTTTAGAAGGATCAAAGCTCACTAAGCTCCACGAAAGCCTTTGATGCTGACTAAGGCACCTGTCCCCGTTCTGCACAGGGAACACGACGCCCTCACCATGTGCTCCATGCAAATGCTGATCTCCCCATCGCTGTAGAAGGCGCCGTAGAAGCCGACAATGTACGGAGAATTGCACTCGTGAAGCACTTGGAGCTCCCGGATGATCTGGTTCCGTACGGCAGGCTTGATCTCCAAGTGAATCAGCTGTTGACGGAAACAGGAGAGAGACATCAGAGGAGGAAGACAGCGCAGAACAGCTCCAAGAGCAATTCTACCTTGATTCCCAAGGCGGCTTTTTTCAAGAAGCAACTGGCCTTCCTTGTTTTTTCTCTGAAGACCTTTCGCTTCTCCTCCAAGAAGCTTCTCCAGCTCTGCATGGCTGGTGGGGAATGGAGGGATTGATACCCCTAGAAGACCACTGGTCATTTGCCTTCTTTTAGAGTCGTTGAGGCCGCTTGGGGGTCCTTTCGGCAGCTCCGAGAAGGCTCCACGCCCATTTGCACCACTCAGGTGACCCTGAGGACACAGATAAGCCTCCAAGTAGCCTCAACATCTCTCTAAAAGGATGCAAACGACAGGCTGTCTGCAAGGAGTATAAATCCTCCAATTCCCCAACATCCGGTCAGAGCTGAAGAAGCTTCCTGGATGAGAAGCGAAGCATCTTCAAAGAGAAACAAGGAAGCCCAGTTGCCTCCTGAAAAAGCACCTTTGGCATAGAGCACCTACGACTCATTGGGTCATCTTTTATCAACATTCATTTACCTAGAGAGACCAACAGAATGACTCAGGGCAAGCAAAAATGCAGTGGGAACAGGAACAACCTCTGACTTCCCAATTGACTTTGCATGAGGGTAGGTGGCAGGGATCACAATCATGTGGAGTGCAGCTGGTCTGGAGATCCCTGAAATTTCAATTCCATAGAAGTAACGAAACCCATATTTTGCGCGTATTCTTTAAGTTAACACATTTCAGGTACCTTGATTCAAAATTTGTTTGGCTAACTGAAGGTAAAGGTTCCCCGGCACATGTGTGCTAGTCGTTTCCGACTCTAGGGGCCGGTGCTCATCTCCGTTTCAAAGCCGAAGAGGCAGCGCTTGTCCGAGGACGTCTCCGTGGTCATGTGGCCGGCATGACTAGACGCCAAAGCCGCACGGAACACTGTTACCTTCCCACCGGAGTGGTCCCTATTTTTCTACTTGCATTTTTACGTGCTTTCGAACTGCTAGGTTGGCAGAAGCTGGGACGAGTAACAGGTGCTCACTCTGTTACGTGGCACTCGGGAATCGACCCGCCAAGCTGCCGACCTTCTGATCGACAAGCTCAGCGTCCCAACCCACTGAGCCACCGCGTCCGTAACTGAAGGTTACAAACTGAAAAAAATATTTCAGTGGTGTATAGATAACAGCCAGGCAACGTATGGATAGACTGTAAGATTTGACATTCTCTATTTGCACAACGAGAAAAAGCTACTTGTGATTTTTAACATAGATTAGGTTTATTTGAATCTCTACTGGGATTCTAAAACACTGATATTGATTCAATGTTTCTTTTTGCATTTTTTCCAGCTTGCTTAAAGAATTTTTAAAAAAAAGCATCTTCCATTTTGTTAACATTACAAAATTTAAAAGATCAGACAACAAACCCTCAGAATCTGACTATTTCCTGAAAGTCATTTTTGCAACTGAGTAAGTCATTTGCAATTTAAATAGAATTTTATGTTCTACCGACCGTCTGGGCAATTTCTGTTAATCGTAACTAACACATTTACTTATAACTTATAATTAACTGTAAGTCTTTCTTTTCATTTTTAACAGTGTTTTCATTTTTGTAATCTGTTCTACTCGAGCCGTTGTCCATACATCGAGGCAGGTCACCGCATAGTGAAAGAAAGAAATAACACACACTCCTTTAAAATCCTAGAAAAAGGAATATGCAAGACGCAAAAGATGCAAGTTTAGAAATACGGCTTCGCAACAGACAATTCATTCACGGAAGAGACCAGGTTGTACTGTGTTATGATTGCACGTTCAGCCATGAGAGGTGCTTCTGGCCCTTTTAAAAGCTATTGGCAGACACCCTTGCTCAATAACTTGAGAGCCATGGGACTGCAATTATAGCTCTATATTTGCTAATGGTTCTGCATCCAGGAAGGCACGCAGTATAACCTACTTAGCGGTGCAAAAAAAAAAAAAAAAGCAGCAGCAGAAGAAAAGTGGGAAGTAAAGCAGTCACCATAGGAACGCTTGCAAGGCTCAGGAATGGAACACGGAAACCAATTATGGAAGACTGTGCCCAGAAGACTTCAAGCCTTACGGTGCGCAAATGTTGTTTCCAGAAATACAATTTTCCAAAGGAGGGCAAACTTCTTAGCCACCCAACCTGGTATCGTTACCTTCCATAGGAAAAAGGTATAAGATACACCCTGGCAAACTGCGACTGTCATAAATAGGATAGTTATTGATGTCTATCGAGATTCTCAGTCATCCAGGTCACGGTTGGTCCCAAAGGTGCGTTTTTTTCAGGAGGCAACTGGACTTCCTTTGTTTTTCCTTTGAAGATGTTTCGCATCTCCTCCGAGAAGCTTCTTCAGCTCAGACTGGATGGTGGGGAAGGGAAGGATTTATACTCCTTGCAGACAGCTGGTCACTTGCATTCTTTTAGAGCAGGGCTTTTCAACCTTTTCACCCATTGTACCACTTTTAGGATATGGCAACATCCACGTACCAACAGTCGGCTAGAAAGGTGTCAAAAATGTGATGACCAAAAAAAAAAAGTGATAAAGTACAGGTAGTCCTCGACTTACAACAGTTGGCTTAGTGACTGTTCGAAGTTACGATGGCACTGAAAAAAGTGCCCCCCAAGCCACAGCTGAGCAAGACACCTGCCTGCCCGCCCGGCGGCGCTCTTCCTCCTGTCCGAGGTTTTCATTGTTGTGAGCATTTCTGTTGAGGATTGGCAGCGGGGGTGGGGTGGGGGGGTGTTTGGTTCTTATCCCCCCCGTCTGCCAGGTAGTTGAAGCAGGTTTTGGACACTTCACATGACCCTGGGACACTGTGACCGTCATAAATATGAATCAGTTGCCAAGCGTCTGAATGTAAATCACAAGACCCTGCAGATGCTGCAACATTCCAGCTGATCGGCGCTTCTTCTGGGCTCAGCAGAAGCACCGGGATCGGCGCTGAGCTCCAGCTGGATCCTGGCGCTGATCCTGGTGCTTCTGCTGAGCCCTGACAGCCCTGCAGTTCCAGCCGTCTCTTGCTCAGGCTTGTGCGGTGCTGCCACCGGTTCAGCTCATTCCCCTCCCCTGCTACCACTTTTCTAGGATGGTCGCGTACCACTTGTCAGGTGCCGATGTACCACAGGTGGTACCCATACCACTGCTTGAAAAGCCCTGTTTTAGGGAGTTGTTGAGGCCATCTGGAGGTTTGTCTGTGTCTTCAGGGTCACCTGAGTGGTGCAAATGGGTGCGGAGCCTTCTTGGAACTGTTGAAAGGACTGTGTTGCAGACTGGATGTGGATGATGTCATATCCCACTAAGTCATGTCTGACCCTTTGCGACCCCGTGGACCACAGCATACCTGGCCCTTCTCCCCTCCACCGTCTCCTGGACTCTGCCCAAATACATGTTCCTTGCGTCAACGACCTTATCTAACCATCTCATCCTCTGCTGTCCCCTTCTCCTTTTGCCTTCGGTCTTTCCTGACATCAGAGTCTTCTCTAATAAGTCCTCTCTTCTCATTTGGTGGCCAATATATTTGAGCTTCAGCGTCAGGATCTGTCCTTCCAAAGAGCAGCCAGACGAAATCTTTTAGGATTGGTTGGATCTCCTTGCCGGGTCCAAGGGACTCCCGAGCGTCTTCTCCAGCACCACAATTTGTAAGCATCAATTCTTTGGCACTCAACCTTCCTTACGGTCCAACTCTCACAGCCATACATCACTACTGGGAAGACCATAAGCTTTGACTATCATATCCATATCCTACCAATCATCCAACTTTCTCTCCCCACTGAAGCAGGAGATAGAAGAAGCAAAACTCAAAAAGGGGCTGCTAAGTCCCTACTAGGGCCCCTTACCGTCTTTTTTTTTCTCTTTGATCTTTGTGCTCATTCACATTAGAACAGGTCACATAAGCCAAATCAGACGACGATGGCCAAAATTACAGATCAATTTCGGCTTCTCTTGTTGCAGTGCTTCGGAGACGGGAGAAGGCCATCTAAGCGCTTTCCATCATCTCAGAAAAGCAGCACCTATTAATTAATTTATTTTTTTACAATTATGGATGGACATGGACTGAAAGTCACTACAGGCAGTCCTCAACTTCCAACCACAATTGGAACTTCAGGCAGCTGTTAAGCAAATCGCACCTCATTTTACAACTTTTGTGCCACGATTGTTAAATGAAGCACGGCAATTGTTAAGTGACTCACGGGGTCATTAAGCAAATGCGGCCTCCCACATTGACTTCTCTTGTCTGAAACCAGTTGGGAAGATCGCAAAGGGCAATCACATCTCGCAAGATGTTGCAACTATTGTAAATACATGCCAGTTGCCAAGCACCCAAATTTTCATCACATGACTATGAGGATGCTGGGATGGTCACTAGCTGTGAGAACTGGTTCCCAAGTCAATTTTTTCAGTGCCTCCGTAACTTTGAAGGGTCGCAAAATGAATGTTTATGAGTCAAGGACTAGCTGCAGTTAGAAGCCAAAGGAACTTCACCTTTGCTGTTTAAACAGGTATCAATACAGTATCAAAAAGAAGAGCCTTGGTGGAGCAGTGGGCTAATGCCTCCTTAAGTAACACCAGCTGCCTGCAATTAGTGCAGGTTCGCGTCCCACCAGGCTCAAGGTTGACTCAGCCTTCCATCCTTCCCAGGTAGGTAAAATGAGGACCCAGATTGTTGGGGGGCAATAAGCTGACTTTGTAATAATGCCGCTTGGGGGGGGGCAGGGTGAAAGCCCTAATAAGCAGGCATATACATAGAATGAAGGCTATTGCTAAGCACATTGGTTTTTGCTTAAAATTGTAAGCCGCCCTGAGTCTTTGGAGAAGGGCGGGATATAAATGGGATTAAAAAAAAAAAGGCAATCTTGCACCAAAAAAGATGATTGCATAAATTTACATGGCTGCCCATCTCACGTTTAGTGGCTCTAGGCTGTGTACAAATATTAAAATCAGCAATTAAAAATAAGAACACATGACACCTTAATCATAGGACCACATCACCAGCAGAGCTCGCCTAACCTCCTGGCCCAAATTCCTGTGGAAACAGTCAGGCCTTCAGAGTTTTATGAAAGGCTAACAGGGTCAGATCTAGATCCAGATAACTGTGAAGTCATAGCAGGCGATAACTTCTAGCCAAACTTGGATGATTGTGAAAAGCTAAACAGGATTAGACCTGGTGAGTACCTGGGTGGGGAACTGCCAGGATATTTCAGAGTAGCAGACTACATTAGAAAAGGTGGGGGGAAAAACACTCTGAAGCTGCCATAAAAGTCACATCATCATCAAGTGAAGTCATCTCTAGTAAAAGGTGAAGCAAATCCTTAAATAAAATTCTGTAGATATCACAAGAAATCTAGGAACCTAGATCTATTGTCTAGACCGGGGGTAGGCAACCTCGGCTCTTCCATGAGTCATAAAAGAGCCGAGGTTGCCTACCCCTGGTCTAGACAGTCCAGAAAATTGGACTAAAAATATTTGCAGCAGTGAGGCTCTAAACTGTTGCAATATTTTAGTATTCATGCTGTTTATTAAGTAGGAGACAAGTTGGAGATTACAGGTAACTCTCAACTTACAATCGATCGTTTAGTGACTGTTCGAAGTTACAACAGCCTGGAAAAAGCAACCTATGAACATTTTTCACACTTTTAACAATTCGCCATGGCCAACTCACCGTAGGACAAGAGTTACACTAATATTGAAGAAATAGTATCATTAAAGAAAGGATGCCAAAGGAGTGACAAAATGAAATGTGAATGATTAAAAATCAAAATAATTTAGCTATTTTAAATAAATTGAATGGTTGAATTGTCCCACAGCACATTGGCGGTAGCAAGTTGTCCCATTCCAGTTGCTGGGGTAGGTCTCCACCCACCCTCCTCCTGTGCTTACGCTATGCCAGTCAATGCACACTCTCACTGTGTTCCCCCTCACCCCCTTCCCGGACCTACACCTGCCTGCCTGCCTGCCTGCCTGCCTGCCAATTTGAAATGTGCAACTTCCTGCTAACTTTGGTTATGAGAAGCAGGAAGTTGTCACTTCTAACCACTGTGAGATTTTAGTTAACAGCAGCAAACCAGGATGGCTTTAGGACCACACACAGCTTAGCAATGGAAATTCCGGTCGCAACGGCCATGTATGCAGAGGACTACCTGCCTGTTTTCTGAAAACTCAACTCAAGAGTTGCAATTTGCCTTGTTATCACTTTGTAAAGTTTATTGCGCTGATGGTGTCACTCCTTGACGTCTTTGGCTGACCTTCAGGCCCACGTTTGGAAAGTGGCTTGCCTTCCCCCCCCCCCCCAGGTCTCACCTTCCGTGCCATAATTAGCCCTGAGGGTTTGTGTTGTACTTTGGTGACCACCCCACCGTTGCCAGCTCCTAGTTCCGAGATCCTCTCGAAATCGTCGTCTTTCAGTTCACCCACTTTGGCCTTCTGGGTGAGGAAAGCTTCCAAACGTTTCTTCTGCTGCTCGTCCAGCTCCAGTTCTTCCAGTTTTTTCTGGAGGTCCACAAGTTGAGCTCTAAAGGAAAAGAGGGCGAGAGCCATCAGACCTGTGTAACACATCACTGTGTATGCAACGGACTGGAGCAGCAGGGACATTGCGATATTTGCTAGTGAAGCCCGAAGGCTCTTAGAATGACTTGTAGGAAAATCACCTGGCCGCCACAATTTCCCACATTTATGTACAGGTAGCTCTTGACTTACAACCACTAAGTGATCATTCGAAGTTACAACAGCACCGGGAAAAATGAAGTATGACCATTTTTCACAGTTAGGACTGTTGCAGCGTCCCCGTGGTGAGATGATCAAAATTCAGAAGCTTGGCACCTGAATTATATTTGTGACAGCTGCAGTGCACTGGGATCACACCCTTTTGCGACCTTCTGACAAGCAGAGAAATAGGGAAGCCAGATTCACTTTACAGCCCTGTTATTAACAACGGATTCCCTGAACAACAGTGGTAAGAAAGGCCATAAAATGGGGCAAAACTCACTTAACAACTATCTTGCTTAGCAATGGAAATTTTAGGCTCAGTTGTGGTTGTAAGTCGAGGACTACCTGTATCGAAGATTGTAAACATTTGCTTAGTTCTGTGCCAGGCTGCGTTCTAACATTCCGCCTTGGCTACGAAGAACGTCTATTTTCTCAATCTAAACAAGACATTCTCCAAGCCGCCTAAACAAAAGCGTGGATAGAGATTTTCAAATATATTTTCTGCCAGTTGCCGTTATTTTCTCATTCTATTTGCTTTTTTAATGTACTGTACCTTTGGATTATTTTCCTTTCTATTCTTGGTGCTGTCACAATCCCCCTTCCTTTATTCTAAACGCCTCAATCTTGACTCTGCTAAGCTTGTAAGCCGCCCTGAGTCTTCGGAGAAGGGCGGGATATAAATGGAATTAAAATTTAAATTTTTTTAAAAAAAATTAATTCCCCCCATTGATAGCGGCTTCTTCCAAATCGGTTCTTTTGCTCAAGATAATTTCTCGCTCGCACAACCATTTACTAAACAAGCTCCTCAGCTTTCTCTCCCCGCTGCTAACCCATCCAGATGTCACTCCCGCTCTACACTTTGCTTCCATTTAGCAACATTCTATTTGTGGATATAATTGTGAATTCCAGAACCCTACGGTGTGGCATCTCCCAATTCCCTGAGCCTCTAACTCAGGTTAAGCAGTAGTGGGGGAAGGGGTAATTGTTGTGATCTGCACAATGGGTTTTCAGTTTGGTTATTTATTATTATTATTATTAATTATTATTATTATTTAAAAAAACCCTGTAAATAAAGAGAGTGTCACACTTCACAGGGATACAATTGAAAACCTCAAGTCTCTGGACGTTTAACCCTCCCTCCCTCCAACAGAAAGCTCACAGACAAAACTTGATCAAATTAACCTAGATAATAACAAAATCTTATATGCACAGAACATTTGGGTACTGTAGTACACAGGTATCAAAAACCTCTATAGGTCTATGTTCCGGGGTTTAAATTCTTATTTTTTTCCCCTCCCACGTTTCCATGTCAATGGTTATTTGAGGGGTCTCCTGAAAGATACTTAAGCTATGTTAACATGATTGTTCTCTTCAGCGTAGGAATCACGGGGTTAAGCTTTATTCCTGAAAATGAAACATCTTAATATTAGACCTCTCCTAAGTCTTAGGCTATAAATAATTAAGAGTTTCTCCTTTGCCATGCCCGCTTTGTGGAATCATCATTATCCTAGCTCAGTGCAAGTTTTAAATTTGCTGTAGCTGCAATTCTATGCATATTTATTCAAAATAAATCAAGCAAAATTCGGAGATGCTTATTTTTAAGTAGGAATCCACTGAACTGACATCTTAAAAAAACATATTTATTTTAGAAGGTAGAAGGACTTCATTTGGATAAAAGGAAAACATTTCTCAGGAAAAAAATAAAAAAATAAAAAAAGCTTTTTTAAAAATAAAAATTAAAACGGAAAGATGAGAAGATAGGCAGCAAATTCTGTATCTTGATGGTTCCCAGATTCCAGCTCTTAAAGTTACAAAGATTCCTCTCTTCCCATTTAAAATATGTCCTGTTTAAAGTATGTAAGTCCATAAGTACTTTTATAAAAGACTGGAAACCTTTTACAGACTTTTTGCTGAAAATGGACAGAAATAAACTGGGGGTTTGCCGATAAAAGGGATTAAATATAGGAAGAAGATCTATATAATAGATCTCTAAGGGTGGGAGACGATAAAAGTTTGCAACTGTTGTAATGAAGATTAGAAGTGGCTTTACATTTTCTTTCTCTCTCCTGTTTCTCTTTTATATTTTCTACCTTTTTATAATTTGTTCTTGGTTATCTTTTAATTACCGTAGGTAAAATCTTTCAACAAAAATGATAACCTGTCTAAAGCGGGCAGTTTTTCTTGTGCATTATTTCGCCTGTTTTTCCTTCCTCCCCCCCCCCCCACTACAGTTCTGATTCCTCCTCCATGCATAATTCCCCTTGCATTTCATTTGCACACTTTCAGCAAAGTCTTTGAACACTATGCTTCCTTTGATATGAACCCCAGTGCTTGTAGCAGTTCTTGGCTATATGATATTCTCCATTACAAATATGTAGATGTAATTTCCCGATCCATTTACACAGCTCTTGAAAGGACACATTATATGGTCAGCTGCCCTCCGTCAAACTGCTGCTTTTGTGCAAATCTGCAGCGTTTCCACCAAACTCACTTAGTTTCTTTTAAGTATCGCTGCTCCTTATCATAAGTCCCCTCTAAGCATTTCAGAACTGCCAACTTATCATTCATTTCTCCAAATATACTCAACAGACGCTACTTTTTTCACTATATAAACCTGAACAATTTAATTCCGAAGCACACATCATCTTTCCCACCATCAGCAACTCGCACATTCAACCCCCCTGCCCTTCTTTCCATACTGTACCCATTTTTATCGGCGTGCTTATAACGGTTAAAGAAGCCGAGCTGATCAGATGGAAAGCAGCCAGCCTGGGCTTGAAACCCGAGCGCTGTTAGACAGGATGAGCTCCTGTTCCTTGGCCCAGCTCCTGCCCACCTGGCAGTTCAAAAGCATGCAAATGCAAGTAGATCAATAGGTACCAATTTGGTAGGAAGGTAACAGCACCTCAGCATAATAGCCATGCTGGCCACATGAGCCAAGAAACATGTCAGGGCACGACTGGACAGGGAAACCTTTAGCTTTCACCAGCCTCCTTTAAATCAGATAAAAAGGTAAAGGTAAAGGTTCCCCCGCAGATGCGTGCTAGTCGTTTCCAACTCTAGGGGTCGGTGCTCATCTCCGTTTCAAAGCCGAAGAGCCAGCGCTTGTCCAAGGACGTCTCCGTTGTCATGTGGCCGGCATGACTAGACGCCAAAGGAGCATGGAACGCCATTACCTTCCCACCGGAGTGGTCCCTATTTTTCTACTTGCATTTTTACCTGCTTTCGAACTGCTAGGTTGGCAGAAGCTGGGACGAGTAACAGGCGCTCACTCTGTTACGCGGCACTCGGGATTCGACCCGCCAAGCTGTCGGGTTTCCCATGAAATTCAATCAGCACATTTTTTTAAGCAATCCCCAATCTATTAAATTTCCATCATATTTGCAGGAGATGGACCTCTGGCATACACCATTAGTCCCAGGTTCAAATCTCTATTCCAGCATGTATCTCACCATCAGATCACAGACCACGAGTCTCACGCTTTATTACAGATAGTCCTCAACTTACAACTGTTCGTTTAGTGACCCTTTGAAGTTACAACAGCACTGAAAAAATGACTACAGAGTGTTTTTCACACTTATGACGGCTGCAGCATTGCCACGGTCACATGATCAAAATTCAGTCGCTCATATTTATGACAGCTGCAGTGTGCCAGGATTCTGTGATTGCCTTTTGCAACTCCCTGATATGCAAAAACAACAGGGAAGCCAGATTTACTTAACTGCAGTGATTCACTTAACAACTGTGGCAAGAAAGGTCGTAAAATGGGGCATAACTCACAACAAATATCTTGTTTAACAACAGAAACGTTAGGGTCAATTGTGGTCCTAAGTTGAGGACTACCTGTACATTGCATGGTTCCAAGGTTGGGCAGATGTGACACTGAATGTGGTCAACATTACAAACAACAAAGAACACTATGAAAAACAAAGAACATTTTAAGCAAGTACGCTATGCAAATCCAGTGAGTATGGCTTTCTATGCTTCAGTGTGTCACTGAGTAATTCATGGTAGGAGCAGGTTATGCAAATACACCATAATTATACTTGACTGTATGGGTGAGTTATGTGAGACACACACACACACACGTTTTAAGCTCTTTGAACAGCGATTTCTATAATCAGTAAAATACTAAAATTAATGTACACAGTAAGACATATATATTGCAAATTTTTAGCTTAGATGACGTAAGATTTTTGTGAAAGTGTCATGTCTACCCTCACAAACTAACTGCCCTGAGGGATAACCAATTCACAAAATGGCTGCAGCTGGTTATAGACTGGGTTAAAAACAGCACTAGAATCTGAATACACGATGGTCCTGCCCGTAGTTACGCATTTCCATATTCCCAACTGTTCAAAGTTGTTACAGAAATAGCACTAGAGTGGAAACCAGGGGAGGGGGGGAGAGAGAGAATGCCATTACAGTTAATAGTACCCTAAACACCTTGGAAAAGACAGGATAAAACTATGTAATAAAAATAATTGCTATTCAGTTCTTTTATTATTGGCTTTAAACTACTGCTCATCTTTCCACACAATTTCTCTACTCAATATCCCCAATTCTTCCTAATTGCTGCTCCCTGCTACATTATGCATACTCCATTCTTAAAACATTTTATGGCACGCACTTTTATATTTTCTGAACTAATACTGATTCTCTCCCTCCAACATTCATTTCTAAATTATCAATAATATAGAAGCAGATTAATAATTTTAATTAGGTGGGTCACTACTATGCTAACAGAGATTATAAGAAAATCTTTGCTGTATCGAAGAGACCCCCTAAGTCTACGTGATTCAGGGGCCAACCACACATGTTCTGGAAACTAAAAATACAGGGAGGGTGGCTGTTCTCTTCCATTTTCATTCCTCGGCAGCTGGTAATTATTCAAGCCTGTGAATCTTGATATTATTTCCACTACCAAAATCAGCAGCTACCTACCGATAATTTGGACACGGTTTCATGTAGTCTATGGGTGTCCAACCTTGACAAGTTTAAGACTTATGGACTCCTCAGCCAGCACGGTTAAATCTGGGAATTAAAGCCCATAGGTCTTAAAGTTATCAAAGTTGGATGTCTCTGGTCTAGTCATTTTTAAAAATAATCTAAATTGGTGATTATCATGGTAAGTGATGTGATTAAAGCATATTTTAACTACATATATACGTATATGTGTGTGCATACATAGATACCCTTCTATTATTTATTTCAAATAACATTCTACATAAAATTTCATGCAGTTTCAAAGAATACCCCCTTTCTATCAATAAGAGGTCAAATGGCTTCTGTTTGTCAACACTTTCTAAAAATGTAGAAATCTACATCTATTAATGTAAATATGAAATGCTACTGTCTTTAAACACTGTATTTTAATAGCAGTTACAACAATTATTCAGTGGAACAACTTGCCTTCAGAAGTTGTGAAAGCTCCAACACTGGAAGCTTTTAAGAAGAGATTGGACAGCCATTTGTATGACATGGCATAGGGCTTCCTGCCTGAGCACGGGGTTGGACTAGATGACCTCCAAAGTCCCTTCCAACTCTGTTATTCTTTATTCTATTCTGTATTCATTCTTTTTGCTAATTGCCGACATTCCTATGTAGGCTTCATCCTTTATATGGCTAACATCTCTCATCACAATTTATGCCTTTCCAGGTCATTGACAGTTCCTCACCCCTATGACTAACAACACTTCAACTTATTTATGAAAACACAACATTTCAACACAAATCATTCTACATGTGAAAAGTCTTGAAATATCACTGCCCTGTCAGCCGAAGCTTCACTTCTATTCTTACAGACCTGTTCAGTTCCCCCCTAATCATGGACCTTTTCAAGACTAAAACCTTAAGTACAAATTCTTGGGAGTATGGCTCATTGGATTAAAAAGTCAGCTTCTAAGTAAATTTGCAAAAAGTATTATGTTTTAAATATCCAACATTCTCCTTCTTCTGTCTCCCCAGTCATTACTTTGCCAGTTCATTCTTCCTCTTATAGTGTATCAGTACTTCATCCTTAATAAATCATTTCCCCGATTCTTGTTTTGTAATATTGTAAAATGCATTTTACACATTGCTTGAATGCCTCATTTTATCTGAGCAAAAATGGTCTGGAGCAGGATTTCACTTATAAGGAGCCTGAAGGATAGCATGCCATATAAAATATGCTGAAAGAAAATGAAAACATCTTTTAAAACTCTATGTAAGTTGTTACAGACAGCTTTTCAGCTATTATAGAATGAACTATTGCTTCTCGCGCATAATATTCAATTGTAGTAATGAAACAAAGATTTATTTGGGCAGAATTTTCCCAAGATTATTTTAAGAGCAGACATACAAGCCTTTAAATTCTTCCCACCAGTGCTATAACCTGATTGACCGAATGAGGTCTTACAGTCTGGTTCTGTCTTGACATCTCTATTATCTGTCAAACATGACTGGAAGCATTCCATTCTCCAACGTTCATCAGGAATTACAACCTGACTTCACCCACTACTATGGTTGATCATACTGTAGACCGAGATAATAGGAAAAGTGGTGGCGACACTGTTTTCTTTCAAGAGATGTATCAAGCAAAATCTTCTTCCTCCCTTAATTACGGAACATTCGGCCAGCCAATATGAGGTGACAAAATAACCTGTTTCATTGGTTTCAAATGAACTGTTTTGCTGGTCTTTTCACCAGGTCTACGTGGCCACTGCATCTTTCCTCTCTGTTCAAGTTCTTCATAGAACACAGAATAGTTGGTTTGTGCTTAAATTGTAAGCTGCCCTGAGTCTTCGGAGAAGGGCGGGATATAAATGGGATTAAAATAAAATAAAAAAAATATGGCTGAAAGGGACCTTGGAGATCTTCTAGTCCAACCCCCTGCCTATGGCAGGAGATCCTAAACCTATAGGAGATGCTATACCATTTCAGACCCAGAGGGCTCCTTTGCTGTTTTCTTGCAGACGTTTCATGACCCAAACTAGGTATTATTATCATCATTGCTAGAAGGGAGTGAGTGGGGTTTGTGGAATGGAGATGGGGAGGACGACGATGGCTGTGGGGTCCTCGGTGCTGAGTTTGGTAGTTTTGTTGCCAGCATTTAATGACCCAACTAAATAACATCAGCAGTGCCAGAAGAGAGCTGGGTTTGTGGAGGAGGAGAGAGCCTGTGGGATCCTTGGTCCTCTCTGAGCTGGGTGGCTTTTCTTGTAGACGTTTCATGACCCAAGCTAGGTAACATCAGAAGTGCCAGAAGAGAGAGAGCAGGGTTTGTAGAGTGGAGAAGAGGAGGAAGGAGAAGGGCTGTGGGGTCCTTGGTGCTCTCTGAGCTGGGTGGCTTTTCTTGCAGACGTCTCATGACCCAAACTAGGTAACATCATCAGTGCCAGTTCACTTATTATCCCACTTTGGGTTCTGAAATGTCTGCAAGAAAACCACCAGACACCCCCACCTACCCACCCACCGCACAAGGACAACTCATTTCAACCCTGAGCCAGAAATATTCTCCTTGATTGGCATTCTGGTCCATCTCAGGGCAGAAGAAGAACTCGCCTGCCTGGCAGGACCTCATTCCTCTTTCCCATGGGGCGCATCCCAACACCCCCACCCACCCTTTCCTGGGCCCTTAAAGACCAGTAAAGTCTTCCAATATTTGAGGGGTTGCCAACAAAGAAGGTCAACTTAACTCTCCAAAGCGCCCGAAGGCAGGCCAAGAAGCAACAGATGGAAACTAGTCAAGGAGAGAAGCAACCTAGAACTAAGGAGAAACTTCCTGACAGGTGAGATCAATTAACCAGGGGAACTACCTGCCTCCAGAAGCTGTGGATGCTCCAACACTGGTGGAAGTTTTTAAGAAGAGACTGGACAGCCATTTGGCTGAAATGCTTCAGGGTTCTTCAAACTTGGCCCTTTTATGACTTGTGGACTTCAACTCCCAGAATTCCTCAGCCAGCGTGTCTGGCTGAGGAATTCTGGGAGTTGAAGTCCACAAGTCATAAAAGGGCCAAGTTTGAAGACCCCTGACAGCTATAGGGTTTCCTGCCCGAGCAGGGGGTTAGACTAGATGACCTCCAAGGTCACTTCCAACTTATTGCTATTATAACTAAGGAGAAACTTCCTGACAGTGAGAACAGTTCACCAGTGGAACAGCCTGCCTCCAGAAGTGGTGAATGCTCCAACACTGGGAAGTTTTTAAGGAGAGACAGGACAGCCATTCATCCGGAATGCTACATACAGAGGGTCTCCTGCTTGAGCAGGGGGTTGGACTAGAAGACCTCCAAGGTCCCTGCTTACTCTATTCTGCCCTGTCCACTTCTTTGAACTAGCTGGTCTGGCCTGATGGGGAGGGTCTTTTTAATGGTTTTTTTTATTATTTTTATTGTCATTGTATTTTAATTGGGCATTGGTTGAATCTCTTTTAATTTTTGTACTGTTATTTATTTATATATGCCCTGTTAACCGCCCTGAGTCCCTCGGGAGAAGGGCGGTATAGAAATTGAATAAAACCTAAAACCTAAACCTAAACCTAATGCTAATAATTCTAACGCTAATCATTCTAATGCTAATCATTCTATTCTATTCTCCACCACCAGCACCAGCCCGATTCCTCCGAGCTGCCCTACCTTCCTCTCGGGGCTTCACCTTGAGGCAGCCCCCCACCCCCGACCCCCCGTTCGTGGATCGATGCTCCTCCAAAGGCCGACCGCCTCCTCCCTCCCAGCGGCTCCCCCCGACCTTCCCTCGCCTCACAGCAGCTCCACACAACCCCGAAATACCTTCCAGGAGCAAATTTTCCTCCTTTTTTCCCCCCCTCCGGCCGCCCCTCAGAAATACCTCGCGTCCTTCGCCCGCTCCCCCTCAGACCCACAGCCGGCGCCCCACTCCGACCCTCGCGGGGTGGGGGGCTCGAGCCCAACTCACTCGGCGCTTTCGCCCTCGCCGCAGCCGGTGGGGCTGGGTCCCTCGGCGATGGTGGGGGTGATGTTGAGGGCCGGCGGCACCAGTTTCCTCTTGGCCGGCATGGCGGCGGAGGCTGGGGCTCGCGTTCCGCGGCGCCTAGCGAGGGACCCGCCTCAGAAGAAGAAGAAGCAGCCGCCGCGGTGGCGTCGTCATCGCCCGGCTTGGCTGCCCTAAGCGAGGCCGAGGCTGCGCGCGAGGCCTAAACCCCCTCAGCCCGGCCCTGAGGTAAAAAAAAAACGCGAAGAGGCGAGAGGAAGGGGGCGTGGCCGAAGCGCCAGGGAGAAACTGTGGAGGAGAGGGAGGAAAAAAAAAGTCTCCTCCCACCAATTCGCCGTCTCGCCATTGGCTGGGGGCTCTCGCGGGCCACCCACCCACCCACTCTTTACCTGGCGATTGGACGGCTTACCCTGGAGGTTGAGAGGCGCGCGCTCGCGAGCCCTGCTCTGGATTGGCCGGGGCGCTGGGAAAAGGGGGCCGCGCGCGCCAGCCGGCCGGCCGGCCAAGAAAGCGAGCGGGCGGGCGGGCGCGCGCGCGCCCGCCCAGGTGAGGAAGCCTTCCCCTCGCGATTAGTCGAATCTCTTTAAAGAAGCGAGAGAAGACGTCGAATTGAGAGAGGGGGAGGGGGAGGAGAGACGGAGGAGAAAGGAGGCAAGTCTCGCGAGAATAGACCCCTTCACTTGAGAGCAAAACTGTCCCCCAACCGCCGCAAGAAAGGTTGGCGCATGCGCTCGGCCAACTGGCGGGTGGTGGTGGTGGTGGTGGGAGAAAAAAAAGGCGGGAATCTTTTTTTTTTTTGGCACGCGGGCGGCTGCTCATCAGTTGAAGCCGAGCCTGAGGTGTGGTAACGGCTGGCTTCCCGTGCTGTGGGCGGTTTTACAGGACATTTCAAACGAGGGACTCTGCAAGAGCTTTTGTTTTTAACTTTTTCTCCGCCGAGTCGTCAAAACCAGGAGTTACACTCTACGCTCTCAGAGAAATGCCTCATGAGGAAATCTGAAAGTTGAGTCATGGCACTGGTCTATTTTTTTTTAGTTTGAAACATTTGGCTGATTACCCAAGTAGCTTCTTAATTATGAGGAAATGTTCCCAGGGAAGATGCTCCTTGCTGGGGTTCCGAGTGGGACCAGGTTGCATTCTCTCCCCTTTCTTATTCAACCTGGATGCTGAAATGGTCACGAGGAAGCTAGATCTTGAAGAATTGGGGGCAAGGTTGGTGGAACAAACATCAAATTTAATTTTAATTTAATTTTAATTTTATTAGATTTATATACCGCCCTTTCCCGAAGGACTTAGGGCGGTTTACAGGGCATTTTAAAATCACACCAATACAAAATACAAATGAATTTGATGTGCTGATGATCCAACTTGCTTCAGGAATCAAAACATCTGATCAAGAAAATCAAAGAAGTGAGAATTTTGGTTTCTTCCTGGACATCAAAAAGACCAAGGTCGTGGCCGTTGCAAGGAAAGGAAACTTCAAAATAGAAATGGTGGTGAAGAGAGAGAATGTGTGGAAAAATTTACTTTCTTTGCATCAGAATGGTGAATGGCAGTGTCATGTGATTGCCATTTTGTGATCTCAGGTGGCTTCCGACAAGCATAGTCCATGACTGAATTCACTTAACAATTGCAGTGATTTGCTTAACAATTGTGGCAAAAAAGGTCATAAAATATGTCATGACTTATTTAACTGCGTTGCTTAGCAACTGAAATTCTGGCCCCCAATTGTGATTGCAAGTCGGGGACTACCTGTATACTGAGTATGCTTATGACTGTTGTAAACCTCCAGTCCTAGCCAGTCAAATGATGCTCTTGAGGTACTGACCAGGTGCCTGGAAATGGTGACGCTCTAGATGAGGAATTGACTCCAGCTCAACCCTTGCAAGACAGAATGACTTTGGGTTCTTGCCCCCCTCTCCCTTTCTGGATATGTTGATCTTTGATCCTCCATGGATCTTGGAAGACAAAGGATATGCCATATGTTCAAGTAGGCTTTAGAAAAGGCCAAAGAAAAAGAGACATTATTGCTTGTGTGTGATGGATAATTCAGAAAGTCAAGAGTATCAAAAGTAATAATCTGATGTGACTGAATCAGAATTGGAATCATGCAGGCAGTGTTTATTTTAGTGACTTTATGAACACAAAAGCTGGAGTTAGAAAAAAGGGTAGAAAGTATATTGACACATTTGAATTTTAGTGTTGAACGACTTTTGAGAATATCATGGAACAAATCAATCCAGAGGTCTCAGATGCCCAGGCTCAAATTATTGAAACCTAGCTCTCTTGAACGTCAATAATAGTGGGGAAGGTGGAAAGGAAAACAAAGGAGAGAAGAACCAGCCAGAAGCTTGATGGACTTGATTATGGCAGTCCTGGGTGCACCATTGGAGAAGACCTGATGGCCCACTTAGGGACAGTTCATAGAACAGGTTTGTCAGCGGTCACTAAGTATTGACACCAACTAGATGGCACGCGGTGGCTCAGTGGGTTAGGACGCTGAGCTTGTCGAACAGAAGGCAGTTTGGCGGGTCGAATCCCGAGTGCTGCGTAACAGAGTGAGTGCCTGTTACTCGTCCCAGCTTCTGCCAACCTAGCAGTTCGAAAGCACGTAAAAATGCAAGTAGAAAAATAGGGACCACTACGGTGGGAAGGTAACAGCATTCCATGTGCCTTTGGCATCTAGTCATGCCGGCCACATGACCACAGAGACATCCTCGGACAAGCGCTGGCTCTTCGGCTTTGAAACGGAGATGAGCCCCTAGAGTTGGAAACGACTAGCATGCATGTGCGGGGGAATGTTTACCTTTACCTTTAGATGGCACATCATTTGTACAGCAAAACTAAGTATTTTTAAATGCTGTGTTACTTCTTTGTCACCCAGGCAGAAGCATCCCTGAGCAATCTGCCACAAGAGGCAGAAAGTATAAAGCCCACAGACCAAGCACAAATTGATCAGTCAATACAAGACCTTTTAAACAACAGTAGCAGGAAATTGGCAGTGTCTTCAATAAAAGCCTTTCTGTTAAAAACTGGGTGAAGCAGGAATCATTATTATGTTTGTTGAATGCTGAGATTAAAACACTTGGAAATGGCCCCTCAGGCTTCTACTGTGTCTTAGAACTGGAGTATGAAATATCACCTTCCAAACCAAGACAACAAGGCATCCCTCTTTCCTTCCACCTCGCCTTTATATTTGTCATTTTTTTTCTCAGCACTCTTAACAGAATGTCCATCTAACCATGCCACATGTCCATCTAACCATCCTAAAACAGCCAGGCATTCTGAGGAAAATGGCTGGGTACATGTGCTAGAAGAGGATTCACACCCGCAGTATTGTTCTGTTCCTTTCATTCTCACCCACTGTATTACCCTATCCATCTGCTGAGCCGCTCACATTGTTCTCCCCACATTCCCATGGCAGCCAAACACCTCTTAGTCACTTAAAAATAGAACAGAACAGATCTCTTCCAATAAAAGACAAATTGGGGTTTGCCAACAGGTTGAGTCGATGTGACACATACACATACAGGCGTTGCATTACACGTGCCTGGGTGAGAAACACGTTACATTACATAACTGAATCTATGAGCTCAGCCTGCTTTTCTATTTCTTATTTAATGTACATCCATATAAATGGATTTGTATTCATATACTTACAGTTCTGTATAAACAAAAGTGAGGATTTGCACAAGTACACCTTAGTTTAAAGCTATGCTATATTCACATTTGGGCAGTGATAGCTAAGACGTATTTATGCACTTAGGATATATGCATGAATATTAACATCCAGCTACAAAATGTCTTGTCCAAACTATTAACTTACAACTGGTGTCTTGAAATCTAAAGTAAGCAGCATGTGAATACTCTCAATAGAACAAAATCTTGGCTTTTATGCATCCAACTTCTATTTGTTTATTTTTTGTGCAAAAGCAGACACACCATATTTGTTTTGGAGTTAACTAAGCATGACTAGCATGGAGAACAAAAAAACTGGACAACGCTTTACATTTTTATTATGCTGTGATGCATTTCTTTCTTATGTTTCTGTTTTCCTGGTATCAATAATAATAATAAACCTTTATTGTCAAAGTACAACATGTGTACATTGAGATTAGCTGAGCCTCCCCCCTCCGTGCTCTCTCCCCCCAACACACAGTGACAACAAACCCTCCATCCTACCACACCATGTGAACCAACTACACCACACACCAGCCTCCCAAGTCAATTCTGCATAAGTTCACAGAGATTATGTCCCATTTAAAAGCCTAACAGCCCACAGATAAAAGCTATTTTTCAGCCTGTTGGTACGGCTGGCTATATTCCTGTATCTCCTACCGGATGGTAGGAGAGTAAAGAGATACCGTCCAGGGTGTGAGTCATCCCTGAGAATCTTCCTCACTCTTCCAAGGCAACGAGCCCTGGCGAGGTCATCCAGTGGTGTCAGGGAACAGCCCACAATGTCTTGTGCTGTGCTCACTACCCTCTGTAATACTTTCCTATCCGCGGCTGTCAGACCAGCATACAAAACCACAATACCATATGAGAGGACTCTCTCTATAGTAGACCGGTAAAAGAGGGTCTTTAGCCGTTGTTCTACCCTGTTCTTCCGCAAGACCCTAAGAAAGTGAAGCCTCTGTTGGGCCTTTCTAGCCACCTGGGTTGTGTTAACTTTCCAGGTCAGCTCTTCACAGAGGTAGACTCCCAGAAATTTAAAGGAGGAAACTCTTTACACAGTCCTCCCCGATGTAAAGTGGGGCAGGTTCCTCCTTTTTTCTCTGGAAGTCTAACACCATCTCTTTCGTCTTGCTGATGTTTAGGTGCAAGTTGTTGTTACTACACCATTTGGATAGTTTTTGTACCTCCGCCCTATATGCTGTCTCATCCCCACCTGTAATAAGACCCACCACAGTTGTATCATCTGCGAACTTGATTATCGCAGTGGATGGGTCAGATGATACACAATCATAGAATGAAAGACAGATTAAAACTACTTATGACCACAATTCAGCCCAAATATTTTGTTGCTAAGACATTTGTTAAGTTGAACTTTGCCCCATTTTACGACCTACCTTTCCACAGGAGTTAAGTGAATCACTGCAGTGATTAAGTTAGTAACACAGTTGTTAAGTGAATGTGGCTTCCCCATCGACTTTGTTAGAGAATAGCAAAAGGGGATTGTGTGACCCTGCGACACTGCAACCATCATAAATATGAGTCAGTTGCCAAGTGTCTGGATTTTAATCATGTGACCCTAGGGATGCTGCAATGGTCATAAGTGAAAAACGGTCATACGTCACTTTTTTCAGTACTGCTGTAACTTTGAACTGTTACTACAGGAAGTGTTATGTTATGAGTCAAGGACTACCTGTATTTAAAACAGCAAGAAATTACTTAAGAGTTAACTTATTAAACCAGTTTGCAATATAAATCAAGGGGTAATTTTTTTTAACCTTTTCCCCTTCTCACAATTTCTCACTGCGTATTTGGAAACATACACATTCAAAAGGATTGTAGTTATGTTTTGCCACATGACCGGAACTTGAACACTTTCAATAGTCGAAAAGCATGCACATGACCGGCCAGTTGTTCAAATCCAGGAGCAGTTTAACAAGGGCCTTGGCTTTGCTCTTTTTGCAAAAGACTAAAACAGCTACCCTACTAAAATAGATATGTAGGTGAAAGGTTTGTTATTGCACATCTTTGCACTGCAAACATCCCTCTAAATGAATATATAAACAAAGTAATCCACTTTATGGTGCTTTAGAGCAGTGCTTCTTAAGATTGTTCCTAGGATCCATGGGGGTATTGTGTTCCCAAGACCATCTCAGGGCTCCTTAAAATCAAAATTATTTACTAACCTATGTTGAAAAATAATACAATATTAAAATTCCATCAAACAATCATGAGAAGCCATAGCAGCAGTGAATGTGTCAGTCTTAAATTTTGATATGGTAAATGTTAATGTAATCAATATGAACAAAAGTTATAATTTTAAAAAAATAGGAATAGGTCCTGAGAGGGGAAAAAAACTTTTAAGAAACAGTTTTAGATCATTACTTTAGAAATATTAGGACTACTAACTGTAGCAACTCCTCAATAGTTCAGATGAAAAATCCTGAAGAAAATCAGATGAGCAAAAAGTAATTGTATAAAAGAAGGATTGTTTTAGATGTTGTTTTGGTGCTTTAGAAATAAGTAATGTTGGTTGCTTTTTTTGTCTGTGCACTTTAAAAATTTGTTCATGCTTGAACTGCTTTTTCTGAAAAGCAGGAAGTCTGGAGATAAAGACGCAAAAGCAAGGAGCTCTTTTCTCTCTCGCTCAGGGCTTTTCATCCAGTCGTACGGGTACCACCTGTGGTACATTGGCACCTGGCAAGTGGTATGCGACCATCCTAGAAAAGTGGCAGGGGAATGAGCTGAACCGGTGGCAGCACCGCACAAGCCCTAGCGAGAGATGGCTGGAGCTGCAGGGCTGTCGGGGCTTGGCGGAAGCGCCAGGATCAGCGCCAGGATCCAGCTGGAGCTCAGCGCTGATCCTGGCGCTTCTGAGCCCAGAAGAAGCGCCGATCAGCTGGAATGTTGCAGCATCTCCAGGGTCTTATGATTTACATTCTGATTCATCTTTATGACGGTCAGAGTGTCTCAGGGTCATGTGAAGTGACCAAAACCTGCTGCAACCACCCAGCAGAGGGGGAGGAATAAAAACCAAACACCAACCCACCCCACCCCTGCTGCCAATCCTCAACAGAAATGCTCACAACAATGAAAACCTCGGACAGGAGGAAGAGCGCTGCCGGACAGACAGGCAGGTGTCTTGCTGGGCCGTGGCTTGGGGGGCACTTTTTCAGTGCCATTGTAACTTCGAACAGTCACTAAGTGAACTGTTGTAAATTGAGGACTACCTGTACTTCATCACTTTTTTTATTTTTTGGTCATCAAGTTTTTGACACCTTGCTAGGCGACTGGTGATACTCAGTTGTTGCCATATCCTAAAAGTGGTAGAATGGGTGACAAGGTTGAAAAGCCCTGCGCTAGCTGCTGCTTCTCACAAGCAGTTGCTGATTTCTCTCTCTAAAGTAACCTTGGAGAACAGATGAGTAAAGCACTTATGATCAGGGTGAGGCTGAATAGGGCAAAGATTGGGGTGCAAGGGGCACTTCGACAAGTGTGCTGGCGCCGGCATGGTCTACTTATGTAATTATCTTTAGGAGTAAGCCAATGGATTGGTTATCCAAAGATAAGATTGATTTCTCTTTATCAACACATCTACTTTCTCCTTCCTCTGTCAGGGACTACTTCAAGTATACCTAATCAGCCAAGATGTAGGCAAAATCTTTGGTCAGAGCTCTTTCAGGCTCTGCCTTCAAAATCTGACAAAATTGATATTTTTGAAGTAGTTTAATTGTACAGCAATGGTGTCTCGGGGGCATATCTTATCATATCTGTCCTCAAGTCTACAGATTTTTCAGACTTTGTTTTCTGGGAAATTCTGGAAGTTCTTAGAAGCTTATCAGCTTGAAAATAGCAGTGATGTGCATTTTGTGTATACGGAAGACACCTCTCAATGCTGAAGTACTGTATACTTTAGAGGAATGTAGGTATATAGGCAGAGTGAGCGCCTGTTACTCGTCCCAGCTTCTGCCAACCTAGCAGTTTGAAAGCACGTAAAAATGCAAGTAGAAAAATAGGGACCACTACGGTGGGAAGGTAACAGCGTTCCGTGCGCCTTTGGCATCCAGTCATGCCGGCCACATGACCACGGAGACGTCCTCGGACAAGCGCTGGCTCTTTGGCTTTGAAATGGAGATGAGCACCGGCCCCTAGAGTCGGAAACAACTAGCACGCATGTGCGGGGGAACCTTTACCTTTACCTTTTGGGTATATAGGAAATGTAGGTTTGAAGGATTACCTTTATTTTAAGCTAGACTCTAAAGATCATCCAACTTGGGGCTTATATAAAGAATTCTGAACCCATTAATTATGAAGGTCAGAATTGAACAGAGTTGGCATTTTGTCCCTAGAAAAATCCATTCCTGATTAAGAAAAGAGAACTGTTTTGTTGTGTTTGCTATTAGCTGTTGACATCCTTGCTGATTTGTTTAGCGAACCAAAAGTAGATTCAAATCTACTGAATTCTACTGAACCCTATCTGAGCATCAGAAGGATAGACTTTTTGACCAACCAAGCCACGTGGGATGGAATTTTCGAAAACCTGTATTCGTTCCAGAAGCATATCTGTAAGTCTTAAATAGAGAATGAGTGCCTGAGAAATGTATAATAAATAGGACAGTACCCATTTTGGAACGTTCACTGTTCTTGGAAACAGGCTCTGAGACAAATGCTCGAGAGTCTTTCCTCACTGGCACCAAACACGATGCGAACCGGTAGCTTCCTTCTGCCTTGCCCTTCTTTCTGCTATGACGTTGGCTTTGCCCTGTCCTCAACCTACTGAGACAGACTTAAGCTTCCTTAGCTCTGCCTGCAAGAAAGTAGCCTTTCCCACTTGTTCCTACCCTATCTAATCTCAAGATACATAAAACTAGTTAGTATATCGCACGAATCTAGGTAAGGGACTTCCTGGCTGTAACAGTCACCTGCTTTGTGAAAGATCACCAGGCTGCCTGCCGCTTTGTCCTGAGAAAGGGGCCACTCCGTCCAGAACCTACAAGACCGAAACTCCACGGTACTAGAAGAAAAAAGGAGCACACAACCATTTGGACTTGTCGCGACTGGAGTTTAAGCCTGTCCCTCCCCATCCACAGCTTCCAAACACTGGGTCAAGTTCTTGAATGCCTAATAATAATAATAATAATAATAATAATAATAATAATAATAATAATAATAATAATAATAATAATAATAAGTTGGAAGGGACCTTGGAGGTCATCTAGTCCAACCCCCTGCTAAGGCAGGAAACCCTATACCATTTCAGACAAATGGCTGGCCAGTCTCTTCTTAAAAACTTCCAGTGTTGGAGCATTCACCACTTCTGTAGGCAGGTTGTTCCACTGGTTAATTGTTCTCACTGTCAGGAAGTTTCTCCTTAGTTCTAGGTTGCTTCTCTCCTTGACTAGTTTCCATCCGTTGCTTCTTGTCCTGCTTTCAGGTGCTTTGGAGAAGAGCTTGACTCCCTCTTCTTTGGGGCAGCCCCTGAGATATTGGAACACTGCTATCATGTCACCCCTCACCCTTCTCTTCATTAAACCACACATACCCAATTCCAGCATCCGTTCCCTATATGTTTTAGCCTTGCTGAACACAACCTGGGATTGAGATGTACAACTGGATCTCGTCGGCCTATTGAGAACACTTGACACTCTTGAGGGAACGGCCTTAAAAGGACAAGATAAAAGCGCCGAGCAATATGGCAATTCACAATCCCAGGCCATGGGCTCAGACCGCTCTATCTCACAAACAGCAGCTGGCTGCAGAGTAGAAGGGAACAACTGCAACACGATGTCTCCTATTATCAGACTGTAATGCTAAGCACGGGAAAAGAAATTATTGTTACAACTATGAGTAGCAGCAGGAACAGTAAGAGGAAACACATGGGTAGCGGATTCTTCTTCTCTTTCTCCACAGTTCTTGTTTGTCTCCAGCTTGTCTATGATTTGCCATCATTTGGCTTTTTATACTTCCTTGACTTTTCGTCAAAAATGTTCCATACCTTGTCTGATAATCCAGATTAGCAGCCTGACTTTTTCTGAACAAGCTAGTTTTGGAAATCTAAAACTATCAAAGAGACCATCCTCTGTTTGCAAAAACATATTTGACCCAGTTAACCAGTAACCTGGTAAGATCTCTTGATTTGCTCTGGCAGCACATAATTTTGCTAACAGGGAAATGAGAGAGCACTACTCATTTTCTCCAGACACTGACATTCTCTACCATCCCAGATTTGCAACAACAACAACAACAACAACAACAACAACAATAAGATGATGATGATGATGATGATGATGATGATGTTGATGTTGGAAGGGACCTTGGAGTCATCTAGTCCAACCCCCTGCTCAAGCAGGAAAACCTATACCATTTCAGACAAATGGCTCTCCAGTCTCTTCTTAAAAACTTCCAGTGTTGGAGCATTCACCACTTCTGGAGGCAGGTGGTTCCACTGGTTAATTGTTCTGTCATGAAATTTCTCCTTAGTTCCAGGTTGCTTCTCTCTTTGGTTAGTTTCCATCCATTGCTTCTTGTCCTGCCTTCAGGCGCTTTGGAGAATAGCTTGACTCCCTCTTCTTTGGGGTAGCCCCTGAGATGTTGGAAGACTGCTATCATGTCCCCCCTTGTCCTTCTCTTCATTAAACTAGACATTTTAAAGTGGCATTAAGACTGCATGATCTTGATATAAGGAACAGCTGCTGGAATTGGGTATGTCTAGTAGTTTAATGAAGAGAAGGACGAGGGGTGACAGGTTAGCAGTGTTCCAATATCTCAGGGTCTGCCCCAAAGAAGAGGGAGTCAAGCTATTCTCCAAAGCGCCTGAAGGCAGGACCAGAAGCAACAGATGGAAACTAATCAAGGAGAGAAGCAGCCTAGAACTAAGGAGAAATTTCCTGACAGTTAGAACAATTAACCAGTGGAACAACCTGCCTCCAGAAGCGGTGAATGCTCCAACACTGGAAGTTTTTAAGAAGAGACTGGCCAGCCATTTGTCTGAAATGGGATAGGGTTTCCTGCCTGAGGAGGGGGTTGGACTAGATGACCTCCAAGGTCCCTTCCAACTTTACGATTATGATTACGATTCTATCCCTCTGTTAATGCAGCCTAGCTCTGCGTTGGCTCTTTTGGCAGCTGCAGCACACGGCTGGCTCCTATTTAAGTGATTGTCCACTAGGACTCCGAGATCCCTCTCATTCATGGTGTTCAGCATCGTTTCTCTTTCCCAGCCTGGCTGCAGGAGGCAGAAGGCAAAGGACTAAAGAAATGGCAGAAAACTCACATGGAACCAGGTCTAGGACAACTTGCCTTGCCCAACTCACCCCGTCGACTCATTCCGGCCAACTCGACGTGGTCAACTTGCTGTAGGGATAACTCACCATGGGACAATTCAGCACAGGATAACTCAGGAGAGGGGCAAGTGAATTGTAGCAGGCCTTATGTCAAGTTTCCGACGTATGGGCTTTTCAAGTGACTGAGGCATTGTTTACCTTAAAAGTCCTTTATTAGCCTAATACACCGGCAAATGCTTGCTCGAAGGAAGCTGGAATCTGAAATCTCCGCCCCTTGCACAATATATTGAAACACAATTCTCCACCTTTCTAATTTTGTCATTCATCACATTCTCCAATTAATTTAAAGAATCAGTTTCCCTTTCATTAGAAAACCCGCCAAGGTCTTATCTTCTTTAGTTAGAGATGGCCTTGAAGGTACAATCCTCCTCTTTCCCCCTCCCAACTTTAAACTCAATCTCTTAAAGCAATACACAAGTTTAACATATGAAATGGCTACTTCTTCATCTCTTGTCAAGCAAGAACATTGGACGTTAGCAGCGTTCACATCTTATCTTGCTTTAGGTTTGAGCCTTCTCAAGTTAGAAGTCCTTGAGGGTGGGATGAGCTGCAGTTCTACTTGTCCCTTTCTTGAGTTATCCCACGCTGAACTGCCCCGCTACCAGTTGTCCCATGGCAAGTTGGCCATGGTGAGTTGTCCCATGATGAATTGGCCTGCAGCGAGACAGCCAGGGACAGTTGACCATAGCACTTGTCCCATTCCTCATGGAAATGATTGTCTCTGGAGCTAGAATCCCTGCAGACCCTCACCCTGTAGTGGAGACACAGTTCTCGACTCCCATCATCAACGTATCAAGGAGAGTGTTAAGGACAGACATACAAATGCAGTGTCCGAACAGAGTTGGGCTGCTCACAATGTACATTCGAAGAACGGCTGTGGGACTTGGGTTTGGCTAGTCTAAAGAAAATAAGAAATAGGGGAGACATGATAGCAGTCTTCCAGTATTTGAGGGGCTGCCCCAAAGAAGAGGGGGTCAAATTATTCTCCAGAGCACCAGAGGGAAGGACGAGAAACAACGGTTAGAAACTTATCAAGGAGAGAAGCAACCTGGAAATAAGGAGAAACTTCCTGACAGTAAGGAAAATCAACCAGCGGAAAAGCTTGCCACCAGAAATCAACTGCCCGAGATGGTGTAGGTTCTCCTGCTTGAGCAGTGGGCTGGACTAGAAGACCTCCAGGGTCCCTTTCAGTTCTATTCTATTCTATTCTATTCTATTCTGTTCTGTTCTGTTCTGTTCTATTCTATTCTATTCTATTCTATTCTATTCTATTCTATTCTATTCTATTCTATTCTATTCTATTCTATTCTATTCTATTCTATTCTATTCTATATTCCAATATCTATTCTATTCTATTCTATTCTATTCTATTCTATTCTATTCTATTCTATTCTATTCTATTATTATTATTTCTTTTTTCTTATTTCTTCTATTATTCTATTCTATTCTATTCTATTCTATTCTATTCTATTCTCTATTCTACTCTATTCTATTCTATTCTATTCTATTCTATTCTATTCTTATTTCTTATTTCTTTTTTCTTTTTTCTTCTATTATTCTATTCTATTCTATTCTATTCTATTCTATTCTATTCTATTCTATTCTATTCTATTGTCTATTCTATTCTATTGTCTATTCTATTCTATTGTCTATTCTATTCTATTGTCTATTCTATTCTATTGTCTATTCTATTCTATTGTCTATTCTATTCTATTCTATTCTATTCTATTCTATTCTATTCTATTCTATTCTATTCTATTCTATTCTATTCTATTATTTCCTACATGCAAAGATAATGCCAGGTTTTGGAAAGGATTTCTAACTAGGCCACCTCAGGAGAACTGAACGCACTGCCTGGAATAAGGAAGCTTCATACCGCTCACTTCTTTCCTCCGGTGAACTGTTTTGAGTTGGTTCCCCCTTCAGAAGCACTCGTTTCTTCGTCAGACAACTCTGATAACATTTTATATCATTTTTTTTCTTCTTCTTCCATTCAGTCATGTCCCATTCTCAAAAGACTTCCTGGAGAGGCCTCTGCCGTTTCCTTGAGAAGGTTTTTTCAGAAGCGGTTCGCCACTGCCTCCTTCCTAGGGCTGAGAGAAAGCGGCTGGCTTTGTGTCAGCCAGCTAGCTTTGTGCCTGAGGCGAGACTAGAACTTGTGCGCTCCTGGTTTCTAAGCCTGATGATTTAATCACCACCCCAAACTTTCATTTATACGGGAACGTGCCGAACCGGGTCGTTCCCCAGCCCGCCCAGGTGCGAGACCATAGAAAGTGGTGTCTCGATGTTGGAATGGAAGATTACCCCAAGGGATCCTATGGCTGCTTTGAGATGGGAAGGATTGGGCTCTTTCATCATTTTCATTCATTCATTCATTCATTCATTCATTCATTCATTCATTCATTCATTTCCACGCCAACCCCCCGACTGATAACAACTCTGCATCATGCAGGTGCATTAAACTGAGAAGACGAGAGCTCCGTGTAAACCAGAAGACTCCCTGTGCAGTTTTGCATTTTCCCCAGTAAATTTGCCATATGCAGTCTTTGGAAACGGCTGAGATCCACGGGCCGCTGTGATTAAAATCCAATTAACGAGCTTGGCTAGTGTTTTCTTTGAGGGAAGAGGGAGAGGCAATTATTTTCGAAAAGTAGGTGGAAGGTCGGGTCGGCACAGCCCAGCCGAAGACTTTGGACCTCTCAGCTCAGCGCCCACTCAAATTAGAGAGGCAGGATGGTCTGAAGTTATTTAGATAATGGTTACCCAATTTGTCCCAGTTATGATTGCTCGATTTCCTTTTTCTTCTCTGCCGGCTGAGCTGTCAGCCCTTTTCCCCATTGGAGAGCTGGACGAGGGGAGGGATTGAGCGACCCTGACACTATTTTTGTATTGTTGGAGTTTAAACTTTGCCACATAGTAGGGGAAAAAAAAGAGGTTTTGACCGGACAGAGGGACTGAAGACCGGAGAAGAAAATAACTACGGCTCAACTCTGCGGCAACGAAAACCTTTGGGATTAGAAACATTGGCCAAAACCGAATCGAGACTGGAGAACACTCTCACAAGTAAGTAAGGCGGTGCAATCTCATTTTCCCCCCCTCCAAATTAGTTCGCTAGGTTCCATTTTTGGAAACAAGCGCAGGACAAATAAGAGGTCAGAGGTCAGGACTGGGTGCAGAGAAGAGCAACAGGCGCTAAGCGAGGGCTACATGAAGATAAGTCTGCTAATCAGAAGGCGACAGACAAGCAAACAAACTTTGTAGCTTTCACAAAAGCTTCCTTGGATCAGAAGGACCCCCAAACTACTCACATTTCTACAGTGTTTTTATTACATTTTGTCCCCCCCCAAACCTGGAAATATCTTCCAAATTACTGGGTATAGTTGCTTTGTATTCGGGAGCAAACTGGAAGAATACATGTACAGAGGCTGTTAATCACGGGGTGTCTATTTTGCCAAGAATGCATTCGTTGCTATTTATTAACGGAATTGAACAGAATAACAAGAGTTGGAAGGGACCTTGGAGGTCTTCTAGTCCAACCTCCTGCTCAAGCAGAAGACCCTCTGCCATTCCAGACAAATAGCTGCCCAATCCCTTAAAGCAGGGGTCCCCAACCCCCAGTCCGTGGACCGGTATCGGGCCGCGGCATGCCAGCACAAACAAGCAAAGGCGCAGGCAGCACGCAAAACCACACAGTCTCCGGTCGGGGGAAAAGCCTTTCTCCACAGAACCGGTCCCTGGTGCCCAAAAGGTTGGGGGCCTCTGCCTTAAAGCCCGTAGTGATGGAGCACCCACAACTGGAGGCAAGGAGTTCCACTGGTTTATTGTTCTCACTGTCAGGAAGTTTCCCCTTAGTTCCAGGTTGCTTCTCTCCTTGATAAGTTTCCATCCGTTGCTTCTTGTCCTGCCTTTAGGGGCTTTGGAGAATAGCTTGACTGCCTCTTCTTTGGGGCAGCCTCTGAGATATTGGAAGAGTGCTCTCATGCCACTCCTCGTCCTTCTTTTCACTAGACTAGACCGTATATTTGAATTTATAACTTGAATTTGTAATTTGAATTTACAATTTGAATTTGTAATTTGGTTTTCGGCACACAGCTTTCCTCAAATCTTTGTGCCTGTTTCTGGAGAAAGAGAGAGCTACATCGCCGTCAAAATACAGATTCATTTCTTTACATAGACGTAGAACAGATCGGTCCGATTATCTCAGCAGGTTAGTTGACAGCGTTCTGTTTGTACAGAGCGTGTTTCTTGGTGAATCTGTCTCAGTTGCGACCGTTCCTCCATTTTTTTTAGAAACATTGTCATGTATAAACAGAGAACGGCTGCGGGACTTGGGTTTGGCTAGTCTAAAGAAAATAAGAAATAGGAGAGACATGATAGCAGCGTTCCGGCATCTGGGGGGCTGCCACAAAGACGAGGGGACCACGTTATTCTCCAAAGCACCTAAGGGCAGGACAAGAAACAATGGTTGGAAACTGATCAAAGAGAGAAGCAACCTGGAATTAAGGAGAAACTTCCTGACAGTGAGGACAATTAACCAGTGGAATAGAAGTTGCCTCCAGAAATCATGGGCGCTCCATCATTGGAGATTTTCAAGAAGAGACTAGACATTCACCTGTCTGAGATGGTATAGGTTCTCCTGCTTGAGCAGGGGGCTGGACTAGAAGACCTCCAAGGTCTATTGTATTGTATTGTATTGTATTGTATTGTATTGTATTGTATTGTATTGTATTGTATTCTATTCTATTCTATTCTATTCTATTCTATTCTATTCTATTCTATTCTATTCTATTCTATTCTATTCTATTCTATTCTATTCTATTCTATTCAGTAGTCCTCAGCTTACAATCATAATGGAGCTAGGAGTTTTCATGGTAAGTTAGGATAGTCATATGTTGAGACCAGACCTGATTTTATGACAGCTGCCTTTACAGTACTTTGTGAACACAGGGTAGAGCCAGATGCACCTCCTGGCACAGGTAAACTGGTAGAGGCAGAGCTTTCAAGGTTAGACATCCTTCATTGAAGACAAACTCTAGAATGCTGGTCCCCGTGATCAGAAATGAAGAGGCGGTTTAAAAAGGAACATGGGAATATATCTTTGAACAAATGACATTATCTGTTTGTCTTGATGGGCTTTATTTACATGAGCTGGTGAAGACTCTGCAGGATTTCAGGTGAGACTCTTCCCCCCTGCTGCCCGCCCCAAAGATGCTAACGTCTTCTGCCTGCAAAATAAAAGTAAAAAATCAGTCGGCGAGTTTTAGCTCTCCACTGTCTCTGAAAGATTTCCAAAAGATTCTGTATAAAGGAGTGGGAAGAACCTAGGTTAGGGGTAGGCAACCTTGGCAATTTTATGACTTGTGGACTTCAACTCCCAGAATTTCTGAGCCAGCATGAGGGAACTATGGCACCTTCATGACTTGTGGACTTCAACTCCCAGAATTCCTCAGCCAGCATGGGGGAACTATGGCACCCTCATGACTTGTGGACTTCAACTCCCAGAATTCCTCAGCCAGCATGGCTCAGCTTGGAAAACTCTCCCTTTTCCCTCAGCGTGGCTGGCTCAGGAATTCTGGGAGTTGAAGTCCACAAGTCATAAAAGAGCCAAGGTTGCCTACCCCTGTTCTAGGGACATATTTGAAAAACAGACATGGCACAGAGATGGAAGGAGATTTTGCCAGTCACATGATCACAAAAAGTGATCACATAACCCCGCGACATTGCGACCGTCATAAATTGGAGCCAGTTGCCAAGTGTCTGATTTTGATCACGTGACCTCGGGGAGGCTGCAACGGCCGTAAGTGTGAGAATGTGAAAACCGGTCATAAGTCACTTTTTCAGTGCCCTAGTCACTAAACAAATGCTTGTCCGTCAAGGACTACCTGTATACAATAAGCCTAGAGAAATAATTGTTCCTTTCCCATAACCTGCTTGGGTCAAACCAGTAAACCTCATCATGGTATAAAGTGATAACTGGGGTGATGGAACCAGTTAAGATGTTGACTTCGATTCTATTAACGGGTTCAACTAACTCCATGTTTAACAAGCTTGTTTGTTGGGTCCACCCAGTAGCAGTAGCTCATGAGCCAAACTCGTCCTCTTTCTCTCTCTCTCTTGCAGTTATGGCCTGCCCCAATCTTGATGGCGTGGAGTTATTGGATCTCCTCTTTGACGGCCATGATGGGGTCCTTCGCAATGTGGAGCTGGGATCCTCAGAGTCCCCTTGGATGGCGCAAGAAGGCAGAGTGAGCAGATGGCACCGGGTTGAGAACGGGGGCAAGAGCTGGGCAAGACCTAGGAACAGGGGTAGGCAACCTTGGCTCTTTCATGACTCGTAGATGTCAATACCCAGAATTCCTGAACCAGCCAGGCTGACTCAGGAATTTTGGGAGTTGAAGTCCACAAGTCATAAAAGAGCTAAGGTTGCCTACCCCTGACCTAGGAGAATAGAGTTAACTGCTCCATTCCAGCAAAAAGTATTGAAAATATCCAATGCTGAGTGCCAAACTTTATAGCCCGACACCTGGAGGTTAATATCACAAAGAAGAGGAAGTTAAACAATAGTGGTAGGATAGTTCTTTGCAGAAGAAGCACATTTACATCCCCTGAAAGGAGAAATACTGAAACGCTTCTTGTTGAAGAAATACAGAAACTTGCAACAAAACACAAATTAAGCCCAGAAAAGTGTTAGAAAGAAACTCAAAACTGCCCCATCTTGACTCTCCTTAGTATAAGAGGAAGACACGCTTTCAAGCTTTCAAAATTCAGCTATTATTGACTAAATTAGCAGAGCTCCGGTATCACTTGCAGAGTCTCTCTTTTCTTACCTGGCATATCTTGTGGGTCTGACAGTGCCCTTGACTAAAGCAATGGGTCAGTTCCCCACGGAAAATGATCTACTCATTATTTTTGCAAGCGTTAAACGGAACAGAAGTGGGGAGAAAGAGGGATACCAATCAAGGAGAATATTTGTAGCTTAGGGTTGAAATGAGGGATCATTGGTGCTCTCTGAGCTTGGTTGTTTCCTTGCAGACATTTCGTTACCCAACCTAGATAAAGCACTGATGATGTTAGCTAGTTTGTTGGAATGTATTTTTATGCAGCAACTACAATAGTAGTCAACCAGTAGATGGCAGCATTTACAAGTTTGGATCTATGCCAGTATTCTCTGCTTTTTTGTTCTGAGTAGAGTTCCCTGTTTCCTGTTACAGTTACATAGCTGAGCAGTAAAGCACATGGTGACAGTACTCTTTGTTTGCTGTATATGGTGCTATATATAAACAGAATTTCTAACAAAAACAAGCAAGTTCAGAGTACACCAAGGACGCCTCAGAGGGACACCAGCTTAATTCTGGTCTTCCATTTTACTAGATATTGTCCTTATCAGGTATTATTGCCCTCTCTGCTGTTAAGACAAAAATGGCTTATTTTTCAATGAATTGAAAACTCAGAATATCCTCTTTCTGGCCCTAGTTAAAATGGTTCAGAATGATACTAATGGCTTGTGTAACACCCAAGAGTTTTGAGTTTGCTCTGTGGAAGCTTTGCTGGTAAGAAGGTTGCTTTCTAAGGTGGCTTTTTCATGGAGAACCTCTATGTCCTGTCTGAAGGTGTTGCTGAACCCTCAAGAGAACGAGGACTTCATCAACTCCATCCTGGGAGCGGCAAACACCGTCCTAGATTCTCCAAGATGGTCTCCAGCTGCCAGTGACAGTGGCATATCTGAGGATCCACATTCCGACCAGCTGGACAGCCCTCCACATTATGTTCCAACTGGAAGCCCGGAGGCCTACTCTGATGGAAGCTCAGCCGCTGACCTGGCCTACGTCCCCTGCCAGGACTCCTGTCAAGCCTTACCGGCCCTAAACCGGCCAGCCGCCCAGCTGAGAGAGATGGATGTCTCTATAGACTTCAGTGAGTGCCCTGTTTTTTCCTTCCTGGAATGTCAAAACAAGTGAACCCCCATCGCTGGGCTGCTGGAGAGAAGGCCACACGGCGTCCACACAGGGAGAAACTTAAGCAGAGGAAACGAGTGCATAGACACCAGCTGGTCCATCGGTGTGAGCGCCAGTTTTCATCAGCCCCATTCAGTCCTTTGTCCCAAATGGCCTAGGGCACAGGTCCCCAACCTTTGGGGCATTAGGGACTGCTTCCACGGAGGGAGGCTTAAACACAGACCGGAGGGTGTGTGGTTTTGTGTGCTGCCTGCATCCCGTGGATGGGGCTTTGCGTGTTTGTGCGGACCGGTTGCAGGCATGCCACGGACCAGGGGTCAGGGACTCTGATCTAGGGTCTCCTGCTTGTGAAAGGGGGGGGGGGGAGGTTGGACTAGAACAGAGCTTTTCAACCTTGTCACCCATTCTACCACTTTTAGGATATGGCAACATCCGAGTACCACCAGTCACCTAGCAAGGTGTCAAAAACATGATGACCAAAAAAAAAAAAAAGGAAAAAAGTGATGAAGTACAGATAGTCCTTGATTTACAACAGTTCGCTTAGTGACTGTTCGAAGTTATGATGGTACTGAAAAAAGTGCCCCCCAAGCCACAGCCGAGCAAGACACCCGCCTGCCCGCCCGGTGGCGCTCTTCCTCCTGTCCGAGGTTTTCATTGTTGTGAGCATTTCTGTTGAGGATTGGCAGTGGGGGTGGGGGGGGTGGGGGATTGGTTTTTATTCCCCCCCCCCTCTGCTGGGTGGTTGCAGCAGGTTTTGGTCACTTCACATGACCCTGGGACACTGTGACCGTCATAAATATGAATCAGTTGCCAAGCATCTGAATGTAAATCATAAGACCCTGCAGATGCTGCAACATTCCAGCTGATCGGCGCTTCTTCTGGGCTCAGCGGAAGCGCCGGGATCAGCGCTGAGCTCCAGCTGGATCCTGGCGCTGATCCTGGCGCTTCCGCTGAGCCCCGACAGCCCTGCAGCTCCAGCTGTCTCTCGCTCAGGCTTGTGCGGTGCTGCCACCAGTTCAGCTCATTCCCCTCCCCCACTACCACTTTTCTAGGATGGTCGCGTACCACTTGCCAGGTGCCGATGTACCACAGGTGGTACCCGTACCACTGGTTGAAAAGCCCTGGACTAGAAGACCTCCAAGTTCCCTTCCAACTTTGTTCTGCTAAACAGAGAGAAGGAAAAACGAGAATGACAGCTCAAAACACACAGAGGGTATATGATAGCATTACATATGATATATATGTCGACAGATTACGGGCAGTTAGCCCAAAGAAACAAGATCTATAAATTGGCTTCTGCAGGATACATTTAGTCCTCGACTTACAGCCACAACTGAGCCCCAAATTTATGTTGCTAAGCGAAACAGTTGTTCAGCGAATTTTGCCCCAGTTTACGACTGTCCTTGCTACATTTGTGAAGCAAATCACTGCAGTTATTAAATTTGTAACGCCGTTGTCAAGGGAATATGGCTTTCCCATTGACTTTGCTGGTCAGAAGGTTGCAAAAGGGGATCACATGATTTCCCCCCCCCCCCCCGGGACACTGCGACCATCATAAATAGGATCCAGTTGCCAAGCATGTGAATGCTGCAATGGTCACAAGTGCGAAAAATAGTCATAAGTCACTTTTTTCAGTGCCGTGGTAACTTTGAGCAGTCACTAAACGAAATGTTGTAAGTTGAGGACTCCCTGACTTACAGATCCTTGATCCAACGATCCATACATTGGATTTAGTGTTAAAATAACTTTAACACTGCGATTTAACATTAAATCACCATCTAGTGGGCAGGCCGTGCATAGATATGGCTGCCCTCTCAAGAGTGAGGATAATAAACAACAACAACAACAACAACAACAACAATAATAATAATAATAATAATAATAATAATAATGATGATGATGTTGGAAGGGACCCTGGAGGTCATCTAGACCAACCCCCACTCAGACAGGAAACCCTATACAATTTTAGACAAATGGCTGTTCATTCTCTTCTTAAAAACCTCCAGTGTTGGAGCATTCACCACTTCTGGAGGCAGGTTGTTCCACTGGTTAATTGTTCTCACTGTCAGGAAGTTTCTCCTTAGTTCCAGGTTGCTTCTCTCTTTGATTAGTTTCCATCCGTTGCTTCTTGTCCTGCCTTCAGGTGCTTTGAAGAATAGCTTGACTCCCTCTTCTTTGGGGCAGCCCCTGAGATACTGGAAGACGGCTATCATGTCACACCAAGTCCTTCTCTTCATTAAACTAGACAGACCCAATTCCAGCAACCCTGTCAGGCATCCAGGTTTGAACCCCCAAAGGTCCTTCAGAGTGTACTGGAGCACAAAAATGGCCCATGTCTGTAACCCCTTAAAACATCCACCTCTTTTCCCTGAACTGCAAAAGCAGCTTCTGAGACGACAGAAGTGACATTTGATTTGCTGCCTTGAAAACAGTCCAGGAAACGGGCTGCCTCAGGACTTTCAAAATGATGGCATCCTCCATCAGATTGTAAACATATGAAGCAATATTCCCCCAAGTGAGGCTAAAATTAGGAAGAAATGGAACTTACCTTAAATGTCTTCTCCCTTTGATGGGGCAGAATCCATTGGTTGAAGTAGTGAGGTACAGATTAGCTGAAACTTGGCCCAACCGCAGCAGCTGCGAGGAGGATCTCGGCGTCCTAGTGGACCATCATGTAAACATGAGCCAGCCGTGTGCTGCAGCATCCAAAAAAGCTAATACAATCCCAGGCTGCATGAACAGAGGGATAGAATTGAGATCACGTGAAGTGTTAATACCACTTTACGATGCCTTGCTAAGATGAGACCTGTCCAGTTCTGGTCACCACATTATAAAAAAAAAAAGATGGTGAGATTCTGGAAAGAGTGCAGAGAAGAGCAACAAAGATGATCAGGGGGCGGGGCTAAAACATATGAAAAATGGTTGCAGGAATTGAGTTTGTCTAGTTTAGTGAAAAGAAGGATTAGGGGTGACATGACAGCAGTCTTCCAGTATTTGATAGGCTGCCATAGAGAAGAGGGAGTCAAGCTGTTCTCCAAAGCGCCTGAAGGCAGGACAAGAAGCAACGGATGGAAACTAGTCAAGGAGAGAAGCAACCTAGAACTAAGGAGAAATTTCCTGACTGTTAGAACAATTAATCAGTGTTACAGCTTATGTTCAGAGGTGGTGGGTGCACCATCACTGGACTTTTTAAAGAAGAGACTGGACAGCCACCAGTCTGAAATGGCATAGGGACTCATGCTTGAACAGGGTTTGGACTAGATCAGGGCTTTTCAACCAGTGGTACGGGTACCACCTGTGGTACTTTGGCACCTGGCAGGTGGTATGCGACCATCCTAGAAAAGTGGTAGCAGGGGAGGGGAATGAGCTGAACCGGTCGCAGCACCGCACAAGCCTGAGCGAGAGACGGCTGGAGCTGCAGGGCTGTCGGGGCTCAGCGGAAGAGCCAGGATCAGCGCCAGGATCCAGCTGGATCTCGGCGCTGATCCCGGCGCTTCTGCTGAGCCCAGAAGAAGCGCCGATCAGCTGGAACGTTGCAGCATCTCCAGGGTCTTGTGATTTACATTCAGACGCTTGGCAACTGATTCATCTTTATGACGGTCACAGTGTCCCAGGGTCATGTGAAATGACCAAAACCTGCTGCAAGCACCCAGCAAAGGGGGGGGGGAATAAAAACCAAACACCACCCCCCACCCCACCCCCACTGCCAATCCTCAACAGAAATGCTCACAACAATGAAAACCTCGGACAGGAGGAAGAGTGCCACCGGGCGGGCAGGCAGGCGTCTTGCTCGGCTGTGGCTTGGGGGAGGGGCATTTTTTTCAGTGCCATTGTAACTTCGAACAGTCACTAAGCGAGCTGTTGTAAGTCGAGGACTACCTGTACTTCATCACTTTTTTCCTTTTTTGTTTTGTTTTTGGGTCATCATGTTTTTGACACCTTGCTAGGCGACCGGTGTTCCTCGGATGTTGCCGTATCCTAAAAGCGGTACAGTGGGTGAAAAGGTTGAAAAGCCCTGGACTAGATGACCTCCGAGGTCCCTCCCAGTTCTGTTATTCTGTTATAAGTCAGCCAGTTGTATGGAGATTCTCCGTCATCCAGGTCACGGTTGTCCCCAAGATGCTTGTTTTTTTCATGAGGCAACTGGATTTTTGTTTCCCTTTGAAGACGTTTCGCTTCTCACCCAAGAAGCTTCTTCAGTTCTGCTCTTCCCCACCGTCCAGTTAAAGCTGAAGAAGCTTCTTGGGTGAGAAGCGAAACGTCTTCAAAGAAAAAAAGAAAAAAGTCCACTTGCCTGGTGGAAAAAAATTAGCCAGCGCTCCTCCGCCTGAGCAACTGTAAGACAAGCGGACTTCAGCTGCCCAGCATTCTCAGAGTTGAAGTCCATTCGTATTAAAGTGGCCGTGGCTGTGGCTGAGACTCCCTGGAGTAACCACTGCAACCCAGTAACCCCCCCCCAACTGCTAAGTGGAGTTTGGAACAATTAAGGTGGCCTCGGAAATGTGAGCGTGACATTTTCTTATCTTATAGACTTATCTATTCGAACAAGCCGGCCTGGTCTGATGGGTTTGGGGTTTTAACATTATTTTTTTTAACTAACTTACTACATTGGGCACAATCATTTAACTTTAAATCTTGTATCCTGTATTCTTATTTTTATTGCCCTGTACACCGCCCTGAGTCCTTCGGGAGAAGGGCGGTATATAAATCAAATAAATAAATAAATCAAATTAATTAATTAATTAATTAATTAATTAATTAATTAATTTTCATTAGACAGCAACGCGGAGCAGAAGAGCTTTTTTTTTTCCAGAATCCTAAGATCCTGATCGTTGCAAGATGGAAGCCGGGACACCAATCTAAAAAGTTTGGGCTTTTAGTGTAAAATTAACGTTTTCTTCCTCCAGGCGCGCACTGAGGTTAACTTTGTCGTTATCGAACCATCGCCGCCAGAACTCAGATTAGCGAGTAACCAGAAAAGCCTGAGTGACCTCTGAGGTGTGGCCGTCAGTCAGATAAGAGAATAATGTACTGGAAGAACAAACTTTTATCTGCTGCAAAGCAGTTCCCGTGTAGATTGAAAAGCTGGATTTTATTTTTATTTTTTTCCGTTCCCTAACCAGCACGTTCCTTCCTTAATTTCTTTTGCAGATATGTGGACTGCTGGGTTTTACCCAGAGGAGATGCAAGTAGCAGATGCCACCCATCAAAATCCACCCTCCTGCACGCTCACCATTAAGGACCTGCTTCTTTCAACCAACTCTGAAATGGCAAGTTTTTCGGTCGTAATGAGGACGATGGAGATTTTTTAAAAAAAAATTCCATTTATATCCCGCCCTTCTCCGAAGACTCAGGGCGGCTTACAAGCTTAGCAGTAGCCTTCATTCTATGTATATGCCTGCTTATTAGGGCTTTCACACACACCCCAAGCGGCATTATTACAAAGTCAGCTTAATTGCCCCCAACAATCTGGGTCCTCATTTTACCTACCTCGGAAGGATGGAAGGCTGAGTCAACCTTGAGCCTGGTGGGATGCGAACCTGTACTAATTGCCGGCAGCTGGTGTTACTTAAGGAGGCATTAGCCCACTGCTCCACCAAGAATCCACTGCTCCACCAAGATATGAGCCAGCCGTGTGCTGCAGCTGCCAAAAGAGCCAACGCAGAGCTAGGCTGCATTAACAGAGGGATAGAATCATAATCATAATAGTAAAGTTGGAAGGGACCTTGGAGGTCATCTAGTCCAACCCCCTGCTCAGGCAGGAAACCCTATCCCATTTCAGACAAATGGCTGTCCAGTCTCTTCTTAAAAACTTCCACTGTTGGAGCATTCCCAGCTTCTGGAGGCAGGTTGTTCCACTGGTTAATTGTTCTCACTGTCATGAAATTTCTCCTTAGTTCTAGGTTGTTTCTCTCCTTGGTTAGTTTCCATCTGTTGCTTCTGGTCCTGCCTTCAGGCGCTTTGGAGAATAGCTTGACTGCCTCTTCTTTGGGGCAGACCCTGAGATACTGGAAGACTGCTATCATGTCACCCCTCGTCCTTCTCTTCATTAAACTAGACCAGGGGTAGGCAACCTCAGCTCTTTTATGACTCATGGACTTATGACTCATGGACTTCAACTCCCAGAATTCCTGAGCCAGCTTGGCTGGCTCAGGAATTCTGGGAGTTGAAGTCCATGAGTCATAAAAGAGCCGAGGTTGCCTACCCCTGAACTAGACATGCCCAATTCCAGCAGCTGTTCCTTATATCAAGATCTTGTGAAGTGTTAATGCCACTTTAAAATGCCATGGTGAGACCACACTTGGAATACGGCATCCAGTTTTGGTCACCACGATGTAAAAAAGATGTTGAGACTCTAGGAAAAAAAAGTGCAGAGAAGAGCAACAAAGATGATAGGGGGAATGGAGGCTAAAACATACAAGGAACGGTTGCTGGAATTGGGGATGTCTAGTTTAATGAAGAGAAGGACCAGGGGGGACATGATAGCAGCCTTCCAGTATCTCAGGGGCTGCCCCAAAGAAGAGGGAGTCAAGCTATTCTCCGAAGCCACAAGAAGCAACAGATGGAAACTAATCAAGGAGAGAAGCAACCTGGAATTAAGGAGGAATTTCCTGACAGTGAGAACAATTAACCAGTGGGATGACTTGCCTCCAGAAGTTGTGGGTGCTCCATCACTGACAATTTTTTAAAAGAGACTAGACTACTGCCTGTCGGGCATGGTATAGTAAATAAATTTGGGCCTAGAGCACAGAAAACGAAGGCTTATAGCAGAGGTCTTCAAACTTGGCCCTTTGATGACTTGTGGACTTCAACTCCCAGAATTCCTCAGTTGGCCATTTTGATGAAACTGCAGGCTTGGATCCAGACCAGGGGTCTTCAAACTTGGCTCTTTGATGACTTGTGGACTTCAACTCCCAAAATTCCTCAGCCAGGCATGCCTGGCTGAGGAATTCTGGGAGTTGAAGTCCACAAGTCATCAAAGGGCCAAGTTTGAAGACCCCTGGTCCCGGGTCTCCTGCTTGAGCAGTGGGCTGGACTAGAGGACCTCCGAGGTCCCTTCCAACTCTGTTATTCCATATTCTTTGATGGGGATATCTAGAAACCCAGTTTATTTTTTATTTTTAATGGTTATTTCTAAGAACATTGAAGATGCTTCTTCCAGGTCAGATCATTCTTACCTTGTGCTGTTCTAGCACCAGCAGGCTGTCAACTCCGCAGGGATGAGGCAAACCCCCGGGACTTGCCAGGAGCTGATGCTGACAGAGGATGAGAAGAAATTGCTGACTAAGGAAGGTGTGACTCTTCCAAGCCAGCTCCCTCTCACCAAGGTAAGCAGCGCTGAGGCCGTGCTTTTTCTCAAATGCTATTGGGGATTACTAATTAATACAGGTAGTCCTCAGACCTACGACCGCAATCGAGCCCAAGGTTTGCATCGCTCAGCAAGAAAAGTTGTTCGGTCAGTTTGTCCCATTTCACGACATTTTTGCCACAGCTAGTAAGCGAGTCAGGCCGTCGTTAAGTGAATTAGGCCATCGTTAAGTGAATTAGGCTGTCGTTAAGCGAATTTGGCTTCCCCCCCTTGAGTTTTCCCAGCTGAGAAGGTTGCAGATGGTGATCATGTGACCGCTAGGTGCAACTACCATTTAAAAACTTGCCACCTGCCCAAATTAATGGTTCTTAAGTGAATCGGGCTTCCCCATCGGCTTTTTTTTATTTTTTAAATCCCATTTATATCCCGCCCTTCTCCGAAGACTCAGGGCGGCTTACAATCTAAAGCACAAATCAGTGTGCTTAGCAATAGCCTTCATTCTATGTATATGCCTGCTTGTTAGGGCTTTCACACACACCCCAAGCGGCATTATTACAAAGTCATCTTAATTGCCCCCAACAATCTGGGTCCTCATTTTACCTACCTGGGAAGGATGGAAGGCTGAGTCCACCTTGAGCCTGGTGGGACTCGAACCTGCACTAATTGCAGGCAGCTGGTGTTACTTAAGGAGGCATTAGCCCACTGCTCCACCAAGGGTCTTCGCTCTTTGCTTGTCAGAGGGTCACAAAGGGGGAAATCACATGACCCTAGGACACTGCAACCGTCATAAATATGAGTCAGGTGCCAAGTGTGTGAATTTCGAGCACGTGACCGTGGGGAAGCCGCAACAGCTGCAAGTGTGAAAAACAGCCATACATGACTTTTTCCCAGTGCTGTTGTAATTTTGAACAGACAAATTGTCGTAAGTCAAGGGCCACCTGTATCGCAACCGCTCTGAACCACACCGACTGGAAAAATACTGGTCCTCTTGTCCAGAATGAACACAATGAGAATGTCATGGATGTACTTTTTGAAATGAAGAGATTAAGTCATTGCACATTATCTCCCAAAGGGACCAAAAAAAAAAAAACCTCCTCGAATTTGATAGAAAAAGAAATGGATGTAGTTAAAAACAAAACGGCTAGCTAAGGTGGATCTCTTTGCACCGGCAGTACGAGGAACGCATTCTCAAGAAGATCCGTAGAAAGATCCGGAACAAGCAATCAGCTCAGGAAAGTCGCAAGAAACGGAAGGAATACATTGACGGTTTAGAAAGCCGGTATGTTATTTCCCCACTTTTCACCTCCCTTATCCTTTTGAGTTTGATCTTGCTGAAAGAAAAATCAGGTCCGGTTCCGAGTTGGGAATAAAATGGAGGCTGCTTTTGAAAGGTGGTTTCTGTTTGTCGACGAGCAGAACCAGCAACAGCCTGCAGTTCTGGGGCAGCTGACCAAATGGAGTGGAGAGTAGGCGGGTTTTTATGGGGATCTGAGACTTCGAAGTGGAAATGTGTCTGAGTCATGCAATGAGGGGGGGCTTTTGCATCTTTTGCTAGTCTAAATGCTGGTGGGTTAATCCTGTTATGTCCTAAAGGTCATGCCCTATCCTTAGAATTGGGGTGGGGGAACGTAAATTCTTAATCCCATCCACCGTGGGGGTTGAAGGCGTTTTCTTTACGAACAGGTTGGCCCCAGTCTTTCATAATAGGAACGAAATATCCATCTCTAAAGACTTGAGGCCTCTGGTTGAGGCTGTTAAGAAAGACTGGGGCTGCTTTCTGCCTTGGTTAAGACTTTTCTCCATTTCTCCTTTGGGGAAATATAATATTCTGCCCCTTTGTAATATTCCCCCCAAATATTTCATTCTCAGTGGTGTGTGTGTGTGTGCACGAGTGCATTCTTACCACAATCTGATCATCAACAAGCTAAACTGGAACATGGATCAAAGTTTCTTGGTTCTGAACACGCAGATGTTGTAAAAAAGAAACAAAAAAAATAATAATGACCAGAACTGCAGTTACCTAAGGAGAGGCTACGATGTTCCTCCTCCTGTTCTTGTGATGCTCAGGAATATCCCCACAGGCTCATTGCATCCATACGTTTAGAATTGGCGAGATCTTTAGTCACCATCCTACTCCAGCCTCTGGATCACTTTCTCCTTCTACTAAGCTACATCAGGCCGGAGAACTTTAAAAAAAGACGAATAAACCAGCTGGAAATTAAGTCGTTTCCTCTCTCTTCACCTCGGTTGCCCTTTTGATTTCAGGATGTCGGCTTGCACAGCCCAGAACCAGGAGCTCCAACGCAAAGTGGTTCACCTGGAGAAGCAGAACTTGTAAGTGGCGCAGTGGCCCCCGTTCCACGGGGTGCTCAGGCAATGTGGCAATTGGGTGAAGTTTCAAAACAAGCCTGAATAGAGGTAGTCCTCAATTGGCACAATTGGGAGCAGAATTTCCTTTGCTAAGCAAGGCCACTTTGTTCAGCGAGTTGCGCCCAACTTTACACACCCTTTTTCGCCACCGTTGATTGTAAGCCGAGGATTACCTATACTGGAATAGAATAGAATAGAATAGAATAGAATAGAATAGAATAGAATAGAATAGAATAGAATAGAATTTTTATTGAGAATTGGAATAGAATAGAATAGAATAGAATAGAATAGAATAGAATAGAATAGAATAGAATAGAATAGAATAGAATAGAATAGAATAGAAAATATGGGATGGAATGGAATGGAATGGAATGGAATAGAATAGAATAGAAAATATGGAATAGAACAGAATAGAATAGAATAGAATAGAATAGAATAGAATAGAATAGAATAGAATATGAAATAGAGTGGAATAGAAAATAGAATAGAATAGAGTAGAATATGAATAGAATAGAATAGAATAGAATAGAATAGAATAGAATAGAAGAATAGAATAGAATAGAAAATATGGAATGGAATGGAATGGAATGGAATAGAATAGAAAATATGGAATGGAATGGAATGGAATGGAATGGAATGGAATGGAATAGAATAGAAAATATGGAATGGAATGGAATGGAATGGAATGGAATAGAATAGAATAGAATAGAATATGAAATAGAGTGGAATAGAATAGAATAGAATAGAATAGAATAGAATAGAATAGAATAGAATAGAATAGAATAGAATAGAAAATATGGAATGGAATGGAATGGAATAGAATAGAAAATATGGAATGGAATGGAATAGAATAGAATAGAATAGAATAGAATAGAATAGAATAGAATAGAATAGAATAGAATAGAAAATATGGAGTGGAATGGAATGGAATAGAATAGAAAGAATGGAATGGAATGGAATAGAATAGAATAGAATAGAATAGAATAGAATAGAATAGAATAGAATAGAATAGAATAGAATAGAAAATATGTAATGGAATGGAATGGAATAGAATAGAATAGAAAATATGGAATGGAATGGAATGGAATAGAATAGAATAGAAAATATGGAATAGAATAGAATAGAATAGAATAGAATAGAATAGAATAGAATAGAAAATATGGAATAGAATAGAATAGACTAGACTAGAATAGAATAGAATAGAATAGAAAATATGGAATAGAATAGAATAGAATAGAATAGAATAGAATAGAATAGAATAGAATAGAATAGAATAGAAGCTGAAAGGGACCTTGGAGGTCTTCTAGTCCAGCCCCCTGCTCAAGCAGGAGAACCTATATCATTTCAGACAAGTCTAGTCTCTTCTTAAAAATCTCCAGGGATGGAGATGGGCCTCCCCTCCCCCAGTGTGCTTGGCATTCACTGAATCAGTAGAAGAAATTCTGGCCTGGTTAAATTTCCTGAATTTGCCCTCTCCTCCCCACAAAACCTGATCCTAATGGGGACCCTCGTTCTCCTCCTCCATTTTTCCCCAGGTCTCTCCTGCAGCAGCTGAAGAAACTCCAGACCATTGTGATGCAATCCAGCGGCAAGGCTGCCCAAACGAGCACCTGTGTGGCGGTACGTCGGGGATTGTGTACGCCCGTGCGTGGGCAGATTATGGCTAGTCCTTGATTTAGGGCCACAGTGGAGCCCAAAATTTATGTTGCCAAGGGAGACAGTCGTTAAGTGAGTTGTGCCCCACTTGACGGAGCTTTCTTGCCACAGTTGTTATGCGAATCCCTGCAGTTGTCAAGTCAGTAACGTGACTGTTCAGTGACTCTGGCTTCCCCATTGAGTGGAAGGTCGCAAAAGTGGATCGCGCGACCCTCCCCCCCCGGGGACACGGCGACGGTCATAAGTATGAGCCAGTTGCCAAGCGTCTGAATTTTGATCACGTGATCCCTATCGTAAGTGTGAAAAACGGTCCTATGTCACGTTTTTTTAATTTTAATTTTAATTTTAATTCCATTTATATCCCGCCCTTCTACGAAGACTCAGGGCGGCTTACAAGCTTAGCAGTAGCCTTCATCCTATGTATAGGCCTGCTTATTAGGGCTTTCACACACACCCCAAGCGGCATTATTACAAAGTCATCTTAATTGCCCCCAACAATCTGGGTCCTCATTTTACCTACCTGGGAAAGATGGAAGGCTGAGTCGACCTTGAGCCTGGTGGGACTCGAACCTGCACTAATTGCAGGCAGCTGGTGTTACGTAAGGAGGCATTAGCCCACTGCTCCACCAAGGCTCCTTTTTCAGGGCCGTTGTAACTTCGGTCACTAAACGTTGTAAATTGTAAGTTGAGAACTACCTGTACAGGAATAACGGTGCCTAACTAATTTTTTTTTCCTGGGCAATTTAGCACGAGAGAGACTGCAGTGGCTTTTGAAACCATGTGTTGTTGTTGTTTTTAAAAAAAATTGGCACCTTTCAGACATGTGGATTTCTTTCCAGTCATTTGCACGTATCCCTCAATAATTTACACCTTTTTTTGCTGGCTTCCAGTGTTTACGTAAGGTCCCCCCCCAAAAAAATGCCCATTGGGGAAAATAGACTGACTTAACGACTGATGCTCTTCACCTAACAACCACGCTGTGTGCTTATCGCTTGCCACAAAAATGTCCCCCCCAAAAATTGGATCTGGCCTCAATTTGGTGGAGCAGTGGGCTGATGCCTCCTTAAGTAACACCAGCTGCCTGCAATCAGTGCAGGTTCGAGTCCCACCAGGCTCAAGGTTGACTCAGCCTTCCATCCTTCCGAGGTAGGTAAAATGAGGACCCAGATTGTTGGGGGCAATTAAGCTGACTTTGTAATAATGCCGCTTGGGGTGTGTGTGAAAGCCCTAATAAGCAGGCATATACATAGAATGAAGGCTACTGCTAAGCTTGTAAGCCGCCCTGAGTCTTCGGAGAAGGGTGGGATATAAATGGAATTTTTAAAAAAATTTACAACTACAATGACTTCCAAGGGTAATTCCAGGCTGAGTCCCAGTCGTAAGTCGAGGACTATTCTACAGACTCTTGCCACCTTAACCCAGAGGACTGTAGCAACTGGGGTCAGAGGAAGAGGGATGGGAAGAGCAAGCCAGTGGGACGACGTGCCTCCAGACGTTGTAGATGGCTCCACAAACACTGAAGGGTTTTAAGAAGAGATTAGACAGCCGTTTGTCCAGAATACTATAGGGTTTCCTGCTTAGGCAGAGGGTTGGACTAGAAGACCTCCAAGGTCCCCTTCCAACTCTCTCATTCTGTTCTGATGCCTCTAGGATGGGTGGAGAGCGCTTCGCTTCCACAGTGGGGGAAGTCCCTAATTTAAGAGGCGATGGATCAAAAGTACCTCCAGCCCCATTTTCTATCCCCAGTGGGGCCAGGGGAACTCATCCATATAGGGTAGGGGTCTTCAAACATGGCCCTTTTATGACTCGTGGGCTTCAACTTCCAGAATTCCTCAGCCAGGCACACTGAGATTTGATCTTGATGGAAGAGTGGAATGGAGTGGAGTGGAGTGGAGTGGAGTGGAGTGGAGTGGAGTGGAGTGGAGTGGAGTGGAGTAGAGTAGAGTAGAGTAGAGTAGAGTAGAGTAGAGTAGAGTAGAATAACAGACTGGGAAGGGACCTTGGAGGTCTTCCAGTCCAACCCCCCCCCACTCAAGCAAGAAATCTATACAATTTCAGAGGCATAGTTGTCTAATCTCTTCTTAAAAACCTCCAGTGTTGCAGCATTCACCACTTCTGGAGGCAGGTTTTTCCACTGGTTAATTGTTCTGTCAGGAAGTTTCTCCTTAGTTCCAGGTTGCTTCTCTCCTTGACGAGTTTCCATCCGTTGCTTCTTGTCCTGCCTTCCGGCGCTTTGGAGAACAGCTTGACTGCCTCTTCTTTGGGGCAGCCCCTGAGATATTGGAAGGCTGCTATCATGTCCCCCCTGGTCCTTCTCCTCATTAAACTAGACATGCCCGATTCCTGCAACCCTTCTTCGCATGTTTTAGTATCCAGTCCCCTAAGGGGAGAACAACGGAATAAGAACAGACTGTCAAGAGTCGGAAGGGACCTTGGAGGTCTTCTAGTCCAACCCTCTGCTCAAGAAAGATACCAGCGTCTTTTTATTTGCTCCTCAGGTTTTGTTGCTTTCCTTTGCTCTGATCATCTTCCCGTCCATTGGCCCTTTCACCCGCAACAAGGCCGAGACTGGGGGCGACTTTGTACCTGTGCGAGGTGAGCAAGGAGGCTGTGTAGGTGGGCGGGCATCTGGGCAAGGAGGAGAGGAGACAGCGAAGTTAGCTGGAGCAGGCTGTCCCCTGGCCTAATTGGCAATGCTAGCAGGAAAGTTGATGATTAATCCTGACAAAGAGCCCAACGTTGATTAGGCTGATTCACGCAACCCCCCCCCCCGCTTCAAGTCAGAAGTCCGTGAGCTGCGCTGAGGAATTCAGCTCTACGTGGAGAGGAACGTGCTGAGGAACCAACCCACGCCGCCTCCGTCTCGTGAGCTTTAAGCCCAAATATACGAACCGATCTCCCAAGCGAGAGAAAGGAAAAGATGGACTCGCCACCAGATTCCCAAGGAGCCATCTTTGGATCCCAAGGATTTATAGAGGCGTAGATAACTTCTGGGGACACGGTGGCTCAGTAGGTTAGGACGCTGAGCTCGTCAATTAGAAGATTGGCAGTTTGGTGGGTCGAATACCGAGTGCCGCATAGCAGAGTGAGCGCCTGTTACTTGTCCCAGCTTCTGCCAACCTAGCAGTTCGAAAGCACGTAAAAAGGCAAGTAGAAAAATAGGGACCACTGTGGTGGGAAGGTAACAGCGTTCCGTGCGCCTTTGGCGTCTAGTCATGCCGGCCACATGACCACGGAGACGTCCTCGGACAAGCACTGGCTCTTCGGCTTTGAAACGGAGATGAGCACCGGCCCCTAGAGTCGGAAACGACTAGTACGCACGTGCGGGGGAACCTTTACCTTTACCTTTAAGATAACTTCTGCTTATATCACCGAGTCGAATCCGTGTGTTTGAAGTTCCTAGCTTAGGTGAGTTTTGCCCAGCCAGGAGACAGCCCAGACTTTTAACAGCTTAAAAGCAGCAATGTCTTAATTTTGGTGACTTTTAAGAATTCAGGGAATTGGAAGTCCACAGGTTTTAAAGTTGGCCCGGTCAGATAGCGCTGGCTTAAAGAGAGAAGAAAGTTCAGTCAGGTCAACTAAAAAATAAGATCAAAAGTTGGATTACCCAACTGAAAGATAACTTCTACTTATTTCTTAACTGCTGTGAGTTTTGCCCAGGCAGGATACATCGGGGGGGGGGGGGGAGCCCAGAATTTTAATAGCTTAAAACAGGGGTGTCCAACCTTTACAACTTTTAAGATTTGTGGAGTTCCCCAGGTGTGGCTGGAGAATTCTGGGAATTGAAGTCCACAGGTCTTAAAGTCACCAAGGTTGGCTTAAAAGGAGAAAATAGTTCAATCAGGTCAACTGAAAAACATGTTCAAAACTAGAATAGAGTAGAAAATAATAGAATAGAATAGAATAGAATAGAATAGAATAGAATAGAATAGAATAGAATAGAACAGAATAGAACAGAATAGAATAGAATAGAATAGAATTACAGGATAGAATAGAATAGAATAGAATAGAATAGAATTACAGAATAGAATAGAATTAGAATAGAAATAGAATAGAATAGAATAGAATAGAATAGAATTAGAATTAGAATAGAAATAGAATAGAATAGAATAGAATAGAATAGAATAGAATAGAATTACAGGATAGAATAGAATAGAATAGAATAGAATAGAATAGAATAGAATAGAATAGAATTACAGGATAGAATAGAATAGAATAGAATAGAATAGAATAGAATAGAATAGAATAGAATAGAATTACAGAATAGAATAGAATTAGAATAGAATAGAATTACAGAATAGAATAGAATTAGAATAGAATAGAATAGAATAGAATAGAATAGAATAGAATAGAATAGAATAGAATAGAATAGAATTACAGGATAGAATAGAATAGAATAGAATAGAATTACAGAATAGAATTACAGAATAGAATTAGAATAGAATAGAATAGAATAGAATTACAGAATAGAATTACAGAATAGAATTAGAATAGAATAGAATAGAATAGAATTACAAATAGAATAGAATAGAATAGAAATACAGAATAGAATAGAATAGAAATAAAGAATAGAATAGAATAGAAATACAGAATAGAATAGAATAGAATTAAAGAATAGAATAGAATAGAATAGAATAGAATAGAATAGAATAGAATAGAATAGAATAGAATAGAATAGAATAGAATAGAATTACAGGATAGAATAGAATAGAAATACAGAACAGAACACAATAGAATAGAACAGGACAGGACAGGATAGAATAGAATAGAAAAAGAGTTGGAAGGGACCAAGGAGGTCTTCTAGTCCAACCCCCTGCTGAGGCAGGAAACCCTACACCAGACATGTCAAACACAAGCCCCGGGGGCCGGATCCGGCCCGCGAAGTGGTTTCATGTGGCCCGCAAAGCCATCCTGGAAACAGTGAGGGAACGGCCCCCGCTGCCTTGGCCCTGGCCCAGAGACCCTCCTTCTGCCAGAGACCCTCAGATCTGTCCCACTCCTGCCCAGGCCCCCATAGGCACCCTTGATGCCAACGATGTAGAGCTGGCCATGCCCACCCAGTAGGCCATGCCCACTCTAGCCACGCCCACCCAGTAGGCCACACCCACCTTGGCCATACCCACCTGGCCCCTTGAGGGCAACCGCAATGCTCCATGAAATTGAGTTTGACACCCCTGCCCTACACCATTTGAGACTTCTACCAAGGCAAGTGGCGCAAGGCAAGGCAAGTGTAGAGATTAGTAGGGAAGGCAATGGACGGTCCCTTAAGAATCCATCCTTTGCCCTTCGCCCCATCCCTTGTGTGCAGCTGTCCTTCATGTTCTATGTCCCCCTCTCTTCCCCCCCCCAGTTTTTTCTAGGTCCCTCAACAACGACGCATCCTCTAGAATTGTCCACTCCCTGGGCAAAGAGGCCGAGCAGGGTGGGCAGGAAAGCCTCTGGAAGGAGCCAGCTCCCAGCACAGGCCACGCTCCCAGCACCTTCATCCGAGATCTCCTGAGGCTTCAGAAGGAGAGCAACCACACAGGGCTCTTCCCAGAAGGCAGAGCTGCATCTTTGGAAGGACTCAGGCCTGGCGTTCCCTATTCGGGCCCAAATTTGACCTCGGTGGCATGGACTGAATCGGAGCAGCCTGGAAAAGGGGTCTTGGAGCAGACGGAGGAGCTGTGACTTCCCATCGGGCTGCTTCCTCTCCCTCGCTGGGCCGGTGGGAACTAAACCAGGATGGGGGGGGATGGGGAGACTGTGTGTATGTGTGCGTGCGTGCGTGCATGCAGCAGTATTGTGTCTCTCCTATTCAGGGGGGACGGGGGACAAATGTGAAAGAGAGTCGCAGTGTGCGTGAGAGAGAGAGAGAGCAAGGCTTGGGGGCTGAATCCTCCTGGGTTATTTAGGGACCCCCTGAAAAAGACAGGACGTGCCCCGGTTCTCCTCTTCCATTTTTAAAACGGGGTGTGTGTGTGTGTGTGCGCGTGTGTGTTTCTCCAGGACGGGTTTCTCAGCAGATCTGTAGTCGTGGATCCTTAACTGCACTTACCGCAAAGCGTGTCACATCCCCACGTCCCTTGTAGAGCTAAGGGCTTCAGGTGTTTATTATAGGGAAGATGGAGTTTGAAATCTGATTATTATTATTATTATTATTATTTTGCTGAGCCTTTTTGGCTCCTGAGATTTCTGTTCATCTGGTGTGCAGTGATGATGAATGAAAAACGTGCTTTTCTTTCCTTTTTTTAGAAGGGGTGGGGGGAAAAGAGAGTCAAAGCTGAAATGTACAGTTACCCCTTACAGCTTTGCCCCCTCCGTTATGCCCACACCCGAGCCCCCAACTTTGTATTTCGAGTGAGTTTTGCCCCACCTTACGACTTTTCTTGCCGCGGTTGTTAAGTGAATCACTGCCGTTGTTAAAGAGAGCGACACGGTTGTGAAGCGAATCTGGCTTCCCCGTTGCCTTTGCTTGTCCGAAGCTTGCAAAAAGGGGATCATCACAGCCGTCGTAAATGCGAACCAGTGGCCAAGCATCTGAGATTTTTTGACCACGTTGAGTGTGGAAAAACAGGTCGCAAGTCACTTTTTTGTGACTTTGAACGGTCGCTAAATGAACGGCGGCTAAGTGGAGGGCCACCTGTATATAATTTTTCCGTTGAAAGGTTAAGAGTCCAGAAAGGGAACAACGCTTCATTCAATTCGGCCTCTGCTCTCTTTACTTTTTAAAAAACAACAACTTAAAAACAGGAATATAAAAATGCAACCTGCCTCTATAATAAACTGATAATGGAATGCAGAAAAGACGGGGGGGCCGCGTTTCTCCTCCTCTCCAGATGGCCGATGCTGTGAGTTGCACGTTTGATTATGTAATGGAAAACGGCTGGTGTTCCGGCAAGCTCAAAACAGCTTTGGGGAGGCGTCTGTTCAGATTATTTTCTTTTGCGTTTGGTGAACTGCCGCTTTTCGGCCCCCACGGTTTGGCGGCTTTCTCTTCTAAGAGCTCAAGCGTGGGGGCGGTTTGGTTCGACAGGTGACTCTGCATCTGCTAGGATGAAATCCAAGCACCAAAAGCTAGCTGGGAGCTTTTCGCCGTCTCAGATGTCCTTCTTGTTCCCAACATCCGGATTTATTTTCTCTCTGGGAAAGCAGCCGTGGATTTATTGGTGTAGTTATCTACATGCCAAGAAGGCCTTGGGAGAAGGTGAAAGACAAGATGCTGCCAAGGGAACAGCCAGATAAGAGAGGGCTTAGCCTCCAGCGGCCTAAAGGGTGGAGAACAAGCTCCGAAGAGACCCTCCCTAAACTCTCAGGCTTTAAAAGAGAGGAGGGAGGGGAGAAATGCTGCCAAGGGAACAGCCAGATAAGAGAAGGCTTAGCCTGCAGCTGCCTAAAGGATGGAGAACAAGCTCCGAAGAGACCTCCCTAAACTCTCAGGCTTTAAAAGAGAGGAGGGAGGGGAGAAATGCTGCCAAGGGAACAGCCAGATAAGAGAGGGCTTAGCCTCCAGCGGCCTAAAGGGTGGAGAACAAGCTCCGAAGAGACCCTCCCTAAACTCTCAGGCTTTAAAAGAGAGAAGGGAGGGGAGAAATGCTGCCAAGGGAACAGCCAGATAAGAGAAGGCTTAGCCTGCAGCTGCCTAAAGGATGGAGAACAAGCTCCGAAGAGACCTCCCTAAACTCTCAGGCTTTAAAAGAGAGGAGGGAGGGGAGAAATGCTGCCAAGGGAACAGCCAGATAAGAGAAGGCTTAGCCTGCAGCTGCCTAAAGGATGGAAAACAAGCTCAGGAGAGACCCTCCCTAAGTTCTCAGGCTTTAAAAGAGAGGAGGGAGGGGAGAAATGCTGTTTAGAGAATGGCCAGATAAGAGAAGGCTTAGCCTGCAGCAGCCTAAAGGGTGGAGAACAAGCTCTGAAGAGACCCTCCCTAAATTCTTAGGCTTTAAAAGAGAGGGGGGGGGGAAAATGCTGCTAAGGGAACAGCCAGATAAGAGAAGGCTTAGCCTGCAGCTGCCTAAAGGGTGGAGAACAAGCTCTGAAGAGACCCCCCCCCTAAATTCTTAGGCTTTAAAAGAGAGGAGGGAGGGGAGAAATGCTGCTTAGAGAACAGCCAGATAAGAGAAGGCTTAGCTTGCAGCTGCCTAAAGGGTGGAGAACAAGCTCCGAAGAGACCCCCCCCCCCCAAATTCTTAGGCTTTAAAAGAGAGGAGGGCTGGAAATGCTGCTAAGGGAACAGCCAGATAAGAGAAGGCTTAGCCTGCAGCTGCCTAAAGGGTGAACAAGCTCTGAAGAGACCCTGTAAAAGGGAGAGGGAGTGGGGAGAAAGGCTGCTTAGGAATCAGATAAGAGAGGGCTTAGCCTGTGGCTGCATAACAGGTCAAGAAAAAGGATCCCCCCCTAGTTCCTTGGGATGTAAAGCAAAGAGTTGCTGGTTAGGGAAGAGTCAAACAAGAGGCAGCCTAGCCCTCTGCTGCATAACGGGCTGAGAAAGGGACTCAGAAGGAGGGGAACACCCCCCACCCCCAGTTTCTCAGGCTGTGAAAGAGACAGCAGGAGATTGGTGCTTTCAGACTTGCACGATTCTGTTAATGTAGCTTTACATTGGAATAGAATTAGCTTGTCTGGTCAGTTTTTCCCATCTGGTTTGCCTGGTAAGATTGAAAGCCCTGGTTTCGCATGATCTAACAAAAGTAAGGGAAAGATGCCTAGTAACAGGAACGTGGGGACCCAGAGCCTTGATCCGGAAGACGTAGGAGCAGGGAGGTCCACAGGAAAGGTGGCTGGTGAATGGGTGGAGCTTTGTATACCATCATCCTCACCCTCTTGGTTTTTTATTTTTTGAGCCCATCCTGCAGTCAGCCCTGGGTACATATTGAGCGCTCCTGAGCTGATTTTGAAGGATTGGGGGACGGTCCGGGATGAGAACTTGCAACGTGTGTCCCTTTGCAGCCCTGAAAACGCTAGAAGCCGGAGAACAAAAGACCGGAGCTAACGTCTCGCCCGTCACATGTACAATAAATGATTTGAGTTAAAAGGAACGATTGGTCGTCTGATTGATTGGATTTCCCTTTATTATTTTTTTTGCCCCCCTTTAAAGGCTGCACTGGAAAAGTAGGTAGAAAAAAAAAAACGAACAGAACAGGTGGGAAGAAGGGAGAGACCCCAAGGAGAAAAGGGGGCGCAAATTAAGACTTAATGTCCCACGCGAACAAAATATTCTGGACTGGACGCTTAGGTAAAGGGGCTTGAAAGCTTCTCCCAGATTCATAAATCACGGGTCATCCTCGCCTTATGAACAAAACTCAGCCCCAGATTTCTCTTGCTAAGCGAGACAGTTGTTTGAGTGGGCTTTGCCCCATTTTACGAGGTGTCTTGCCACAGTTGTTAAGCGAACCACTGCGGTCGTCACATTAGGAACACCACTGTAAAGCAACTCTGGCTTCCCCGTTGACTTTGCATGTCAGAAGGTCGCAAAAAGGGGATCACGGGACCTTGAGGCACGGCAACCGACATAAATATGAGTCGCCCGGCGGCTGGATGTTGATCAGGTGACCTTGGGAAGGCCGCAACAGTTGCAAGTGTGAAAAACGGTCCTGAGTCACTTTTTTCCCAGTGCCGTCGTAACTTCAGATAGTCGCCAAATGAATGGTTGTAAGTCAAGGACTTACCTGCATAAGAGCAGCCAGCCTGGGGGCTGAAAACCACGGTTCTTTTCGAGCTGCAGATTTCCACCGGGAACAACCCGGCTGCCGCCTTATTGACAGAGACGGCACAATTTTGTTTCCTCGGCATGCGACAACCTCGGAGAGCCCCTTTAAGTGGCTTTAATGGGATAAGACCCCCGCCTTTTCCAAAGACCACCGACCTTGGCGGGTGGCTGTCAGTAGTCCCCCCTCCCCCCCAATCGCCAGCCTCTATTCCTGCCGTTCCCGGCCTCACTAACCCGAGCAGTCGGGCTGTCTCGACCATTTTATTTATTCTTTTTTTAATATCAAAAAAGCTGCCATCCGATTCCTGGCAACGTGAGGCGCTGATCACGCTGCGCGAAACCTGTTCCGGGGCCGGGAAGCGAGAAACGGATCGGCGCGGGCTCTCGCTTGCCAATTTGGCCCTCGTTCAAAAATAACGCGGCAGGTCACAGGGGAGGAAGCCCGGCAGAGCCAGGATCAAAACAGCGATGGAAGGAAAGAAGAGCAGAGATTTGTAAAGGAAAAGGGAGAAAGGACGATTTGCCCTCCCTCGCTGCGGCAATATATCCTTTGTCTTTTGCTCGGATTTGGAAACTGACTAGGAGCTGGAACCAGACACTCGAGACCAAGTGAAGCACTTGGTAAACCAACCTGCTCACGCCAGAAGGCAGATTGACGTGTTTTTGGATCAGGCAGAGAAGATTAATAGCACACAAAAATAACCGCTAACCCAGCTCCTTTCTAGCACTGATGCTGTTACCTAGTTTGGTAATGAAACGTCTCTAAGAAAACCACCACGCTCAGAGCGCACCTGGGACCCCACAGAGAAGGGGGGGGTTAGTCCTCGGCTTATGACACTTGTGATCAGAATGTATGTTGTTAATCGAGACAGTTGTTAAGTGAAGTCACAAACACACACCGGTTTTACTACCTTTTTGGACGGTCATTAAACAGATCACTGCAGTTGTTAAGAGAGACACGTGCTTGTTCAATGCATCTGGCTTCTCCCATTGATGGTGCTTGTCGGAAGCCAGCCTGGGAGGATCCACAAATGTGCGATCACACAACTCTGGGACGTTGCAACCACCATAAAAACACACCCGTTGCCAAGGGTCTGAATTTTGATTGTGTGCAAGTAGCCCTCCACTTTACGACCACAACTGAGCCCCAAATTTACGTTGCTAAGCGAGAAATTTGTTAAGGACCCTTTTACCCCATCTCTTACGACTGTTCGCCCCGTTTGTTAAGTGAATCGCTGCAGTGCTTAGTCACAAGGTTGTGACGCGAATCTGGTTCCCCCATTGACTTTGCTCGTCACAAGGTCGCAAAAGGGGACCGCGGGACCCTGCAAACCGTCATAAATGTGAGTCGGTTGTCAAGCATCCGAATGCTAAATCGCTTGACTGTGGGGATGCCGCAACGGTCACAAATGTGAAAAAATGGTCGTAAGGTCACTATTTTCAGTGCCATTCAACTCTGGTCAGTAAACGAACTGTTGTAAGTCAAGGATTCCCTGTACTGTGGGAATGCTACAACACTCAAGATGTGCGATGGCCCCTTGCAAGGCGCTCTTTCAAGGCTGTCGCACTTTGAGCAGTTACTAAGTGAATGGTTGTTAAGTGTAACTTGCAACTACTGTCTTGGGGCAATGAACAGGCTAGGCTAGAATTAGAATAATTAAAGAACGGAATAGAATAGGAAATATGGAATAGGATAGAACAGAATATTGGGAAAAAAAACATAGAATAGAATGTAGAACAGAACAGAATAACAGAGTTGGAAGGGACCTTGAGGTCTTCTAGTCCAACCCCTTGCCCCCTGTACCATTTCAGACAAATGGCCGTCCAGTCTCTCCTTAAAAACCTCCAGTGATGAAGCATCCACAACTTCTGGTGGCAAGCTGTTCCACGGATTAATTGTCCTCGCTGTCAGGAAGTTTCTCCTTAGTTTATCTCCTTGGCGAGTTTCCATCCGTCGCTTCTTGTCCTGCCTTCAGGCGCTTTGGAGAACAGCTTGACTCCCTCTTCTTTGGGGCAGCCCCTTGAGACGTAATTATCCCAGTTGCCTTTCAGACAAAGCCTGGGAGGCCCAAGGCCATTTAGACTAACCCCGACGCTTGTAGGAATCACATCCCACCTTTTTATATAGTCCTTATCATAAAATCCCATCGGGTCGTGAAAGCCAGCCCTACCGCAAGCCAAGTGAAGGCAGTCCTCGAATTACGACCCTAATTAAACCCAAAATTTAGAGGCGAAAGGAATGGATTAAAAAAAAAAGAACTACAGGACAAAAATCCCGTTGCTAAGCAAGGCAGTTAGGTGGGTCGCGGCCCCTTTGACGACTTTTCCCATGGTTGCTAAGCGAATCGCTGCAGTTGTTACCTGAATCACGGGGTCATTAAACGAATCCTCTTCCCTCCACCCCACCCCACCCTTGACTCCACTTGCTGGAAGCCGGCGGGGAAGGTCTCAAAAGGGGATCCCTGTGACCCCAGGATGCTACGACCGTCATAAATATATGCCCGTCGCCAAGCACCCGAATTTTGATTACCTGACTTGGGGGGAAATGCCGCAACGGTTTTAAGTGTGACAATTAGTCCTAAGTTGCTTTTCCAGTGTCATTTTAACTTTGGTCACTAAAGGAATGATGGTAAGTTCCCTCCCTCCGTGTTGTTTTAAACCAGGCCTGGTTCTCTGGCAAAATCCCCACATTAGATCATCGTAATCCTTATAAACTGTGTTTGCGAGGGATTTTCCTGGTAGGGAGGGAAGAATTACCTTCTTTTCCTAAGTATTTTTTTTAAAGTATTATTAAAGGTAAAGGTTCCCCCGCACATGCGTGCTAGTCGTTTCCGACTCTAGGGGCCGGTGCTCATCTCCGTTTCAAAGCCGAAGAGCCAGCGCTTGTCCGAGGACGTCTCCGTGGTCATGTGGCCGGCATGACTAGACGCCAAAGGCGCACGGAGCGCTGTTACCTTCCCACCGGAGTGGTCCCTATTTTTCTACTTGCATTTTTACATGCTTTCGAACTGCTAGGTTGGCAGAAGCTGGGACGAGTAACAGGCGCTCACTCTGCTACGCGGCACTCGGGATTCGACCCGCCAAACTGCCGACCTTCTGATCGACAAGCTCAGCGTCCTAACCCACTGAGCCACCGTGTCCCTTAAAGTATTATTAAGTATTATCAAAAGGAGATAACGTGTTCCCGTACGGACCAATATCGGATTAATCATTAAAAGAACAGCAAAAAAATAAAGATTAGTGGTGTTGATTGGAGAGTCAAGCTGGCAGCTGTCAACCCCCTTTGAAATGAGGCCTTCCGTCACATAGTCGTCCTCAACTTACAACCGTAATGGAGCCCAAACGCGTATGTGGTTGAGTGAGAAATTTTGTGAAGTGGGTTTTGCCCCACACTGCAACTTTTCTTGCCGCAGTTGTTAAGTTAAATCGCTGCGGGGGTGAAGTTAGTTAGGGCCACGGTCGTTAAGTGGATCTGGCTTTCCCCCACTGGCTTTGCTCGTCAGAAGGTCGCAAAGCGGATCACGTGACCCCGGGACGGTGCAACCGTCGTAAGTATGAGTCAGTTGCCAAGTGTCTGAACTTGGATCATGTGACTCTGGGATGCTTCATCTTGAGGCCTTTTATTGCCTCCCAGGATATGCAGGGAATCCTCGACTTACAATCCCAATCTAGCTCAAAACCTCCGTTGCTAAGTGAGACAGTTAAGTGCATCTTGCCCCATTTTACAACCCTCCTTGCCACAAGTGAATCGCTGCCGTTGTTAAGCGAGGAACACGGTTGTTAAGTGAACCAGGCTTCCCCACTGGATTGGCCAGTCAGGTGTAAGGAAAGGGGCGATCACGTGAACCCGGGACACTGCGACCGTCATAAATAGGAGTCGTTTGCCAAGCGTCCGAATTGCGAGCACGTGAATTTTGATGCTGTCCTGGCCGTTAAGCGTGAAAAACGTCACTTTTTTTCCCCCAGGGCCACTGTAACTTCGCTCGCTGAAAGGAGGGTTGCTAAGCTGAGGACCGCCTGGAGGGGGCTGTGCGGAAGGACCCCGCTGCTGTGTGTTTTGTGTTCAAACACGGAGGGGATGTCACACAGGCTTATAATTCTCATTTATTAACGAGCGAGCGCACACACTCACACACAACCATTCCTATGCCTGGAAAATTGCACTGGAAATGAGGAGGGGGGGGCTTCTCCAGGACGGAGAGAAAAAATCCTATGCATGACTTCATTTCCCACCCACCCCCACCCCAAAATAAAAATAATAAAAAAGGAAAGAAAGCAGCCCTGGCATCCGAGTGAGCGTCCAAGCTGTCAGCCAAAACCTCCAAAGGTGGGACCCCCCCCATTCCTAATTCCTGGGCTGGGCCGACCTGAGAAGTGAGGGGCACGGGCTGGAAGGAAGGGCCCATATAGAATATATATGACATTAATTCTATTATATGTATAAAAAGTGCCAGGAGATCAAGACTGGCCGAGAGAACCGTGATTTAAGGGACCCTATTTCCTATTCTAAGCGATTGGACAAAGGCAGCTCTTTAAAAAATGACTATCCTATTATTCTCCTTCTCTCCCTCCCTCCCTCCGCTGATTGATCAGGAAACGGAGGAGAGCTGGGGGGGGAGAGGTAGCAGCGAAACCCAGGGACCCATAGTGAGACCCTAGGGTCAGTGGAGTTGGGGAAGGGAAGGGGGAGGGAGAGGACTGCAGAGGAAGGGAAGGGAAGGAGAGGAGGAGGAAAGAGGGGAGGAAAGGGAATCAATGAATGAAAAGAAGGAAGGGGAGGGGAGGGGGAGGGAGGGAAAGGGAAGATGGCGGAGGAGGGGGAGAGAGGGGAGAGAGAAGGAGGAGAGAGGGGGAGAGAGGAGAGAGAGGAGAAAGGGAGAGAGGAGAGGGAGATGCAAGAAGGAGAGGGGAGGAGAGAGAGGGAGAGGGGAGAGAGGAGGAGAAAGGGAGAGAGGAGAGGGAGATGCAAGAGAGGGGAGAGGGGAGGAGGAGAGAGGGGAGAGAGGGAGGAGAAAGGGAGAGAGGAGAGGGAGATGCAAAAGAGGGGAGAGGGGAGGAGGAGAGAGGGGAGAGGGAGATGCAAGAGGGGAGAGGGGAGGAGAGAGGAGAGAGGAGGAGAAAGGGAGAGAGGAGAGGGAGATGCAAGAGAGGGGAGGAGGAGAGAGGGGGAGAGGGGAGAGAGGAGAAAGGGAGAGGAGAGGGAGATGCAAGAGGGGAAAGGGGAGGAGGAGGAGAGGGGGAGAGAGGAGAAAGGGAGAGAGGAGAGGGAGATGCAAGAGAGGGGAGAGGGGAGGAGGAGAGAGAGGGAGAGAGGAGAGAAGGGAAAGAGAAGATGACGCAGAGAGGAGGAGAGAGGAAAGAGAGAAGGAAGAGAGGAGAGAAGAGAGGGACAAGAGAGAAGGAAAAGAGGGAAAAGAGGAGAGGGGAGAAGGAAAAGAAGAGGGGAGAGAAGAGAGGGAAGAGGAGAGAGGGCAAAGAGGAGGGGGGGAGAGAGGGGAGGAAGAGTGAGAAGGGAAGGGACCCTAACCCTCAACAGCACCCAAGAGACATACAAAGAGGGCACAAGCCAGGATTTCCTGGCCTGGTCCCACAGAAAGAAGGATAAGTGTTACCTTCTTCCAGAAACGGAAAATCTGAGCTCGTCCGGAAAGCTTCAAAGTTTCGGGGGGGAAAAAAAGAACCCAAAAATTATCCACGGGACCCGAAAGGAAGACAATTCTTTAAAAAGTCAGGTAGGAACGCCAAGGCCAAGGTGGTTTTTCCGAGAGGAGACCCCGGCCAAACACCTGGGCCGACAGCCCCGCTGGGATGGGGGGGGCCCTCCATCAAGTCGGCAACGGCTCCAGCTTCGGCTGCTTCGCCGGGACCGAGCTGCCATCCAGCAGCCGGGATTCCTGCTTCAGGACCGCCGTGTGTCCCAGGCCCTCCCGGCCACCGTTCCAGCAGGGAGCCGGCTCTTCCTGGCTCAGGAACGGCAAGTCCGTGCCAGTCTGGGAGAGCGGTTTGGCCTCTTGCTGCTCCCCATGCTCCACCACCAGCGGACCGCTCCACTCGGGGATCTCCAGCCCGAGGAGCTTCATCAGCTTTGTCATGACCTCGTCCACGTAGCCGTGGATGCGCAGGTCCGCGTGCCTGTCCTGGAGGGGTGGGTGGGAAAAAAAGAGGGGGCAAAGAGATGAGGTCATGACGGAAGGTGTGTGAATTCCATAAGTTAAATAAAAGAAGCTTCGGAGAGGCGGAAGAACGTCGGAGCCCGAGGAGAGCCGAGGTAGGAGGTGACCAGGCTGAGCCCGAAGGTGGGGTCAAACGCGTCATCAGTCTGGAGTTGCGACGCTCCCACAAAAGCTCCCCGCGAATTCCGCTGACTCTTTTATCTGGGGCCAATTTGCCTGC